>NC_140237.1:8167174-8169674 GCF_949987555.1 Borostomias antarcticus
CACACTCTAACCCTTCACATACACACACACACATACACACACACACTCTCTAACCCTTCACACACACTAAGCCTACACTCATCCACGCCTCACCATCCACACACCCTGTCAGTTTAGCTGGAAGTATACATTGAGGCCCCATGGTGGCTCAAAAACACTGATCATCATCATCAAAGGCTATTATTGGCAATAGGCAAATGCAGTAAGCACAACGGTCAAATATTGGTGTTTAACTAAAATAAACTAAAATTATAGAAAAAAATCCTTAGTTTTAGTTTTTTTTCATTTCATACATTTCAAACCTAGTATTTTGTTTGGATATGAAATCTATCCTCCATTTTTCCTTCAGCTGTGCCCCTGCGCAGAAGTAACCTGACGTGCACCACATGGTTTGTGTTGCACGGAGCGAAACAATGTGAGCTCGCGAGATCAGGACAGTCTCACGAGGCTAGCGCAGAAGAAATAAAACTAAAACTAATAAAAACCAAACTAAAACTAAGCATTACAAATTCGTTTAAAAACGAAGCAAAACTAAACTGAAATTGAAAACAAAAAGTTAGAACGATATAAAAATAATAACTAATGAAAAAAGCCAAACTATTCTAACCTTGGAAGTGAGTGGATCATCCAGTAAAGGGGTGGAGTTAACTGAATGAGCGGCGCGTGTGTCGAGCCAATCAGCTGCTTGTATAAAAACCAGGCTAGTGAGAAGGGATTGATGAGCACAGAGTTGGAGTTAAAGAAACAAACGCTTAAACTACGCTCTCCATTTTGATTCAAATACTGATGCGATTACCTTCCCCATACTTACTTTCAGGTTTGTTACATCGCATTAGATGTGCTAAATTCATCTTATTTGCATTTTCTCCTCCCAGTCCCTCGCAAGATTGCATATTCACAAACACAAACCCACAAAAAGGCGTTTATCTTGCACATTCGAGAGATGCAATCCTGTGTTAGTTGATCAGTGTAGACATTTTTATCAGAATCAGAAACTGTTCATTGCCATGCAGTTTTACAACGGGCTGGGAATTTGCTTTCTGGTGAGGTGCATAAAATTGGACAGGGTGCAGGAACGAGACAGGACAGAGCAAAGACAGGACAGTGCAAATGGCAGTTGTACAAAAGCACTCACTAACAGTTGTACACATGGTTATACACACGCACACCCTTATCAGATCAGCCCTCAGTGTATATAAGCTACTTTCACACACAAAAACATTGGTTTGGGGAATTGAATCCACATCTCCCCCCAACAGGGATGCTCTTCCCCCATGGTGGTGAAGTTTGCAGACACACAGAAGGACAAGGAGCAGAAGCGGATGGCCCAGCAGCTCCAGCAGCAGATGCAGCAGCTCAACGCTGCCTCCATGTGGGGCAACCTCACCGGACTGAACTCCCTGGGCCCTCAGTACCTGGCAGTAAGCTCTCCATCTCCCTTTATCTCTCTCCATCTCCCTTTATCTCTCTCCATCTCCCTCTCTCTCCATCTCCCTTTATCTCTCTCCATCTCCCTTTATCTCTCTCCATCTCCCTTTATCTCTCTCCATCTCCCTTTATCTCTCTCCATCTCCCTTTATCTCTCTCCATCTCCCTTTATCTCTCTCCATCTCCCTCTCTCTCCATCTCCCATTATCTCTCCATCTCCCTCTCTCTCCATCTCCCTTTATCTCTCTCCATCTCCCTTTATCTCTCTCCATCTCCCTTTATCTCTCTCCATCTCCCTTTATCTCTCTCAATCTCCCATTATCTCTCCATCTCCCTTTATCTCTCTCCATCTCCCTTTATCTCTCTCCATCTCCCTTTATCTCTCTCCATCTCCCTTTATCTCTCTCCATCTCCCTTTATCTCCCTCCATCTCCCTTTATCTCTCTCCATCTCCCCTTATCTCTCCATCTCCCTCTCTCTCCATCTCCCTTTATCTCTCTCCATCTCCCTTTATCTCTCTCCATCTCCCTTTATCTCTCTCCATCTCCCTTTATCTCTCTCCATCTCCCTTTATCTCTCTCCATCTCCCCTTATCTCTCTCCATCTCCCTTTATCTCTCCATCTCCCTTTATCTCTCTCCATCTCCCTTTATCTCTCTCCATCTCCCTTCATCTCTCTCCATCTCCCTCTCTCTCCATCTCCATTTATCTCTCTCATCTCCCTTTATCTCTCTCCACCTCCCTTTATCTCTCTCCACCTCCCTTTATCTCTCTCCACCTCCCTTTATCTCTCTCCATCTCCCTTTATCTCTCTCCATCTCCCTTTATCTCTCTCCATCTCCCTTTATCTCTCTCCATCTCCCTTTATCTCTCTCCATCTCCCATTATCTCTCTCCATCTCCCATTATCTCTCTCCATCTCCCTTTATCTCTCTCTCATCTCCCATTATCTCTCTCCATCTCCCTTTATCTCTCTCCATCTCCCTCTCTCTCCATCTCCCTTCATCTCTCTCCATCTCCCTTTATCTCTCTCCATCTCCCTTTCTCTCTCCATCTCCCATTATCTCTCTCCAT
>NC_140237.1:8172174-8174674 GCF_949987555.1 Borostomias antarcticus
GAGATAGCATCGCGATTAGCACACATTTTCTGACTGGGAGTGAGAGATGATGAAATGAAAATGTTTTTGGTTGCTGTAGCTAGCTGCATAAGTAATGTAACCACCGTTTAATATGTATTCTGATGTTAGTAACTGTTACTGTTAACAGTTACAGTTAACTGTTGTTACTAGGGCTTGTGAGCTACTTTTAAAACCAACCCCATGTCCCCGGAACCCCGCCTTTCTGTCACGCGTCACTTAACACTGGCAAGGTTTTATTCATGTGTCATTGAAGTGATATCTTATAACGAATCCCATTGCTGAAAACCCATGAAAAAATAACAACATACAACCCAAATAACTACATACGGCTACTGTTTCAAAATCAAAGAATACATTTATTAATCAAGCTACCAATTACTTCACCCTGGAAGTGGAACGTGAACTTGTTGTACATATGCCTTCAGTTTCAGTTTGTTTCAGTTTCAGTTTTATTGTCTCTTAGATGCACTGGTAAGGTACATACATGTGAACCTTTGGCTGGGAAGCTTCATCATTAACCCTTTTAACCCTGAAAGTAGAGTGACAACATTTTGAATATTAATTGGATTTTCCCTATAATACTAGGAAAGCGCAGTTTCTCAGCTTTCAGCAAGTGTTGGAGTGAGGAATTTTTTAGATTTGTTAGATATTTTTTTTAATATTATTAAATATTTGTTAGATATTTTTTAAATGTTGCCGGTGACGTGGTCGTATCGAAAGGGTTAAAACCATTTAGACCATGCCTTGCACAATCTGAACAGATAACAGTCAGAACAGTGTCTTTAGCCTGCTTAAATGACTCCATCACACAGCACAATACGCTCTGCTGACTGAGTCACTGAATGGATCAGCCAGGGTTGCAGAATTCAGAATTTTCTGGAAGTTTCTGATTGGTTTTGCTCGGCTACTATTAGCTATCAGCTACACATACAAGCCTAAATAATGATGAAATCAGCCCACACATGATTAAATCATTTCAAACTGCTAAACTGCAGTACAAAAGGTCACACTTGTAATCTACAAAGTAGCAGAGGAAAAGGTTGCTCATTTGGACAACAAGAGAGGTGCCTTGACTGCTTGTATCGCTAAGTATCGGTATTGATGAGCAATATTGGTATTGAAATTGACACAATTTTCATCTTTTTGTCTCTGTTGACCACCACAATGGATTTGAAATTAAACATTAAATGTGCGTTGTACTTTAAGTGCAGACTTTCAGCTTTAAATTGAGGTATTCACATCCAAATCAGGTGAACAGTGTAGGTACAGATTTTAGCCTTTTTTAAGGGTACAAATGTTTGCCTCTTAAGGGACCAAAAGTAATTAGACAAATTAATATAATCATGAATCAAATAGTAATTTTTACTATTTGGTTGCAAATCCTTTGCAGTCAATGAGAGCCTGAAGTCAATGAGAGCCTGTAGTCTGGAACCCATAGACATCACCAGACGCCGGGTCTCGTCCCTGGTGATGCTCTGCCAGGCCTCTACTGCAACTGTCTTCACTTCCTGCTTGTTCTTTGGGCGGTTTCCCTTCAGTTTTGTCTTCAGCAAGTGAAATCCAAGCTCAACTGGATTCAGGTCAGGTGATTGACTTGGCCATTGCAGAACATTCCACTTCTTTGCCTTAAAAACTTTGGTTGCTTTTACAGTATGCGTCGGGTCATTGTCCATCTGCACTGTGAAGCGCCGTCTAATAAGTTCTGAAGCATTTGGCTGAATATGAGCAGATAATATTGCCCAAAACACTTCAGAATTCATCCTGCTGCTTTTGTCAGCATTCACATAATCAATAAAAACAAGGGAACCAGTTCCATTGGCAGCCATATTGTACATGCCCACGCCAGAACACTACCACCATCATGCTTCACTGATGAGGTGGTGCTTTGGATCATGAGCAGTTCCTTCCTTCTCCATCCTCTTCTCTTCCATCATTCTGGTCTGATCTTAGTCTCATCATCGCCGACCTCCTGGGAAGTGTTTTTGATCGGGCCAACTGTGTCGGGGTCTTAACTCAATCATTCTTCTGTCCTCCACCACAGTTGTTTTCTGTGGTTTTCTGGGTCTTTTGGTGTTGCTGAGCTCACCAGTGTGTTCTTTCTTTTTAAGAATGTACCAAACATGATTTGGCCTCACCTAATGTTTTTGCTGTCGCTCTGATAGGTTTGTTTTGATTTTTCAGCCTAATGATGGCTTGCTTCACAGTGACAGCTCTGGATTTCATATTGAGAGTTGACAGTTTAACAGATTACAAATGCAAGTATCACACTTGAAATGAACTCAAGACCTTTTATCTGCTCCTTGTAAATGAAATAATGAGGGAATAACACACACGTGGCCATGGAACAGCTGGGCTGCCAATTGTCCAATTGCTTTTGGGGGGGAGCACATATAAAATTGTTTGTAATCCGTTCACCTGATTTGGATGTAAATACCCTGAAATTAAAGCTGAAAATCTGCACTTAAAGCACATATTGAAT
>NC_140237.1:8180907-8268407 GCF_949987555.1 Borostomias antarcticus
ACCAGTACAGTCCACTACTAGCTGACCAGTACAGTCCACCACTAGCTGACCAGTACAGTCCACTACTAGCTGACCAGTACAGTCCACTACTAGCTGACCAGTACAGTCCACCACTAGCTGACCAGTACAGTCCACTACTAGCTGACCAGTACAGTCCACTACTAGCTGACCAGTACAGTCCACCACTAGCTGACCAGTACAGTCCACTACTACAATGCCTCAGTCATTCAGGCTTCCGGGAGCTCAGCTGTCTTTATAGAGACGGGAGAACCAACTGTCCAGCTGATGATAATAATGATGTATATTACAAAACTATTATGATGCCTTTTCTATTTTTATAGAGGTTTTATACTCCTCCTGAGTGCCAGGAATCTATTTATTGCCTAAATTATTTCTCTGAATTGAAATTATTGTTTTGAGAATCTTCAACAGTATTTTGTAGAATCTTAACGTGAAGTCGATGATGCCTGCATTGAGACTACTGACTACTAAGCTGAGTGTGTCCATCTATCTGATCCTGGTGTGAGTCGCCAGGCCTCGCTCTCTCTCTAATTCTCTCTCTCTCTCTCTCTCGCTCTCCCCCTCTCTCTCTGGCTGTTTGAGAGTAAACCTACATGTGTGCCTGTCTCTCTGGCTCTCCTGCCCACTGAGAGATCAGGACTGTAAGGTGAAGCAGGGTAGACCTCGGCTACGTCCAGGAGAGGGGCCAGGGCTAGGTCCACTCCAGGGCTAGGGCTAGATCCAGGACAAGGCTCAGTCCAGTCCAATCCAGAGCTAGGTCCAGTCCAGGGCCAGGTCTAGGTTCGGAACGCCTGACGCAATTCTAGTGACTCCAAAGACTGAATCTTGAGAGATGGAGCACATTACTCTCGTTACACATAACTATATCAGAACAAACCATCAGTGTCCACTCGGGCGTTAAACCCTCGTAGGAGGAGCTTCAGACGGGGGGGTGGAGACCTTCAGACCTGCCCCGGTGATCTGGAGGAGAAGGTGAACTTCTGTTCATTAGAGGTGTCCAGTAGAACCGGCTAGCCCGCAGTCATCGAGCTCTCTGGTTCACATACAGGCCACTCCACCCCTCTGGAATATGAACCATACGCAGGCTCTACTGTACGTGTCCGTGTCTTCACATGGATTCTTCTTTCTGTGCCTCCCTTTTATTGTGAGAGAGCGACCGACTGAGCCCTGGAGAGTTCAGAGGTCAGCTGCAGGAGCTGCATCTCCCCCAGGGCCTGATACCAGCTCCTCAACTGGGGGGCCGAGCTGCCGAGGGTCTAGAGCACAAGACGGATACACACTCTGATATTAACGCTAAAGCACAAACCCAGACCCAAAGATTCACTCCATCTGAGATTCGAGATGATCAGACAGGCCTGTAGGGGGAGACGGCGAGGCCTGTGAGGTCCAGTCAGAGGCCTGTGAGGTCCAGTCAGAGGCCTGTGAGGTCCAGTCAGAGGCCTGTGAGGTCCAGTCAGAGGCCTGTGAGGCCTGTGAGGTCCAGTCAGAGGCCTGTGAGGTCCAGTCAGAGGCCTGTGAGGTCCAGTCAGAGCAGAGCTGGAGTCGTGTCCAAAATAGATCAGAATCATTCTATGGAAATATGAAAGCACACGTTTACACAAACCTGGAACCTGTCTGAAATCGATTAGCTTTCACAGTAGCCTATTGTGTGTGTGTGTGCGTGTGTGCGTGTGTGTGTGTGTGTGTGTGTGTGTGTGTGTGTGTGTGTGTGTGTGTGTGTGTGTGGTCCCAGTGTAGATGAGGCTACCAGAGCAGGCAGGCTTGTTGGTTGGTGTCTGTGTTGTCGTGTGCTGTAAATCCTCACCTATGTTTTAGCATGTTGCTCGTTGTCCCCCCCTCTCTCCCTCTCTCCCATTCAGTATCATGTCTAGCCTCCATGTGTATCTGTCCGCCCCCCCCCCCCATGTAGAGATACTCATTCCTGATCCTCTTTTCTCTTCCCTGTGTGTGTGTTCTGTGGTCGTGTGTGTGTTCTGTGGTCGTGTGTTCTGTGGTGGTGTTAACCTCGGTTTGTCCTCCTGTTGTTTCTGTTTTTGTCCTAGATCTCTTCCTGCTCCCGTTTGTTCCTCGTTTTGGCTAGCATGTTGATGTGACGTCTGCTCCTCCTCCTCCTCCAGCCCCTTGTCCTCTGCGCTCCTCTGACACCTTTGACCTTTAGTTAGCTTGTTTATCAACAGGTTTGTTTGTGTGTTTCTCACTTGTCCTTTGTGCTGCCAGCAGGGGGTGCTGGAAAGACTGCTGTTTAAAAAAAAATGTATAAAGTTACATGAATATTGTTACGAGTAAAAACAAAGAATCTATTTTTCTAGAACTTTCTGACATAACCACTAGATTTTTGCAAAATCTTGTTTCTTTTTTTATTTTGTTTCAACCTTTTTCTTAATGGTCTGACGGTGTTTGATTTCTGCTGGTGTTGAAGCAGTCCTCCCAGCACCCCCCGGCTGTTCCGTTTGGGTTTGTGTGTTGAAAAGCAGCCAGTCAGTTTCTAGAAACTAGTGTAGCGTGTGAGTGTGTGTTTCTCTCTCGTCAGTTCTAAACCTTTTCTAGGATTGTCTTTGGTCACATTTTGCTGAACTGGGGATGACTTTGTAATTTTGTGCTAGGGTTAGTTAGTCAGTTGGCATGGTGTAATTTTTGGGGAGTTTCTATTGCGTGACATAACGATATACACTTGAACCACCTGTTAGTTCTACAGAGTGTGTGGGTCATCACTGGCACATATATGATCTCATTTCTTTTTGGTGTGGAGAATTAGCCTTTGTCTGAATACCAAGATATTCATTATTACACAGTGAGCAGACCTGAGTTTGTTGTCAAGTCGAGCAGATATTAAGCAGATATTAAGCATGCATGTTTTTTTGTAACTGCACTGAAATCCTCAGCAGAATGTGATTTAGTTTTGTTTAATGAATTTAAAATAACAAATAAACCAGTGCCAAACATTTTGCACGTGGGTCACATTTTCTCTCTGACACGTAACCCTTTCTAAAGCTAGAAGATGAGCAAGGCCAGGTTTGTTCTTAGTGTGGGTATGTCGGATGGTAACCTGTAGGTTTTCACTAGTGTGTATGTGTGTTTGTGTTTTGACGATGGTGCGAGAGACCCATGGATGATTTGAGGTGAAGTTAGCATTACAGTTCTGTGAGAGTCCCCCAACGAAATGGAACGATTAAATATCTAATTCAATCGTCAAAGCATGGGCTCGCACTGGCTTGTGTTAAAGCAATTTGGGATTAATCGTGTGTGTGTGTGTGTGTGTGTGTGTGTGTGTGTTTGCTCAGGGGTGTGTGTGTGTGTGTGTGTGTTAGTGCCTCATAAAAAACAACCTGATCAGTGCCAGGTCTGATAAAGAAAAATCCTAATTGGGCTCCTGTAACTGGACTATAGGACCCAGTATTCTGGTGTGATTGGTTGTTTCTCAGCTGCTACTGTTTGTCTGGCTAACCTGTGGGATAGGGTCTCATTGTTGGTACTAGGCTGTACAGTATTGCCTTTTCTACTAGAACAAACATCGTCTCACCAAATTTCAGCAGCGAACCCATGTATAGCTTAGTTTAGGGACAGGTTCACCTCATGTTTAGCTCAACACCAAGACCAAACAATCATCTGTAGAAGGCCATATGATTAAACTGGTATTAAGACAATTCTGTGAAGTCTCCTTTTGCTGCATTCAATAAAAACAGTTTTTATTTTCCTTTTGTTTTGTTTTACATTGTTGTGGTTTTGGTGTGAGAAATAGAAACTGCTGACATTATTAGACGGCATGAACAGTTTTGGCTGGTAATGGTCCTGAATGTTCGGAAACGTTGAAGGCTTGACCTGTGAATCTCCAGGGGGCGGGGCCACACTCCACAAGTCTTCTATGTCAGCAAACTGTGTGATCCTGATTGGTTGGTTGGTTTGTTTGTTTATGTACAATAAAATGTTTGAGAAGATTCACATTAACAGTGCCTGGGTTTTACTGGCGAGGGAAGGGGTAGGACATCATTAACATCATCACGGTCAACAGCATCATCCTCTTCCAGGCCAGGATACAGGTGAGGGGAAGCCTTGTGATGATCAGGATACAGGTGAGGGGAAGCCTTGTGATGACCAGGTGAGGGGAAGCCTTGTGATGACCAGGTGAGGGGAAGCCTTGTGATGACCAGGCCAGGATACAGGTGAGAGGAAGCCTTGTGATGTCCAGGATACAGGTGAGGGGAAGCCTTGTGATGTCCAGGATACAGGTGAGGGGAAGCCTTGTGATGTCCAGGATACAGGTGAGGGGAAGCCTTGTGATGTCCAGGATACAGGTGAGGGGAAGCCATGTGATGACCAGGCCAGGATACAGGTGAGGGGAAGCCTTGTGATGTCCAGGTGAGGGGAAGCCTTGTGATGTCCAGGATACAGGTGAGGGAAGCCTTGTGATGTCCAGGCCAGGATACAGGTGAGGGGAAGCCATGTGATGTCCAGGATCAGGACCACCACCAAAACCTCCAACTCATCAGAGGACCTCAACCATGGAACCATTAGAATAAACACTATTAAACATTTAATTGTACACGGTACCTATGTCTTCATATGATAAACATCCTTGATGAACATCCTTGAATAGTAAATATAAACCCATCTATAAGCTCAACTTTGTACTACATTTACACACTCCGTAGGGCCGTACCCATGTTTAAAAATGACACAATCATTAAGGAAGCTACGGTAGGCTATATCCTAGCTATTCAGGACCCTCTGTGTGAGTCTAAGCAGCACATTCAGGGCTCAGTATCTGGTACAGAGTTGGGTTCTGTTTCCTCCGTTTGTTGACACTCCAGTGTGAGTTTCCTAAGGTCTGTCTGGGCCCTGGTGTGAAGCACAGCTCTTTCTCTCTGCCAGGCAGAGAAGGAGACAGCTGGTTTAGGATGATGTAGAATGACAGTTTACAGGTTAGAATGATCTACAGTGATAGTTTACAGAGTAATCTAGAATGATACGTTTATTGATGTCCAAGATCCGGTTCAGACCACTGTGTCCTCCTTCCATATTCCATGTCCACAATTTAAAGGATCTGATCAAACATGTCCACATTCTATGAGGCCCTCCTTCACTCCCCTCACAGATCTGTTTGGGTGGATAACAGCAAGGTGGAAAGCAGGAGGGGGTGCAGAGGAATCTCCCTGGGAAGGCGATGGAGCAAGGACGCATTGAAAGGAAAAAATCCCTGGAATGGAATGCAGCCCAAGGAGGAAATCGTTTCCTCCCTAGATAAAGGTTCCGCCTCATTAGCTAATTACTGTATCTTCAGCACCCGTGAACGAATATGTAATATATACATATGTAAAAATACGTAAAATACGTTTTGTGGTTGTAAAGTAGTTGTGTATAGTGAATACTTACCAGTAGAATAGTATTAATGATTTAACAGAATTTGGGGAAAGAAATGTTGGCGACACCAACCATTGCAAGATGGCGGCGACTTTGAGGGGTGCATATCTGCAGATGCTGAGAACGTGCTGGAGATTACAAACTGAACATGTGAAACTGCCCGTTATTAAACACATGGGTATGTTGTGTGTTTGCTGTTACGGAAATGCGTTCCGTGGATTATTTGTGTGGCATCCAGCTATTTTGAGAGCTAGTAGCTGTCTAGAGAGCTAGCCTACTGAATGGAAGGGCGATAAGACAGTCTCAAGTTTATTTTTGTTTTTTCTAGACTAGATATCTCCCTAAAGGTAAAATGTCACCAGCAGACAGTTCGCTAACAGTGGTCTATCCCTCCATCTTTGTTTTCAGGTGTCCTGTTCCCTGCTCTTGCACGCCATCAGGGTTCTCACACCATCAAGTTACCATCGAGGTAAGGTTAATGCTACAGGCTGTAATAGTAGATATCTACTACATTATAACTGCTGAACATAGCTTTCATAATGTGTCCTGCTAAGGCCACTTGTTGCCAGGTGTCCACCAGGGTCATTCAATCTTTGCACATCCTACAAACACACACAGGTCAGGAAACCAACACACACATACATGGTAAATGAACTAAACTTATATAGCGCTTTTATCCAAAGCGCTTTACAATGGCCTCTCATTCATCCATTCACACGCACATTCATACACCAATGGCGGCAGCTGCCATGCAAGGTGCTATCCTGCTCATTGGGAGCAATTTGGAGTTGAGTGTCTTGCTCAAGGAGAACAGGAGGAGCCAGGAGTCGAACCGCCGACCCTACGATCATTAGACAACCTGGTTTATCTACTGAGCCACAGCCACACATCAACCATATACACAGACTGAGTTGTGACACGTCACTAAAGCAATGTGACGGGTTGGCAGTGAGGTCACCTAAAGCAGTGTGACAGGTTGACAGTGAGGTGATGATGTTGCCGCGCTCCTGTCACCTAAAGCAATGTGATGGGTTGACAGTGAGGTCACCTAAAGCAGTGTGACGGGTCGGCAGTGAGGTGATGATGATGTCATGCTCCTTCCATGACAGTTTTGTTCCAGAGACGTCTCTATCCAGACCGCCCTGGCCGGAGGTGGCCCGCCTGGACCCTGAGGAAGAGAGGCAGCAACACGCAGGTCTGGACACCACCGCGCGCACACACACACACACACATAGACATGCATGCATACATACATACATACATCATACTAGGGTTGCAAATTGTAGGCACGTCCCTGAATCGATCATTGGTAATATTAACGATCAATCAATCGATTAATTGTAATCAAAATACCACAATTTTCAAACAATACCAAAAGTTTTTTTTTTTTTTCCTTAATCATTGCTTTATTACGGACGGACTGGGTTATTTTTTTCTGCCTGCTGCGCGTCACAGCTCCTCCTCGCAAACACTGAGCTAATGGGGGGTTTGCTGCCGGTGAGACGAGGAGAGCCAACTTATCAGAGTGTTGTGGTCGTGTTGTACGTGTACACGGCATCACTGTATTTACAAGGGGCTTCTTGTTCTTTCTTTTCGAAGTGGTCTCACACAATAGTTTGCTTGGCCCGCTTCATTTTTCAAAATATGCCGCTGTTGATTTCTCTGCAGTTCTCCTGAGATGGCTGCTTCGCTACCACGTTGTTTGATAGTAGATGGAGGAAATTTCACGTGCTCAAACAAATCCTTAGCGATCAATGAATCAATTTTCGATTAATTGTTTGCATCCCTAATTCATACACGGTTGTGGTCAAAAGTTTACATGTCACTTGTAAAGAACATGCATGGCATGTCTTGAGTTTCCAATAATTTCTACAACTCTTATTTTTCTGTGATAGAATGATTGGAGCACATACTTCTTTGTCACAAAAATCATGAAGTTTGGTTCTTTTATGAATTTATTATGGGTCTACTGAAAATGTAACCAAACCTGCTAGGTCAAAAATATACATACAGCAACATAAGTTATCATTTTTGGTGATGTAGGAAGTTGTCAATCAAATTAGCTTTGTGGCATGGTGACTTCTCTCAGCCCATTAAATAGGGCTCATTTGATACAACCATTAGACTCACTAACGCTACACAAACGCTAGAAATTATTGGAAACTTTACAAGTGTATGTAATCTTTTGACCAAAACTAAATACACACACCAGGGTAGGGATTTCATTATTTTAGTGGCAAGGCCATTTGGCCTTCAGTGTCACTCAACCTTTTAGGGCACAAAGTGCCAGGACACAAAGGCCATTGAGTGAAATAAGAGGATTTGGCTATGAATACATAACTTGACTTTAAAGTTTGTATATTTTGGCTAGGCCTACCATTTGATAACGACCTTGGGACATGATATCAAACCCAAATAGAACTTACTGAACTGTCCCTTTTACCACCCAAATGGCTAAAATGTAATAATGCAATACAGTAACTGTGCTCTCTACTGTATGTCCAATAAGAAACAAGAATGACATGAAAAACATATAGCCTTGATTGGTTGTAGATTGGTTGTAGATTGGTTGTAGATTGGTTGTAGATTGGTCGCTTGCACACACCAGCGTCACATCGCATAAAAGCCACTTGGGCTACAATCTATAGTCTGTCAGACAGCCTGCACTGAATTAATTTAGGAATAACCAGAAAACAAAGAAACAAGTGGCAAATAATTGGAACAACTGACAGGTGCGTTACATGTTCTGTGAAGTAATGGTTGTTAAACATTTGTAACATTACCCAGCGAATCCAGGCTGCTGGCATCAGAGTGTGATGTATAGTAACCTGCTGGATGATGTGTGGTTGTTAGTTACTCTGTGTGCCTCCCAGCATGAAGTGTGCTTAACCTGATACCCAGATTTAGGTTCATACCACTCGAACCTTCACCTGAGTTCCCAGATTTAGGTTCATACCACGCAAACCTTCACCTGAGTTCCCAGATTTAGGTTCATACCACGCAAACCTTCACCTGAGTTCCCAGATTTAGGTTCATACCACTCAAACCTTCACCTGAGTTCCCAGATTTAGGTTCATACCACGCAAACCTTCACCTGAGTTCCCAGAAGCTCTCGCTGTGGCGTGCACCTCTGGGAATAAGCTATGATATATAAATAATAATAAAAGGAACAACGATTGGGTTTAGTGTAGGAGGATGATTGGGTTTAGTTTAGTGTAGGAGGATGATTGGGTTTAGTTTAGTGCAGGAGGATGATTGGGTTTAGTTTAGTTAGGAGGATGATTGGGTTTAGTTAGGAGGATGGTTGGGTTTAGTGCAGGAGGATGATTGGGTTTAGTGTAGGAGGATGATTGGGTTTAGTGTAGGAGGATGATTGGGTTTAGTGTAGGAGGATGATTGGGTTTAGTGTAGGAGGATGATTGGGTTTAGTGTAGGAGGGTGATTGGGTTTAGTGTAGGAGGATGATTGGGTTTAGTTTAGTGCAGGAGGACGGTTGGGTTTAGTTTAGTGCAGGAGGATGATTGGGTTTAGTTAGGAGGATGGTTTAGTTAGGATGATGGTTGGGTTTAGTGCAGGAGGATGATTGGGTTTAGTGCAGGAGGATGATTGGGTTTAGTTTAGTTAGGAGGATGATTGGGTTTAGTTTAGTGCAGGAGGATGATTGGGTTTAGTTTAGTGTAGGAGGATGGTTTAGTGCAGGAGGATGATTGGGTTTAGTTAGGAGGATGATTGGGTTTAGTGTAGGAGGATGATTGGGTTTAGTTTAGTTAGGAGGATGATTGGGTTTAGTTTAGTGTAGGAGGATGATTGGGTTTAGTTAGGAGGATGGTTGGGTTTCGTGCAGGATCTGAATCTGAGATGGTGGGCTGTGCAGGGAGGCTGTTTACTCCTTTTCATGATTGGCTGTTCAACGCAGCCGGATTTGAAATGCAATGATCCGGCGGCTCTGCTCTGCTCCGCACCTCTGCCCCTGCTCCACACCTCTGCCCCTGCTCTGCACCTCTGCCCCTGCTCTGCCCCTGCTCCGCACCTCTGCCCCTGCTCTGCCCCTGCTCCGCACCTCTGCCCCTGCTCTGCCCCTGCTCCGCACCTCTGCCCCTGCTCTGCCCCTGCTCTGCACCTCTGCCCCTGCTCTGCCCCTGCTCCGCACCTCTGCCCCTGCTCCACACCTCTGCCCCTGCTCTGCACCTCTGCCCCTGCTCTGCACCTCTGCTCTGCTCTGCACCTCTGCTCTGCCCCTGCTCTGCACCTCTGCCCCTGCTCTGCACCTCTGCCCCTGCTCCGCACCTCTGCTCTGCTCTGCACCTCTGCTCTGCCCCTGCTCTGCACCTCTGCCCCTGCTCCGCACCTCTGCTCTGCTCTGCACCTCTGCTCTGCTCTGCTCTGCACCTCTGCTCTGCTCTGCACCTCTGCTCTGCTCTGCACCTCTGCCCCTGCTCTGCACCTCTGCTCTGCTCTGCACCTCTGCCCCTGCTCCGCACCTCTGCCCCTGCTCTGCACCTCTGCCCCTGCTCTGCACCTCTGCTCTGCTCTGCACCTCTGCCCCTGCTCCGCACCTCTGCCCCTGCTCTGCACCTCTGCCCCTGCTCTGCACCTCTGCTCTGCTCTGCACCTCTGCCCCTGCTCCGCACCTCTGCCCCTGCTCTGCACCTCTGCCCCTGCTCTGCACCTCTGCTCTGCTCTGCACCTCTGCCCCTGCTCTGCACCTCTGCTCTGCTCTGCACCTCTGCTCTGCTCTGCACCTCTGCCCCTGCTCTGCACCTCTGCTCTGCTCTGCACCTCTGCCCCTGCTCCGCACCTCTGCCCCTGCTCTGCACCTCTGCCCCTGCTCTGCACCTCTGCTCTGCTCTGCACCTCTGCCCCTGCTCCGCACCTCTGCCCCTGCTCTGCACCTCTGCTCTGCTCTGCACCTCTGCCCCTGCTCCGCACCTCTGCCCCTGCTCTGCACCTCTGCCCCTGCTCTGTGGCGCTTGACTGGAGCCCTGGCAGAGTGGAGCGTTCCCCTCATGGCCCATTTCCACCGCTCCAAAAACTACCCACTCGATTGGTAGTTGCTTTTTTTTCGCTTTGCAAAAGTTGAGTAGAGGTGAGATGAAGTGTTCCTCTGTTCAGATGTGCTCCTTCCAGGCGAGCCGTAGCGAGCTGCACTGACGTGTGAACACTGCTCACCGCTGATTGGTCACAGAGAGTCGGCTCTTCCTGACTACTAGCCTGCTTCAGTGAAGCTTAAGGTG
The DNA here is from genome assembly GCF_949987555.1 of Borostomias antarcticus. Lineage (NCBI taxonomy): Eukaryota > Metazoa > Chordata > Actinopteri > Stomiiformes > Stomiidae > Borostomias > Borostomias antarcticus. The sequence goes on from NC_140237.1 coordinate 8,191,521, forward strand.
CCGAGCCTCCCGAAATAGATAAAAACTCCTCATCCTCGTATTTCTGCCCATGGGGAAAAAAAATTCCAGTGGGTATCTTAGTTAATACAAGAGTGACTAGGACAGGGGTACTCAAATAGGACAGGGGTACTCAAATAGGACAGGGGTACTCAAATACAAATCCTAAAGGTCCACTGTTTTTTCCCCCCAAGAATCCATAGGTCCGTCTTTTAAGAAAACAATTATAATACAAATCACCATTTCCCCTCTCACCCTGCTCTCCCTGTGGGTCTCCCCTCTCACCCTGCTCTCCCTGTGGGTCTCCCCTCTCACCCTGCTCTCCCTGTGGGTCTCTCCTCTCTCCCTGTGGGTCTCTCCTCTCTCCCTGTGGGTCTCTCCTCTCTCCCTGTGGGTCTCTCTCTCACCCTGCTCTCCCTGTGGGTCTCTCCTCTCTCCCTGTGGGTCTCTCTCTCACCCTGCTCTCCCTGTGGGTCTCTCCCCTCTCACCCTGTGGGTCTCTCCCCTCTCCCCCTGCTCTCCCTGTGGGTCTCTCTCTCACCCCGCTCTCCCTGTGGGTCTCTCTCTCACCCTGCTCTCCCTGAGGGTCTCTCCTCTCACCCCTCTCTCCCTGTGGGTCTCTCTCTCACCCTGCTCTCCCTGTGGGTCTCTCTCCTCTCACCCCTCTCTCCCTGTGGGTCTCTCTCTCACCCCGCTCTCCCTGTGGGTCTCTCCTCTCACCCCGCTCTCCCTGTGGGTCTCTCTCTCACCCCGCTCTCCCTGTGGGTCTCTCCTCTCACCCTGCTCTCCCTGTGGGTCTCTCTCTCACCCTGCTCTCCCTGTGGGTCTCTCTCTCACCCTGCTCTCCCTGTGGGTCTCTCTCTCACCCTGCTCTCCCTGTGGGTCTCTCCCCTCTCACCCTGTGGGTCTCTCTCTCACCCTCTCTCCCTGTGGGTCTCTCTCACCCTCTCTCCCTGTGCTCAGTGGTGGTGGGGAAGGTGAACGCCCTGCTGGCCCAGGAGGACGTGGGGAGGCTGTTTGCCGTGGTGCACCTGGCCAGCCGCCAGTGGAAGGTGACCAATGAGGACCTGATCCTGATAGAGAACCACATACAGGCTGAGTGTGGGGACAGGATCCGACTAGACAAGGTGGGTAGAGCTCACACACACACACACACACACACACACACACACACACACACACACACACACACACCTCATTCCCATAGCCATAACTGCGGATGGATTGACTAATTTGTCCCTGTAGTGAGAGCTTTTTGTAAACCACTCGTCTCTCTATGGTTCTGTGTCCTCGTCTCTCTCACTGTCTGTTGGCCGTGCACAGGTGCTGCTCGTCGGAGGAGAAGACTTCACTCTGGTCGGCAGGCCTCTGCTGAGGTACACACACACACACACACACACACACACTACCAGCGCTACACACACTACACTGATGGTGATGACAATACACACACACACACACACACACACACACACTACCAGCGCTACACACACTACACTGATGGTGATGACAATACACACACACACACTACCAGCGCTAAACACACTACACTGATGGTGATGACAATACACACACACACACACACTGCAGCTACTGATGATGATGATGATGATGATGATACACAGACAAGTCACAGCTAGAGAATGGCCGGCCAGCTATCATCATCTATGACCTGTCCTGTGTCATCTCACTCTTAAAGGGATATTCTGGAATTTTTATTTATTCCTAATTTTCAACTTACCTATGATGTTTTTGACTGATGGAGATCATTTTCAGTTAATTCCATGCTGTCGATAGCTTTGTGTCTATTCACCATCCGTTTTGAATTACATTACATTACGTTACAGTCATTTAGCAGACGCTTTTATCCAAAGCGACTAACAATAATTGCATTTAACGTAGGAAGAGCCAATGTACTACTACTTGCCAGAACTCACAAGTGCATCTTCTTTCTAAAACAAGTGACTAAGAGCATAATCTAGTGCTGAAGGCAAAGTGCAAGAATCACAATCTAAAGTACAGTGCAATATAATATAATAAGTGCTTAGGCGGGAGGATTGTTGTAGTACTTCTTGAAGAGATTAGTTTTGAGCCTGCGACGAAAGATGGGCAGCGACTCTGCTGTCCTGACATCAGTGGGCAGTTCATTCCACCACTGCGGGGCCAGGACAGAGAAGAGCCGTGACCGTGTCGATCGACCGCAGGAGCCTCTGAGTGACGTGGCAACCAGTCACCCTGAGGTAGCAGAGCGTAGTGATCAGGAGGGGGTGTAGGGTTTGACCATGGCCTGGAGGTAGGAGGGGGCTGTTCCTTTCATTGCCCTGTAGGTTAGCGCCAGAGTTTTAAACTGGATACGAGCCGCTACAGGGAGCCAGTGTAGGGAACGGAGTTCCCGATTACATCAAACTATGGTGTAATCGGTTCTGGTTTGTGGAACTTATCTTTGTGTGAGTCGGCAGGCGGAGTAACACTCAGTTAGATCCGGCTAGAGCCAGCGCTTGTCAATGTCAACAAAGTTCAAGCGACAGAAATATAGGTCCCCAAACGAAAACGGATTACACCATTAGTCTGAATTCAAAACGGATGGTAAATGGACACAAAAGAATATTTAATTTGTTTTTGGGTGCGCTTTGGGTGTTTGGGGGTGTTGCACTAGCATTAGCCACCAGTGGGAAGTGGAATGACACAAAGCTATCTACAGCACGGGATTAACTAAAAATGATCTCCATCAGTGAAAAACATAGGTAAGTCGAAAATGGGGCCCTAGTAAAAAAAAATCAGAATATTCCTTTAACTCCCTCTCTTCCCTCCCCTGTAGCAGAGAGCTGGTCAGAGTGGAGGCTACAGTCATTGAGAAGACGGAGTCCTGGCCCAAAGTTCACATGCGCTTCAGGAAGAGGCACCGGCACCAGAGGAAAAGGAGTAGGTCCTGTTCTCTGCTAGAGGCCCAAATGTAGCCAACTCTAGTCTAAAAGGATGAGCAACAGTTGCGTACTCTATATCGCAAATGCAGTATATTTCATGTGAAACCAGAAAGAGAACCAGAGCTTCTCCAGGGTCTGGTTGTGTTAATCGGCTCCTCTACTAACATCGTCAGCTTTCTACTGGTCATGTGACATTAGTTTTTCCTACTGTAAAGACTGAAAGTTCCATTAACACTGTTTCACTGTGTGCTACTGAGGCAATGCAGCATTGACCCATTACTCAGGTTTCCTCAGCGTTCTGTGACGGCCTGATTCCACTACGTCTGCCTGACCCTGCCGCCCACTCTAATGATGCCACTGACTGACTGACTGACTGACTGACTGACTGACTGACTATTTGACTGACTGACTGACTATTTGACTGACTGACTGACTGACTGACTGTCTGACTGACTGACTGACTGACTGACTGACTGACTGACTGACTGACTGACTGACTGTCTGACTGACTGACTGTCTATTTGACTGACTGACTGTCTATTTGACTGACTGACTGACTGACTGACTGACTGACTGACTGACTGACTGACTGACTGGCTGACTGACTGGTCTGTTTCTGATGATTGGCTGACAGGCTGGCTGTTTGGCTGACCAACTGAGTGACTCCAGGGATATTATCAGCAGCCTGATTAGTCAGATTCTGGTTTTAGACTGAATTGATGACCTACATTCCTCACTCTGCTCAAGTCTAATAGCAGTCATCAAGTAAACAGGAAAATTAAGTTTGACCTGGGAGGAAATGGCAAGACAAGCAGAGTAGCTATGGAGTTCCTCTAGGTTCCTACTGGTTCCTCTAGGTTCCTACTGGTTCCTCTAGGTTCCTACTGGTTCCTCAGGTTCCTACTGGTTCCTCTAGGTTCATACTGGTTCCTCAGGTTCATACTAGTTCCTCACGTTCATACTGGTTCCTCAGGTTCCTACTGGTTCCTCAGGTTCCTACTGGTTCCTCAGGTTCATACTGGTTCCTCTAGGTTCCTACTGGTTCCTCTAGGTTCCTACTGGTTCCTCAGGTTCATACTGGTTCCTCTAGGTTCATACTAGTTCCTCAGGTTCATACTGGTTCCTCTAGGTTCCTACTAGTTCCTCAGGTTCATACTGGTTCCTCAGGTTCATACTGGTTCCTCAGGTTCATACTGGTTCCTCAGGTTCATACTGGTTCCTCAGGTTCATACTGGTTCCTCAGGTTCATACTGGTTCCTCTAGGTTCCTACTGGTTCCTCAGGTTCATACTGGTTCCTCTAGGTTCCTACTGGTTCCTCGGGAGGAAGGCCAGGTTCAGACTAGCCTGGGGACTATTTGCTTTGCAGTTGTGGTTCCCGGTCTAAGTGGATAGCGTTTTCCCTGTCCAAAAACAAACCTACCCATAAACCTATGATCTGATGCAGCAAGACCTTCTTCTGCACTAGGCTACTTCGTTTGGTATTTCCATGTTTTATTCTAATTCATAACGACTGGCGAGACTAGGCTGCTCCATTTGGCATTTGTGTGACGGGATGCAGCGGCTCTAGACCGGAAACCAGGCGAATAGAAAGCAGGCTCTCCCCCGAGGACAGGCTAGTGATGCGAGGTTAGGTTCAGACTGCTGGAGCTGATGTTAAGTAACCAACTTTGAGATGTACGTAAATGTAGCCTATAATGATGAAGTTATATTGGTATTGTATTATTGGTGATTGGTGTCATCTTGACTGTTCCAGACTAACGGTTTCCTCTCTCTCTCGTCTCTGCCAGTCATTGTCCAGCCCCAGACCATCCTGAGAATCAACTCCATAGAAGTGGCTCCCAGACTGACATGACCTTCCATGTTGTTTGTCTTTGTAAATATTATCGCTTGCTGTGCACAAGGAAACTCTTTAGCCAGGATTAATAAATAAAAATGTTCAAACGTATGTTTTGTCTTTCTTGTTGAATGCACATTGTAAGTCGATCTGGATAAAAGCAACTGCTAAATATATATAACTAATGTAGCATGATGTAATGTATTTTATTTGCTACACAAAAGTGAACAATGAGGAAAACGCAGATTCAGACGCTAGCTCAGCTAACTCAGAATAGCCGTGAGTAATGTGTGTGTGTGTGTGTGTGTGTGTATGCGTGTGTGTGAGAGAGAGAGGGATGATCCTCCGGGGATGGCAAACATGGTGTTGCTGATCTGCCTGGAGGGAGGAATCTGACCTGCTGCCAGTAAGCGTGTGAGTGTGAGTTACGTCTCACTGCGCGACTCCATCCGCTCTGTCCAGAGACACGTAACCTGAAAACTTAGGTTCATGAATACCGCCTTTCATTCACCGGTCTATGAGTTACGGTGTTAACGTCAAATGGACAAAGAAACAATGACCACGAACTTTGGTTTATCAAGAACTCTCCGCAGGACGGCGAGCCAGCCGCCCAGAGCCGTGCGGGTTGTGATGCTGGGCCAAGCAGCGGTCGGGAAAACCGGTGAGCAAAGCAGCTTAAACCCAAACTTAAGCCACCAACGCTTGGCAAGTTGCACGGTCTTTTCTAATAAGACTATTACTTGGTCTTAAAACAGTTCATTTGATTTAGTTAATATGCTACTTTGCTAATATATTATTAGTTAAGCAAATGACACGATTTAACAGAGTATGTAGGCTACATTCATATTTTGCAGCAATGGCTGTGCGATTTATCACGAAAAGATTCATTGGCGAGTACGATCCAACACTGGGTAGGTGATCCAACACTGGGTAGGTGATCCAACACTGGGTGGGTGATCCAACACTGGGTAGGTGATCCAACACTGGGTAGGTGATCCAACACTGGGTAGGTGATCCAACACTGGGTGGGTGATCCAACACTGGGTGGGTGATCCAACACTGGGTAGGTGATCCAACACTGGGTAGGTGATCCAACACTGGGTAGGTGTGCACGGGCAGAGGGGCGTCCATGTGTGTTGAGGCGCAGTGAAGCCTTCACTCCAAAATTAAACTATAGCCTAGCGTTCTCAATAAATTATCTAATGGGCTACACATTATGCACCTTTTTATTATTCCTTAAACATTGTAATGTTTGCATTTCCATGTGCACGTGTCTCTCCAGAGACAATCTACAGTCACGGGATGTCCGTGGGTGGAGACCTGGTGCACTTCGAGATCCTGGACACGGCAGGACAGGTGAGTGTTTCGGTGTAGGAGGTGGACAAAGTGGGAGAATGTAGTGAAGGTAGATACATTTTTGTGCGTGGCTGTAAGGCAGCGCACCAATGATAGCAGATGTCCGGTTGTCACTCCCTCCTTCCCTGGCTTCCTCCGTCGTGTTGTTGACCTGCATTTACTGGAATATTCAGTTATCTCTGCGCATGCTTATTCGCAGGGAATCCTGGGTATTGTTGTTGTGGCTCTGGCTGGTGTGAACGGCATAAGCTGGAGGGCGATAAACTTGTTTGCCATTTCTTCTCACTTGTCTTCCATTGTTCAGGACAAAGTGGATCAACAGGAGTGTTGTAGCTAAATTGTGGTTCAAAAGCGCAAGTTGGAGAACACGATAATGGAGGACTATGTAGGAAACAAGCATTATGGCCCTAGCTGGAGGACGCTCACTCAACACCACAACCTAGTTACCAACACTAACGTTACTCTAGTAACAACTTAACTTACTCAAGTCCAATCATCTGATTTTCCCACTGAACCACGGGAATATGCCAATTAAAATGTAAACGGAATATTCCAGTTGCTACAGTGCATATAAACACCTTATTCGGAATATTACATTAACCAGAATATTGGAATATATTGGAATATGGTGTGCATGTAAACTTAGTCAATGTCAGACGTTTTCAGATTCCACACACCTCTATTCAGATTATTGCTACAAACAATACGTTTGACCTTAGTGACTAAGGTTTAAACATAAATGTACTCTTATCTTCTAATGTAGCCGACATGTAGTTTATGTAACAGAGCAGCTGAGTTTCTGTGTAACAGGAGGGTTAGGGTTAGATTGTAACAGAGCAGCTGAGTTTCTCTGTGTAACAGGAGGGCTAGGGTTAGATTGTAACAGAGCAGCTGAGTTTCTCTGTGTAACAGGAGGGTTAGGGTTAGTTTGTAACAGAGCAGCTGAGTTTCTCTGTGTAACAGGAGGGCTAGGGTTAGATTGTAACAGAGCAGCTGAGTTTCTCTGTGTAACAGGAGGGTTAGGGTTAGTTTGTAACAGAGCAGCTGAGTACCTCTGTTAGGGCTGCTCGATTAATTGGCTTTTAATCTAGATTAAGATTTGGGCTGTCAACGATCATTAAAACAAAATAATCGCCATAAAACGATTTTGAACAAATCAAGTGCACCCTAAACTGCAGAGCTATACTGTGCTTGACCCCTCCCCCACCCCCCAAAGCCCCAAAACAAACACTTTAGTTCAAAGCGAGACGAGTTGTCAAGTGAGGCGCATGCATGCTCCTCTCGAACAAAACGCGACAAGAAGAAGATTATGGCAGCAGAAAGAGAGGTGGACAAGAGAGCTAAAACAATGTCAGTGGTGTGGAAACACTATGGGTTCGCGGAGACAGATTTGGACCAAGTTGACACTGTGTGTAAAATTTGCTACGCAGTCGTAGCTGCCCCTCAAAGTAGCCCTTCTCAGTCCCGTTGTCGCATTCCGCTCACTCATGCCAGACAACAGTCCTTTGCTGCATTCACTTTGCCATCAAAATAAATCGGTGTCGGCCTATTTAGGAGAGGCGCTCATATTTACAAGTGTCAGATAAACATGAAACTTCACTTACCTAAGCAAAAGGGTCTATTTTAACAAATGCTGGGTTTTGAAGCCTCGGCGCTACCATTAAATAACTTATTTAGACGCGTTCTGTCCGAGTGAAATTATTTTTCAGAGGTGGTCTTCTTCTGTGGTGGTGGCAGTGCTTTGAAGCTTCTTTATTTATCAGTTTTGGCACTTTTATTTATTTATTTATCAAGGTCAAGGTTCACTATTTGTCTCCCATGGGAGAAATGTATCTAATCCAAAGAACATTGTTAAAAAGAAAAGCCACTGTCAACATTTAATAAATTAATTGTTATCAAAGTCAATGTATAATTTGATTTGTTAAGAAAATGTTAAAACTTTTGATAAAAAAAAAACAATTCAATGAATAATCGTGTTAAATAATCGTGATCTCAATATCAATCGAAATAATCGTGATTATGATTTTTGCCATAATCGAGCAGCCCTAACCTCTGTGTAACAGGAGGGTTAGGGTTAGATTGTAACAGAGCAGCCTTGTCCCTCTGTGTCTGTAACATCTGCCCCCAGGAGGAGGACGCCCTCCTGATTGAGGAGAAGATCCGCTGGGGCGACGCCTTCATCATCATCTACTCCATAACAGACAGGTGCAGCTTCGACGAGGTCATGCGTCTCTGCTTCCTGGTTAACCACACCCACTCCGGCGGCGCCCGTCGCGGCGCCCCCGATCCACGGCCGCCACCCATGGTGATCGTAGCCAATAAGAAGGACCTGGTGTTGGAGCGCATGGTGGCGGCGGAGGAGGGGGAGGGGCTGTCTCGGGGACTGAAGCTGCCGTTCTGGGAGATCTCAGCAAGAGACGGATGGGAGGAGCCGGCCGCTGTGTTCCACACGCTCTACAGCCATGTGGTCCAGCAGGTAGACTCCGCCCCTGCCTCTTTTCGCCATAGGGGCGTGTCCAAACTGATGGAGAGGATCCCCAGGATCAGCTCTGGCGCCCCCTCTGGTCCCCCTGGAACCCCCAGCCGCCACCTCGGCCCGAACCCACCAGGACCCCCCCTACGCCACCTCGGCCCCCCTGGACACGCCCCTCGCAGCTTCAGCCTCAGCTCCTTCCTACCTGATTGAGGGGGGAGGGAGGGGGGAAAGGGGGGGAGGGGGGGAGTGGAGCACACTGCTGCTGATATGCTGAGGGGGGTGGGAGGAGGACCCGGGTGGATGGGAGTGTGGGGACTCAATGACCAATGAAAACCCTGCATCCGAAAACGTGATGGTTCCCCAGAGAGCTTGTGTTCAAAGCAAGACTTGGAACATGAAGAGAACACTGAATCAGCAATAGATATAGCCTACTCCTTCCATATGTCTGAGATTGTGATATGGACATAAGGTCTTAATCAAGCTTGATACTGCCGTAGCCTTGATATCCTGTTGTGTTGATAATGGGGGAATCTGTCTGACACAAAGTAAGACTTTAAAGAGTATAAAGAATGAAACATGTCTGCGTTTTCCAACAGCTACAAACTACCCATATGAATGTACCAACTACACATACAAACGTACAGTACTGTAGGCCTATGAATGGAACTTTTGACATTCTTATTGTTATTGCTTTTGTGAATTTCTTCCCCCCCCACACTGTGTGCTTGAGTGCTAGACTGTCCTTGTGTACCGTCCTCCCTTTTTTTGCAATCTTTCCTCTCCCTTTCGTTCTGCCCTCGGGCTGCGCTCCAGGCCAGTGTAACAACTGGATGGGCTGCGCTCCGGGCCAGTGTAACAACTGGATGGGGAGCGCATTACAAATGCAGTACCTATACCTAACAGAACAATGAAGTCTCATGAAATCTCAGCACTTTGAGATTGTTTCACAATGAAAAGTGCTTTAAATAATCAAATTCATTATTATCGTTATTATTTAGAAGTAGTTCAATTCAAGAGGACATGGAGAATAATTCAAGCCTGACTGGTATTATGTGAGAGGGGGAAGGAGGCATGTCCTAGACATTGACTTAATATACAGTACATCCGGAAAGTACTCACTGCCCTTCACTTATTCCACATTTTGTTGTGTTGTAGCCTTATTCCAAAATGGATTAAATTATATTTTTTCCAAAAAAATCTACACACAATACCCTATAATGACAAAGTGAAAAAAGTTTAGAAATTCTTTCAAACAACTGAAATATCACATGAACATAAGTATTCAGACCGTTTACTATGGTGGCCCTGAAGTGCAAAACACGACATTTAGTGAAACACAACATTTCCAGAACACAATGACATTTTGTGAAAACACCATGACATTTCCAAAACACAGCGACATTTTGCCAAAACACAACATTTTGTGAAAACACCACGACATTTCAGATATTACAGAAAGGATAGGAACAACACTTCGCTTGTGATTGTACAGAACCCGTCATTTACTGTGTTACAAGGGCTATCTTATCGTAGCTGCAAGGACTTATGCATATCTGTTTGATTACAGATGTATGTGGACGCAGAAATATGGCCTCTGTTAAAGGGAGACGGTAATGAGAACTGAACCAACCTTGTTGTGGGTTTATTTGACGCACCTATGCGGCTCCTCTCCACAGCAGTTTGAGCCAGTTAGCAGTCGTCCTCAATTTTAAACATTGTTCTTTATTTTCCTGCCAGCTAAAGCAACGTCCAGCTCACCTGCCAACATATATTAATATAACTAGCAGGTTCAGTTCAGGTTCTGTACAAAATGTGAAGCATAACCAGGGCTGCCAAGTTTGACCAAAAGTTTGGAGTGAGATTTTTTCTCCCCCCCAGTTCTCACAGTTGCTCAAAGGAGAACAAGGGGACTTTATTCTCTTATGTCAGCACCATGGACAGATCCCTCAGCTCCACCCTGGCTCAGCTCACCTCCAGCACCATGGACAGATGAGATCCCTCAGCTCCACCCTGGCTCAGCTCACCTCCAGCACCATGGACAGATCCCTCAGCTCCACCCTGGCTCAGCTCACCTCCAGCACCATGGACAGATCCCTCAGCTCCACCCTGGCTCAGCTCACCTCCAGCACCATGGACAGATCCCTCCACCCTGGCTCAGCTCACCTCCAGCACCATGGACAGATCCCTCAGCTCCACCCTGGCTCAGCTCACCTCCAGCACCATGGACAGATCCCTCAGCTCCACCCTGGCTCAGCTCACCTCCAGCACCATGGACAGATCCCTCAGCTCCACCCTGGCTCAGCTCACCTCCAGCACCATGGACAGATCCCTCAGCTCCACCCTGGCTCAGCTCACCTCCAGCACCATGGACAGATCCCTCAGCTCCACCCTGGCTCAGCTCACCTCCAGCACCATGGACAGATCCCTCAGCTCCACCCTGGCTCAGCTCACCTCCAGCACCACGGACAGATCCCTCAGCTCCACCCTGGCTCAGCTCACCTCCAGCACCATGGACAGATCCCTCAGCTCCACCCTGGCTCAGCTCACCTCCAGCACCATGGACAGATCCCTCAGCTCCACCCTGGCTCAGCTCACCTCCAGCACCATGGACAGATCCCTCAGCTCCACCCTGGCTCAGCTCACCTCCAGCACCATGGACAGATCCCTCAGCTCCACCCTGGCTCAGCTCACCTCCAGCACCATGGACAGATGAGATCCCTCAGCTCCACCCTGGCTCAGCTCACCTCCAGCACCATGGACAGATCCCTCAGCTCCACCCTGGCTCAGCTCACCTCCAGCACCATGGACAGATCCCTCAGCTCCACCCTGGCTCAGCTCACCTCCAGCACCATGGACAGATCCCTCAGCTCACCTCCAGCACCACGGACAGATCCCTCAGCTCCACCCTGGCTCAGCTCACCTCCAGCACATTCTCAAATTCACTATAAGCCTAATAACTGAAATACTGTAATAAATGGCAAATTGCATCTGAATTATAAAGCATATACTGCACAGGACTTCAAATAAAGTTCTCAAAGTAGATTTTTATTAGACCATTCGGAGTGGGGGGCTTTATCCTTAAAGGTGTCCTATTATGCTAATTTTCAACAATTTAATATAAGTCTTTTGGGTCCCCAAAACATGTCTTTGAGTATTTTTGCTGAAAATACCACTCAGAATAAGCATTTAGTTAGGGAATTTTAGCTAATTGTATTGACCATCTGCAAAAAAAATTGCTTACCCTCTTCCCCCAACTCCCATGAGAAACGCCGGGCCCAGCCTGATAAAGGCACAGCACATTCAGGTACTTGTTTACAAAATACAGCAAGCTCTAACTGATATGTACTGGGTCCAGGCTACAAGGCTAATGGCACTCATGACCCCTTCCAGGACAAGCCAGGACCCAACGTGATGGTATCCTCCTTAATTCCTGTCTTGATAGGTAATAGAAAAACAATGGTGAATCTGCTAAGTAACAGGAAACACTCAACCGGCTCTACAAATGTATCAAATTTTGTATCTATTCCTCGTCAGCCACAAACTATCGCAGAGAAATGTGCAGATAATACCCTCAGCACACTAAACTTAGCTTTATTAAATGTCAGATCTTTAGCAGGAAAGACATTTTTAATCAATTATTTTATTACCAAACACAATCTTGATTTTATGTTTTTAACTGAAACTTGGCTAGACCAAGGTAACACTGCAGCTGTACTTATTGAGTCAACTCAGCTTTATGAGTGAGGCTAGAGTGCATAAGAAAGGAGGTGGAGTAGCCATCTTGTTTAATGACTCCCTCCAATGTAAGCAGTTGTGTTATGGAAATTTTGGTTCCTTTGAATGTGGCTCTTCAGTTGAAACCCTCTTCTCGAGCCATATTTCTAAACATCTACAGGCCACCCAAATACTGTCCAAACTTCTTTGATGACTTTGCTGAACTGTTGTCTACTGTCTGCATTGACCTTGACTGTGTGGTTATTGTTGGTGATTTTAACATCCATGTTGACAACCCTCAGGGCAGAGGGACTAAAGAGCTAGGTTATGTCCTTGACAACTATGGACTGACTCAGCATGTGATGGAGCCCACACACAACAAGGGGCACACTCTGGACTTGATCATCACCAAAGGTCTGAATATTTCTAAGGCTCAGGTGTCTGGTGTTGCGCTCTCTGATCATTCCTGTGTTTTCGTTGAGAGTACTATTTCAACACAAATGTTCAAACAGAACATCTCAAAACAGCACATCACTGAAAACACCAGTGAGATATTTACTCAGGCTTTCTCGTCCACACCTGCCCTCTCTATGGCCTCAGTCAACGAGCTTGTAGATAATTTCAATGTTAAAATTACAAACATTATTGATGCCATTGCGCCCACTAAGGTGAAAGTGGTCTGGTAAGAGAAGATATCCATGGAGAAACGCCATGCTGGACAGAATAGAAAAGAGAGAGTGTCGAAAATCTGAACGCAGGTGGCGAAAAACAAATCTCCATGTTCATTATGACATCTATAAAGAGAGACTTCGCATTTATAATATGGAGCTGAGAAATACAAGGCAGACCTTTTCTGACATCATCACCAAAAACCATAACAATGCCCGTGCCTTGTTTGCCACTGTTGATAGGCTGACAAACCCTCCTGTGTCAGTAGCCTCTGAACTTCTATCCACCAGGGCCTGCAATGAATTTGCCTCATTCTTCACTGACAAAATTCAGAAAATTAGACAAGCAGTTAGTGCCTCCATCCCAGGTACAGGACATGTGTCGTCTAGTGTCCACTTAAAATCAATACCATGACACAATTTCATCCGATCAACCATAAAACCCTGGGGGACACTATACAATATCTGAAATCCTCCACCTGTTGCCTTGATGTTCTACCTACAGACTTCTTCAAAACTGTATCCAACTGCATGGCCTCTGATTTATTACAAATTGTAAACACATCTCTTCTTTCAGGTGTGTTCCCGCAAACCCTGAAAACTGCATGTCAACTGCATGAAAACTGTCATCAAGCCACTCTTAAAAAAGAATAATCTAGACACCTCACAAATGAACAATTATAGGCCCATATCAAACCTCCCATTTCTAAGCAAAATAATTGAAAACTTTCCAACAACTGAATAACTTCCTGGCACTAAGTAATGTCTTCCAGTCAGGATTTCGACCACACCACAGCACTGAGACTGCTCTAATTAAAGGCATAATTCACCCTAGAACAACATCAGGCTGAAAAACTAGAGCCCCATACAAAAATATAGGTGATGGCGAGTCCTATAGACCGGACTAGCGGCATCTAAAGAAAATCACGTTTCAGAGTCAGCACTTCCAGGATATACCGCGTCGAAACGCGTCGACAAATCCTGGAAATCAAGCCAGACTACAGGGGGGTGGGTGCTTGGTATGATTGACAGCTATGATTGACAGCTATGACAAGCACGGCGGAGGGGGCTAGCGAGCGAGCCTACGCCCCCCTAGTTTCACATTTCAGAGTTGACTGAACCTCTGTGAAACAACAAAATAAGAATGGAACGCGATAACTTGAAAGATTTTATAGATGAGGAAGATGTTGATGATTCGGAGGAAATTCAGGGCTATTTGTTTGAGCCTGAATTTACAGCAGACGAAATCCGGCAACGGAGAGAAGAACAAGAGGCTGCCGCCAGGCTAGTCAACCCAGGCGATGAGGCTGGATTAGCGGCCGCGATTCCTCGGTCTGGCAGTAACTGGTGGTGTCTGTGCGAAAACTGCCCAGCTATGCCGATAGAGACAGAATCTCTCTGTCGCCATAGAGAATCTCTCTGTTGCCAAGAATGGGACCGTGGACAGTTACTGCTTTCAGAGATGGCAGAGGAGATGGAAGAGGAAGACGGGGCACTTTGTCTGACAGAGCATGGTAGTCACGCAGCCCATTTGGATCGAGGAGTTTTGGAAACTTTTTTCTGCTAAGATAGGATAAATTGGAAGAGGGGACACAATGACATCCTTTTAAACACAGATAATGGCAAAATCTCAGTCTTAGTATTACTGGATCTCAGCGCTGCGTTCGACACGGTAGACCACAACACAATACTCGGCCGCCTGGAAAATTGGCTGGGAATTTCTGGTACAGTGTTAGATTGGTTTGAATCCTACTTAAAGGACAGGGACTATTTTGTGTCCCTGTCAATTACAAATCTGAGCCGACAAAAACGACCTGTAGAGTTGCCCAAGGCTCCATCCTGGGGCCTCTTCTGTTCAACATTTACATGCTCCCACTAGTAGAATAGTCGAACCTCAGATTGAAGAGGAACAATGTGGATTTCGTCCTGGTCGTGGAACCACCGACCAGTTCTTCACTCTCGCAAGATCTTGGAGGGGGCTTGGGAGTTTGCCCAACCTGTCTACATGTGTTTTGTGGATTTGGTCCCTCGAGAGGTCCTGTGGAGGGTTATGCGGGAGTATGGGGTGAGGGGGTCCCTACTTAGGGCCATCCAATCCCTGTACACCCAGAGCGAGAGCTGTGTCCATGTTCTCGGCTGTAAGTCATTCTCCTTTCCGGTGGGTGTTGGCCTCCGCCAGGGCTGCGCTTTGTCACCAATCCTGTTTGTGATTGTCATGGACAGGATATCGAGGCGTAGCCGTGGGGAGGTGGGTTTGCAGTTCGGTGAGCTGGGGATCGTGTCGCTGCTGTTTGCAGATGATGTGGTCCTGATGGCATCATCGGCCTGCAACCTCCAGCACTCTCTGGATAGGTTCACAACTGAATGTGAAGCAGCTAGGATGAGAATCAGCACTTCTAAATCTGAGGCCATGGTTCTCAGCAGGAAACCGGTGGTCTGTCCGCTCCGAGTAGGAAATGAGTCCTTACCCCAAGTGAAGGAGTTCAAGTATCTGGGGGTCTTGTTCACGAGTGAGGGAACCATGGACAGGGAGTTTGGCCGGAGAATCGGAGCAGCTGGTGCGGTTCTGCAGTCGCTCTACCGCACTGTTGTGACAAAAAGAGAGCTGAGCCAAAAGGCAAAGCTCTCGATCTACCGGTCTATCTTCGTCCCCTCCCCACCCTCTCCTATGGTCATGAAGGATGGGTCATGACCGAAAGAACAAGATCACAGACACGAGCGGCCGAAATTAGTTTTCTCCGGAGGGTGGCTTGAGTCTCCCTGAGAGATCGGATGAGAAGTTCAGTCATCCAGGAGAGACTCGGAGTAGAGCCGCTGCTACTTTGCGTGAAAAAGAGCCAGTTGAGGTGGTTCGGGCATCTAGTGAGGATGCCTCCTGGGCGCCTCCCTAGGGAATTGTTCCAGGCGTGTCTGGCTGGGAGGAGGCCGCGGGGTAGACCCAGGACTAGGTGGCGGGACTACATCTCTGCACTGGCCTGTGAGCGGTGCAGGAGATGGGCAGAGCTGGTTGATGCTGCTAGGGAAAGGGATGTCTGGGGCCCCCTGCTGGAACTGCTGCTTCCGCGACCCGACCCCGGATAAGCAGATGAAGATGGAGTTTACTGAAGGTGCGCTCGCCTCCAGCCACAGTCACTAGCAGAGTTAGGAAAATGCTCAACAATACGCACAGGTGTCCAAATATACTTTTGTATATCGCATTCAAAAGGTCCAAAGGTCTGAGACCGTCTTCTTGTATTTACATGGTGGATTTGATCGACAGTGACTGTGAGAGATCATTCTCGTATTTCGCGGACAGCGTTCTGCATGACACACTGATATCGTCTTTGGACATGTTTCTAAATTTCCATAAAACACCAAACTCTTCGCAAATCTGCTTAACTGATGTGAAGCGCACACCTAACTTGGAAATGATGCTGTCCATAGCGACATTAAACACTTTATTTCTGAATATTGCTGGGCTTTCCTCTATTGCATCATGCTCTGAATCTGAGTCATCAAAAAAAGCGCTTCCTCTTTCTGTCTCAGTTTGAACTTGGGTTCGATGCCCATGGCACTGGCAACAGCAGTTGCCTCTGTCAGAAAACTGCCCCATGATCCACGCAAGGGGGTCATCTCTTCCTCCAGTGCTTTTATATTTGCTGCCTGAGAGCTTGATGTTAAACTTAAGATGGACCAACCTATCTTTGCATTGGGCTACAGGGAGGGGACGTGGATCTGCTCTTGACCACTATGTCAAGGAAAATTACCAATATAAAATATAACAAGATTTTATGTGACTTACAAATACTATCTTAAGTCTTCACAGATATTTATTTTCGATCAAATATTCCAGCAGATTATTTCAAGGTTAGAGGGTCAGTCGTGCTTGTGACGTTAGGTGCTGTTTATCAAGGGAGAGCTGAATGTACGTGGGAGATGCTCTATCTAACTGGTGTGTCTCTGCAGAGATTGCGGTAATAAACCCAAAAACCTCCAAAAAGTTATGACAGTGTCATATGTCAATACAACGCAGAGTGGCCCATGCTACATTTACATCTAAGTAATTAAGAACTACTGCCCATTGGAGCAGAGTGAATACCACACAGGTGGAATCGTTAGGCCTTAGGTGAAGTTGATTGATGAGCCCCTATACAGTATATGAGGCTCACTGTGATGTTTGTTGTCTGCCCTGATGAAAGTCATAGACCGAAAGCTTGGCTAATAAATGATACTTGCATGGACCCAAGTGTGCAGAACCTTTTTGTTTCAAAAAATGTATTAGACAAAAACAAAATGCAGTAATAAAGCTTTAATTTTTAAACATGTAAAACATTCAATGGACTGTAATAAGGGCTGCACAAAGCATGAAGAGCAGTCTCCAGCTGACATCCTGGCAAGAGCCAACATATCTTCAAAACAACGCTACAAACAAAGAACATTGTGGCTCTTAAAAAGGGCAGTATAAACCATTCTCTAGGCTTCTTGAGAAGTCTAATTATGAGTGTTTCCATTTGGTCAGAAATAGAGTGACATCTACCGGACCACAAGAATGTTTGTACACAGGAGCAGTTAGCACAGTGAAATAACTGGCAACATAACTGTATATTTTGTGAATAATCTCCGAATAGGTTTGAAAAGCTCCCATACAACCATAGTCTGTCCTTATCTTTCCAAATGAGGACTGACAACATTTAAAATATAAATATGGACAGAGTGTGTTTATAAATGTATTTAACACAAAACATGATAAAACAAATACCTTTGCTGAATGTTCAGCTTAGTTTACTCATAGACCACTTCCTATGGCTTATATTAGATTTGCAGGCTTTTTAAAGCTATACTGTAATACAAAACGTGCATGATGCCATCAGCGACCGTCTCTTTAACTTGCGTTTCAGATATAAAGAATGAAAAAAACCTTGTCATACACATTCCGTTGTTTGGGAAAATAAGGGTCATCAATGAACGTCAATAAAGATGCATGGCTGTCCTACAGATCATGCTTTGTGACCTAGCAGAAGAGATAGGGCAGGGGCAAAGGGAGGAGGAGGAAGTGACCTAGCAGAAGAGATAGGGCAGGGGCAAAGGGAGGAGGAGGAAGTGACCTAGCAGAAGAGATAGGGCAGGGGCAAAGGGAGGAGGAGGAAGTGACCTAGCAGAAGAGACAGGAAGGAGGAAGTGGGGCAACTGTAAGCCAGACAGGAGACCCTGCATTTTGGTTATTTGGTACACAGCTTGTACAGTTACAGTAGGTCCTGTAGGATGGGTCCTACAGTCCTTAACAGTCAGACATCTTAGAGAGACCGTTCCCTCTTGACATAAAACATAATTCTACAAGTATTCAAAAGCTCATGCATGAGTAGTCTGCAAATATCTCAAGCAAACCATTATTAAACCTTTGACCATTTTACAGAACACAACAAGCAAAATACTCCAGCAGGGTTCCATGGAGAATAAGGCCCATAGTATGATAATAAAGGCACATGTGAAGTAGTGCAGAAGGTAGAACAGATAGAATGTGCTTTGGGGCAAGGCTTTTCGCTTGTGTCACTGTAAGTGGAGTGTTATGTTTTCAACAGTAAAAAGCCTCTCGTCTTTTCCTCATCTCCAACACAGCCTCCAAGGCAGCCCTCTATTTGCCATAAAACTTCTTATTGAGCAGGAAGATGAGCAGGTTGACGTTGATTGTAGCCCTGTCAAAGAGTTTCATCACTGCCACACCTTCATACTGCAGCTGCAGAAGATCCTAGGAGAGGGAGAGAGACAAAGGGTGACGGAATTATAATCTCTTCTCGTTCGAATAGTGAATCCCGCTCGTCCTTTTAACATTTCTAAAAGACATCATGCAACAGCAGGTAGCTATGAGAAGTAATGGAAGTAAAGAAATACAATAAAATGTATGCCAAGCACATCCACCGTGCTGGTGCAGGACAAAATGACATCTGATAAAGTAAAGTTGAGGTCCGCACACAGCTACTCCACAGGGCTATCTGACGAAGACCCACACGCGTCGAAACGTTGTTATCTTTTACCCATAAATAGCCCTGTGGAGTAGCTGTGTGCGGACCTCAACTTTACTTTTTTAAGTAACGGAAGCAGCCATACCTGGTACTCCACCATTAACGTCTCCAAGTGCACTCCCATGAACTTAGCCTTCACATCAAACACTCCAACGGTTTCTGAAGGAGAGATCTCGAAGATAACATTCTTAAACCTAGAGGAGAGAAGGAGAGAATAGAGGAAAACATAATTTATTTGAACATAATGTACTGCATTCATCCTATGCCTTCTCACTGTACATGATGGATTGACCGATTGATTGATTGGTGAACTCACTGGTTGGTCTGTAGGTCTTCTATCTCGATCAGCACGCCCTTCTCATGGAGGCGAGCGGCGGTGTATTTCTGAGACACTTGCTTACTCTTCTTGGCCTTGGCATCGCCTGGCTTCTTAGACAGCCTGTGGAGAGATGAAGAGATCTGTGCATACACAGTCTACCCAGCAGTTTATCTTTCTATCTAAACGAATACAAATCAAACGCTTACAGGAGGAATCTAATCTATTTTCCTTAACATTGAGTGCTGAATGCTGCGCCTGAAACAGCTAGAGATGTAGACCATGTGAGCTGGTATTGTGAGTTGAGAAGCCACTCACTTTCCCTTGCTGGTCAGGTTGTCCATGCAGGTTGTGATGTACTGGTTGTAGTAGTCTATCTGCACATTGAAGAAGGCTGTCTTGGAGTTGAGGGCGGTATTGGTCTGCTGTAGTTTCATCAGCTCCGCCTTCCTTCTCTGACGATACCTCCGCTGATTCCTGATGTCCTGTAATACACCAAACACATTGCTATGTGGTTAAACTCAAATGGCAATCAATATTGCCATTCTCCCTCCCTCCCTCCCCCCCCCCTCTCTCTCTCTCACACACACACACACACACACACACACGCACACACACACGCACACACACACGCACACACACGCACACAAGCACACACAAGCGCACACAAGCACACACAAGCGCACACAAGCGCACACAAGCGCACACACACACACACACACAAGCACACACAAGCACACACAAGCACACACAAGCACACACAAGCGCACACACAAGCGCACACACATGTGTGATGCAGGGCCAGGAGAGTGGTACCTTGGCGATGTCGTTGATGAGGTCCTGGTATCGTTTCTCAGGGTGCACCTTGCCCAGCTCCGCCAGCCTCTCCAGGTTGCTCCTGATCTTGTCCTTCTTCCCCTGCAGCGTCAGACTGTCATCCACCACCGGCTTGGCCTGCTTCATCTTCTCTGGGGTCTTGGCATCTCGGATGGCCCTCCTCTGCATGGCCCGCTGGTACTCCACTTCCTGTCAGAGGTCAAATCAAAAAGTGTAAGTGCTTAGGTTGAAGGTGCTTTTTAGGTTCAAAATCTGCTGTCTGGTTAGCAAAGAGAAGCACGCCCCTTTGCGTCCAGTGTCTGACCTGCTCTGGACTGGCAGAAGAGTCCAGGATCTCAGTGAGCGTGTCCCCAGGCTGGAACCGGATCACATCCACAATCAGCCTCTTGGTGCTTGAGAGAGGAGAGGAGAGGGAGAGAGATACACAGAGTAGGTTGTAGGTTAGAGGAGTGGACACTGGACTAGATGAGCAGTCAAACAGTGAAATCTTTTTTTTTCTTTTTTAACAACCAGGTGAGATTCCTACTTAAGAAGAAGGGTCTTAGCATCCATCTCAGCATTGGCCTCTCCAGGGAGGTCAAATTTGTTGGTGAGGGTGAGGGACACCTCTGTCTTCCCCATCATTTCTTTGTTGGGATCTCCAGGGGGAAGTGGGTTCTCACCTGGGGGTGAGGGGTTATGATCAATCAGATACACAGGGGAGATGAGCCAGAGAGACAATGAGCATGAGAACCTCGAATAGACTCACCAATGAGGGACTCTATGGTAGGAACCTCTCCCAGGTCCTCCAGCAGCTCGTGGATGGGGGCGTTGTGGTCAGGAGCTATGGCGTCCTGATGCTCTAGCAGCAGCTGGGGGGAGAGCATGGATTTCAGTCACAGAGAGAGAGATAGAAATAGAGAAACTTTTTTTTTTTACCTTTATTCATACAGGTAAAAACATCTTGTTGAGACCCAGGGTCTCATTTACAAGAGAGACCTGTTTGGGGTAGGCCGCAGCCTAACACTCAGTTACAGACAAAACAAGACGCACAACAGTAATACTGACTGACCGTGTGTGTGTTGATGACTTCGCCAATGGAGATATATATAACAGGCTTGGTGAGGGTAACCAGGTCAGAGTACTGGTCCACGTTGAACTTGTCTTCCAATGAGGGAACGTCACACGCTGCCAAAAAGAAACGCCTACAGAGGGAAAGAAGCAAGGAGCACAGATGAGAAAGTCAATTATGGATAGTGTTCAGAAAATAACAAAGTGTACATAAAGTGCAGCACACAAAAGAATGGAGAAGAAGGTCTATCAAAGGTGCATCACCCCACCTGAACTTCTGATAGGAGCTGCTGAGGTACTCATTGATGGGATTGAGATGGGCATTGTCTCCCAGGAACATCTTATTGGACGCTGCGTGCTGCAACATCTTGGCAATTGAGCCCAGGTTCCGCCTCTGGTCTGTGGTGAGCTGACCTCCAGCCGACAGATCGATGATGTCAAAAGCGTCAGGAGCCACAATGGCTGGGTTCATGTAGCGGTAATACAGCAGGTTCCCAACGATCTAAAACACAGCAACGCAACATAATAAGATAACAAGATCGATAGGAGAAAGCAGATATTTAGGGGGGTTTAGAGAGGAGCAAAGAGAAGAGCAAAGAAAGATGCTCACCTTTTCTGAGCAGATAGAGAGGGGAAGGAGGCTGCAGCAGGCCAGAGCCAGGGAGGAACAGGGGGAGAAAAGAACAGAGGAAGGGTAGAGAGAAGAAGAAAGAGATGGAGAGAAAGAGAGTGGAATGGATGGAAGGAAATATAAGTAAGGTAGAGAGAGATAAACACATTTCAGTAAAGGGGAGAGAGCAGTCAAGCCCACCAGAATACCATGCAGAAGAACAGAAGGCAAAGTGATTTAGTATGAGAACATTTGGAGGAAACAGACTTTGAGAAGCTCATCCTCTGTAGCATCTGGAAACTTCTCATGGAGGGTGTCCTTCAGCACCTTGGCAATGAAACGCATTCCATATCTGATATACAAAACATAAGCACAGCATCAGTAAGTGCATTTCCTGACGGTGATAGTATGCTTTGTAGTAGGATAGTACAAAGCATACTCAACCTATTCACAATTCAACATTCAGAACTTACGGGATTTTCTCCACAGATGTGATAATGGCAGACAGGAACTTGTCTGTGACACTCCTCATGTTCTTAATGGAGGCTTCCAGGCGTGTCCTCACCTCTTCATGGGTCATAGCCTGCTCTGGTGTCACTTCATAGGGCAGCTTACTGTGGATGAGAGGTGGGGAGAAATAATCAGTTGACTCCAAAACAGCAATGGCATCTCCAACTGTGGACAAGTATCCAGCAGTCTTCTCTTACCTGGCCTCTCCTGTCTGTGTCTCCATCTGATTGACCCAGCTCTTGTAGATGTCCACTGGGTCAGTCTTGATGTTCAACGTCTTGTCGTCCATTATCTCCTTGACAACAGGTGCCAGGATCTGCCGAAGTGCATTCTGGCCCCGCGCTCCTCGATTGAAGCTCACCACCATTTTGATGACTGTTGGGTTGCCCGTAACGATCTCCTGGAGCTGGTCTACTTTGGATCTGAGGAAACACACAGTAAAAAAGAAAATGTCAATGACAATGTTTGTGTCTCACAACAAAAGATGTTATTCAATAGATTGTGTATAGTGTCTGATCTGGCTCCTCACTTGATCTCTTCTTGCAGGGCGGTCTTGAAGAGCTTCAGAAGCAGGTACTCCTCTCTCTGATTGGAGGCATAGTTATACAAGGTGAAGATGACAGAGTCCATGAATTTGGTTGATTTGTTCTGGGGCATCTGGAAGATCAGCTTGGCCAAGTAGGTGGGGTTTGTCTGAAAGGAAGACAGCAGATAGTAAAGTACACTGGTTAGATAGGATTTCTGTAACATGTGGCGTAATACGTGAGGGCGCTAGAGCTTGGCCAGTTAGGAAGGGTTTATCTGAAAGGAAGACAGCAGATGGTACAGTACACAGATGGAATGTCTGTGGTAACAATACATCTGGGGTCCTAATGTTAAGTTACTGTACCTGTAGCAGATAGAAGAGATACTGGTAAGCCTCCAGTTTGATCCTCTTCTCCTTGCTGAGGGCCTTCAGGCCTCCTTTCTGCTTGTTCATCATCATCAGGTTGGACAGCTGGCCCTTGTTCTTCTTGGTCAACTTCTTACTGTGGGACACCACCTCCTGCAGGGTAATCTTGTTCTTCACCAGCAGGCCGATCTTGATGTCCATCAGGTTCAGGTCGTTCTCCAGCTGCTGATTCGAGCGGATGTTGGTGACCACTTCTTCCCGCAGCCTCATCAGGTCCAGCTCTTCCTGGAAGTCCTGGTCGCTGTGGTCCAACAGGTGCACAAACTTACGCACCACCGCCATGGGAGGGTCTTCAGCATTGACTGAGAGAAGAGGAGAGATCACAGGTTAGGTGAAGACCAAATTTGACTTCACTTGTGTCTTTTTGGTGGTAATCATGATTCCAGCCTAAAGCCCTGATAAGATAAAATGGAAACTAAGTCCACTATGATTGAGACGCATCCTTACTGAGAGTCTTGTAATCATCTCTGGCTTTGTTGGCCCGGATGAAAGCTTGGATCTTCACCACTTCATTGATCTGCAGAGGAGCAAACAGCATTCACTTGGTTGATCAATACCACATGCAAAACATGTCCCCGGTAATCTGCTGTGATTCAGAGGGTAAATGACGTTTGACATTTCCATTGCCTCATTAAACCTCAAAGACCTACAGGCAGCATGCCTAATGGCTTTGATTATGTAAAAGGTTTGATTTGAAAAGGTGGATTATGTAAAAAGTTTCTTTCCATGATTATCTTGGTTGACTCAAATGTTTTCAAACATTCCTTATGTGAAGTCATTATGGGAAGATCAGCAGTGGTATCGACTTCTCACACTCCAGCCGCAAGGCATGGAGCAACCTCACTGGTAGATCTAGACACCAACCCCCCCCCCCCCCCCCCCGTCACTGCCCCATCTCTGCAAATCAAATCGCATCACAATTTGTGAAAAGTGGGACATACGAGGGAAAAGACCGCAAATCATCATGTCTTGTGGCAAAAGAAGTGTCTGACCTCTGGAAGGCCACAACTCCTAGCGGCGGTAACATCTCCGGCGAATTCACACCGGAGGGGTGCGCTGCTGCCCTCCAGCATGTAAAAGGGAAACTCCGGGGCCTGATTCTATCTGCCCGGAGCTTATACTCCATGTCGCGCCTGCCTTGAAGTCCTGGTTAAGTGCGTTCCTCTCTTCCTGCTTGCGCCAACTCAAGATCCCCAAAATCTGGAGAAGAGCCCTAGTTATAGCGATGCCTAAGCCGAACAAGCCTGAAGGGGACCCCAAGAGTTACCGCCCCATCTCTCTGTTATGTATCCCCTTCAAGATCCTCGAGCATCTCATCTACGCCTGCATCGAAACCAATCATCGACCCGCTGCTCCCACAGGAGCAGGCCGTAGATCAAGTCACTTTGATGATTCAAGACATCGAGGACAACTTCTCGGCTAAACAGAAGGCCGGAGCCGGCTTTATATACCTGAAGGCTGCCTACGACACCGTATGGCACCGCGGCCTCACCTGCAAGCTGCCCTGCCTGCTGCTGGACAGACACATGGTCAGCGTGATCATGGAGCTTGTCCGAAACCGCAGCTTCACCCTCACCACCGGTAGCAGACAGCGAAGCAGGTTGCGATGCCTTAAGAATGGCGTCCCCCAGGGATCTGTCCTGGCCCCCCCACCTTTATAACATCTACACCTACGACCTGCTGATCACAGTCTCCAGGAAGTACGCCTATGCAGACGACCTTGCGCTGGTGTACTCAGCTGGAGACTGGCAGGCCGTGGAGGAGACACTGAGACAGGACATGCAGACACTAGCGGCATACCTCCGGAAATGGTGATTGAAGCTCAGCGAGGCAAAGATGGTGTCAGCGGCCTTCCACCTTAACAACAAGGAAGCCAAACTTGAGCTCTGAGTGCACACCGACGGAACACTCCTGCCATACAGCGCCGAACCAACCTATCTCGGCGTGACATTGGACAGGTCGCTCACGTTCCGCCGACACCTCGAGTCACTGTGCAAGAAGTTAACAGCTCGTGTGGCGTTGATGAGGCGACTGGTCCGATCAGGCTGGGGCGGCAGGGCAAAAACACTGCGTACGGCAGACCTAGCCCAGTCTGGTGCCGCAGCGCTCACACCCGCCTCATTGACCCACCTATCAATGAAGCCTTGCACATCGTGACAGGATGCCTGCATCCTGTGGACAACCTTCCCATCCTTGCAGGCATCCAGCCCGCTTGCCTCCACCGCACAGGAACCACAGCATGTCTCGCTTGCCGGACCGTGGAGCCTAATTATCTGCTCCACAAGAGGCTCACTGTAACAGCGGAACCTCACCGGTGTCTCAGGTCGAGACACCATTTTGTGACTGCCACACGGGATCTCCTGCAGCAATGTAGAGATATTAACATCAGCGAGGCAGGATGGGCGGACCACACCTGGACTTACCCAGACCGGGTGAGGCTCAATCGCCTCCGGACCGGTGTCGGACTCTTCCACTCATCGATACACAGATGGGCTTGGTATCCTGTGCGACGTGCGAGTGTGGCGCCGAGGAACAAACCGCAGACCATGTCATCCAGGACTGTCCGATATATCGGACACCCAATGAAATGCATGGCCTGACATTTGTGGATGACGAAACGGTGACATGGCTCCTGGAGGTGTGCCCGGATATATAGCTCGGGTGACCCCTCAACCAGGTACGGGGCGGTAAAAGGATAGCCCCTCGGCCCTGAGCCTGGGAGGGAGTGAAACATCGACACCCACACGAAGAAGAAGAAGAAGAAGAAGAAGCAGTGGTATGTGTGCAATGGATAAAATCTACTCACATGGTCTTTGAAGTACTTCTGACGCGCTTTGTATTTCTTGCGAGCTAGGTGCATCCGAACCATTGCCTGGATCTGAAGAAAAAAATAAATTATCTAGTTTAATCTGTACAGTATGCTTGTGTACCACTAACACATAGTATAGTGTTATATAGTATGCTGTTTACACTCTTGCATTTCCCAATGTATAGCCTTCTTCTGTATCCATCCAGTGTCGTTCTTTGCTTTTCTTTCAATGAAGAAATACAGTACTCTCCTGTTCAGATATAACTGATGCTATAACACCATCTACGCTAAGCTCAGCCATTGTTGTTTTGAAACGAACAGTTGCTTCTCGCCATCGTCACACCTAAACCCCGCCCAGCGTAGCTGCTAGTATTTCATAATAGAATACTGATTGGCCAGTCGTTTTCTGATCGTGCACAAATGGATCTCTATCAAGCTTTGCCAGACTGATGTACGTAGTGAAACAACGTGAGCTCGCAAGTTCAGGGTGATCTCACGAGGCTACACATTACCACTCACAGAGAAAGCATCCAGGCCCGTGCTGGCAGGTCCATTACTTTGTAGTACTTGTAGAAGAGAGCGTTACCTTGACGGCATCCTGACCGTGGTCCTTCAGGTACTGCTTCCTGTCTTTGAAGTTCTTCCTCTGCTTGTAGCCTCTAAAGTGAGCCTGTGAATGTCAATGATGTAAACATAAGGTGAAAGGGTTTCAGCTTCACACTGATACAGATACAGATAATTTGTAATTTGATTGTCGCGCGAGTTGTTGACGGGGGAGGGGATGGGGGTGCTGACAGAGATTATTGGTTGTTGTGCGAGTTGTTGACGGGGGGGGGGGGGGGGGACTTTGGTTAAGATTACCAACAACAAATTCTACCGACATTGGTCGTGTGGTGGTAACAATAACAACTGTACAGTCACTCTGGTGTAATTCTGCAGTTCCGTTTGTGTGGCCCCTGCCTCATGCCTCAGTGAGAGGCAGGGTGTGTCTCACCTGTATGCAGGTGATAGCTGGGTCCTGGGATTTCAGGAAGTTGACTCGCTCCTTCAGGCCATTCCTCACCATGTAGCCGCGGCAACGTGCCTGCAACTTGGCTATCAGGCTCTCATTGGCCAGCCAAAGTTGCTCTCGGTTATATGCAGTGGTTACCCCGGAAACCACAGACTGTTAGACAATACAGACCACCAGTCACACAAAGGCACATTCACACAACGGAGCATGCACCGTGGACAACCATCCTGCGACAGAAGCAATATTTACAGGTTCCAATAAAAGGATACCTGTAGGTTCTTCACTCGCACTATTAGAATCGATAGGTGTGGAAACATTGCTGTGTAATCTACCTGGATGTCATCCTTGTTGAGCTGGACGTTGTTCTGGATGAATCCCTCTGGCTCCACCCAGGTGCCCTCTCCAGTCTTCATGTTGTAGTAGTAGTTGTGTCCCCCCTTCACCCAGTGCTTCATCCACTCACTGCCATTATCACCTGGGGAATGAGCACGGTCACAGACATTTCAAACATTTCTCCACTTACACAGTAATCCGTCGCTCCACAAATCTATCCATCCGTTCACCCGTCTCTGGCTCACCCTCGGCATTCTTGTCCTGCTTGATCTTGGCCAGGTCGTCCTGGTAGGTCTGGGCACACTCCGGGGTGACGCCGTAGAGGCCGACCCCAGGGGTACGCAGGGCCGCCAGGGTCAGAGATGCATCGCCACTGTCCACTGCCTCGTTGACAACCTGGATGGCCTGAGAGACTGAGCAGAGAGAAACATTAGAGCTACATTCACTCTCTCGCCTAAAACCAGATGTTGTGATAGGATGTTGGTATACTGTGTGTGTGTGTGTGTGTGTGTGTGTGTGTGTGTGTGTGTGTGTGTGTGTGTTTGTGTGTGTGTGTTCTTACACTGCAAGGCGTCATTGGTATCCTTGTTTGCCATGAGTATTGCATTCTGGATCTCATCCAACCACAGGACAGCAGATGGATCCTGGGTCTCCTGGAAGAGTAGAATACACACATACATATATGAAACAATGTATATAAAGTACTAGTATATGAAAAAAAGCACATACGTTCTTTCAGCTTTGTGGCACACACAAATATGCCTCTACCTTCCACGTCAAATGTAATTCTACTGAATGGTCACTTGAGGGCACTCTTTTCCTTCAAGCAAGCATGTGTTTACTGAGAAAAACAACACCAGTGGGAGACCACAGACAGACATCCCTATGAAGCGGGTGTCACACTGCTTTTTATCGCCGACTGAAGTTCTACCAACCCACTTAAACTGGAATATCAAAGCGAAACAAGGACATGTCAGGATGTCCTACATCTGTGTTGATAGTACAACATGTACTGCAGTAGCACATGACAACATCCAGATGACGCTCTCTCTGTCTGCCTGCTGCTGGCTGCATGTTGGGGTTGGTTTCCGGAGTGAGCAGAGCAGGCAACTAATTGGCCAGCAGGACAGGTCCCTCTTTGTGCCTCACTGCCCTCCCCCTCCCCCTCCCCTGCTGGCTGGGTTCTACAGAGGAGGGCAGGAGGCTGGAGACTGACAGCAGAACTGAAGGTGTGATTCCTTTTGTAAGGGAGGTAAAACATGGAGCAAAGTGCACAAGCTCCTAATTAAAAAGTAAGAACGTTGGTCTTTGTGGGATTCCAAATAAAAATGTCAAATTCAAAATTTCAAAATTCATACACTAAATAAGGACTTGGAGCTAGTTTATATTTGGTTGAAAAGAATTAGTGACATGTGATATTCCCTCTTTCTTTCTTTCTCTTTATTTCTCTCTTTCTATCTTTATTTCTTATTATTACTAGAAAATTGCATTTCCTGCAGAAAAAGCGTGTGAATGCTGAGCAGCTGAAAGAAATAGCAAAAGCATTGCTGAAAATGCATGAATGTGAAAAATCTGAAATGTCAAATGCATCACACCTGAACAGCTGAAAATCCTGGAAGCTGAAAAACCTGGAATCTGAAATGTGAAAGAATTGGAAGCTGAACCTGCCTCCACCAATTAAGTCAGTGTGTCTCTAGCCCACTCAAGGGCTGAGTTGTGGGGTCAGTGGTGTTGGTCAGGGACAGTTTACCCTTCTCCGGGCCAACCACCTGAACACACTGATGAAGACTGTGTGTCTATAGCCCACTAAAGGGCCAATTGTGGGGTTTGTGGCATGGATAGTGGTGTGGTGGCGAGACTCCGCCCCCTCAAGTCAGAGCAGGTCGGGGGCAGTGCAGTGACCTCCGCGCAATCTCCATGCACCCACCGGTGAAGACTGTGCGTCTCTAGCCCACTTGGGATGAGTTCTGTGGTCCACAGCGTGGATAGTGGCATGGGGAGACTCCACCCCCTCGGGTCTGAGTTGGTCAGGGACGCTGCATTGGCCTCCGGGCAATCTCTATGCACCCACCAGTGAAGGCCATGTGTCTCTAGCTCACTCAGGGGCTTAGTTGTGGGGTCTGAGGTGTGGCATGGTCATGAGCCTCCGCCCCTTGGGTTACAGCCAGTCGGGATCAGTACAGTGACCTCTGGGCTATCTCCATGCACCCACCGGTAAAGACCATGTGTCTCTAGCCCACTCAAGGGCTTAGTTGTGGGGTCCATGGCGTGTTTAGTGGCGTGGTGGAGAACAGTGTACTGCTCTCCGAGCCACCCACCTGCACCCAACATGTGTATGAGCTGTTAAAACTATAGGAGTGATAGCAGTTTGCAAAATGAGTGGATATTTTGAAAAAAAATAGCTTCCACACTCTAAGAACTGAACATTCCACACTTCCACTTCAATATTAAAAAAGCTACAAAACAAATCAAACTTAAATTACATCAATACTATAAAGAATTTTACAAATCTGTTGAATACCTTGAACAGCTAAAGGTCCTGAACATGGTAAACTTTGAAGAGATTTCTAGCACAAAAAAATGATGAAGGAGAGGTTTCAGAGTTGAAGAGGATTTCTAGGTCTGCCCATTGACTTCCATTGTAAAAGAAATGTTGAAAAAAGCTGAATATTTGGAAAAGTATAAAATATATTAAATCTCATCTCATATAATCTCAATGTGCTTAAAGAGCTGAACATTTTGATAGTTGAATGGTTTCTGTACTGTAGCTCAAAGTATGAGCTGAAGGTTTCAAAATCCCCCCATTAACTTCCATTGAAAAACAATGTTGAAAAAGCGGAATATTTTAAAAAGTATAAAAGGTATTAAAAATCTGAAAGAAGTCCCACCATGTCCTTAACATTTTGATACTGGAATGGTTGAAGTACCTAAAAGTATGAACGAGTTGAAGAGAGACAAAAAACGTACGGAAGAAGCGTTCACACTAATCAGGGGCCAAACACTGAAGATGCGAGGCACTTATTGTAATTGGTAGCTTTATTGGGAGCCAAGCAGTGTAGCTGCGTAGGCCACCATTGTGTTTGTACCTTTTCTTATTATTCCGCTTCTTCTTCTTCTGCCATTGCAGTCAATGGCAGCCCATAGAACTATGGTATGGTAAAAAGTTGTGAAAATTGGCATACTCATTCGAGACAGTGCCATGGCCCTCCTCACCAAGTCTCATGTCAACAAATCAAACACTCTAGCGCCACCAATTTGTCAAAGTTGGAAGTGCATTTGTGCATGCAATTTCTGACCCGTCTGCCAAACTTTCAAAAACGAGGTACCCTTGGATTCCTTGGCTCAAGCAGAGTTCAACACACTTAAAATACACTTAAAATGTATCTCCTCCTAGGATTCTCAACAATCTGCATGAAACTCGGTGAGCATCATCTCTAGACCAATGTCTACAAAATTCTTACAGGCATTTTGCTTTTCGAAAGCGTTCACACGTTGGAGCCAGTCAAAATCGACGGCGAAGCTGCCAAACAGGAAGTGGTATTGTCTCTTAGCAACGATTTGAGGTATCAAAACCTCATTTGTCAGACTCATTTGGCACAATTCCGTGACCCCTGTCACCAAGTGTTAAGTCGACAGCTTGAACACTCTAGCGCCACCAACCTGTTAAAGTTGGCGTCATTTTCAGGCATATTGGATTTTCTGCCATTTTGGATTTTATGAAAAACACTTGAAATGTATCTCCTCCTAGGACATTTCACCAATTTGCACAAAACTCAGTAGGCACAATCCCTCGACCAATGTCTACAAACGCATTACAGAGATTTATGATTTTCGAAAGTGTTCGAAATTACAGTCACTCAAATTTGGCGGCAAAGCCGACGAACAGGAAGTGTGGTCATAGCTCAGCAATGTATTGATCTATAATATATAAAAGGTTTACTTACTTACCGGTGGGGACAGTTGGGTGGCCCAGAGAGGGGTACACTGTCACCGACCGGCTCTAACCCGAGGGGGCAGAGTCTCGCCACCATGCCACTATCCATGCCACAGAACCTACAACTCAGCCCCTGAGTGAGCTAGAGACACACGGTCTTCATTGGTGGGTGGCCCGGAGAGGGGTATACTTTCCTGACTGGCTCAGACCTGAGGGGGTGGAATCTCGCTACCACGCTACTATCCAAGCCATGGAACCCACAACTCAGCCCCTGAGTGGGCTAGAGACACACGGGTCTTCACTGGTGGGGGCAGGTGGGTGGCCCAGATAGGTAAACACTGTCCCTGACCAGCTCTGACCTGAGGGGGCGGAGTCTCGCCACCACTCCACTATGCAGGCCACAGACCCCACAACTCAGCCCCTGAGTAGGCTAGAGACACACAGTCTTCACTGATGAGGGCAGGTGGGTGGCCCGGAGAGGGGTACACTGTCCCTGACCGGCTATGACCTGAGAGGGTGGAGTCTCGCTACAACGCCACGAACCCCACAACTCGGCCCCTGAGTGGGTTAGAAACACACGGTCTTCACCGGTGGGGGAACACTTGACAAATGGCTGCTGATTAAAATAGAGGGAGTGAAAGATGGAGGTTGAGGCGCTTCATCCGCTCACACCATTGCCTCATCACAGCTTTGTCCTCAACTGCCCCCAACATTTTTTTGGCTGATGGCGAGACATCAGCCCTATAGAGCCTGGGAACGTGACGTATAAGGAAATGATTTGACGTAAGTTGTTATGGGATAGTGGGATACTGGAGCTATGTTAGGGACGAGAAGTAGTCGGTAGATGTTTCAGTGGTGTTTATTTTTTATCCAACATAAAAACACAATAGAAGGGTGAACGGTTGCTGTATTATAAACTGCCATAACCGTTCTCGCGATTGGAGTGGGAAACGGTTTGCTAATGGGGTACGGTATTTTAGTTTTCCAGCTTGGAAGCAGAACAATGGAACCCATATATCCAAGGTAACAAAGAAGCGATGCATGGCATGGTTTGCAGCTGTAAGCCGAACAAAAAACACCTTCAGCAACATTTCCCGACACGTGTTCACGACATTTTCACACAGGTAAGTTATAATCAAAACACATTTAACTGTCATGTGGTTACTGCTAGCTCTGCATACACAGCACTGCACTTCTCTGTCCATAAGGCACAAATTGCAACAACTGCACATTTCTACTACATAGGTGACCCAATTTCAATTGACCTTTAAATTCCCAGCAGTGAAGTACTCCTTTAAAAGCTTGATATTTGCTATTTATGAAGCAGTATTAAAGCGCAACCAGCACTACTGCCACTGCATGCACCCATGTGCACCCTTGCCAACCGCACTAACTCAGGGCCCCCATAACTAGTTCCAATTTAACCCCTGGGTATGCCTATACTTGGACATGCATCAAATAAAATGAACTATAAAGTTTCATTGAATATTACTGTGTACATATTCATATATCCTACATCTGCACAAATAACCATTATGACATCTGCAATAACCATATTGAATTGAGTTAACAAACAAGGGTAGGGAGAGCTGGCTGGAAATCTGCAACTAACATTACGATTATTCCTGTTACTGTTTTGCTGCTAATGCGAGTTTGAGTTTGCCTCTGTTTATGCCTGCAAAACAGAATTTGAACCAACAGCATCAAAATAGCTATCATTGTAACGTGAACTGCTTTAGCCACCGACAGCTACCGTTAATGTTATGGAAGCTGCTGCTAGTTGTGAGCTTGTGAGGTTACTGGATATTTAACATTAAAAACTGAACACGGACACTCAATACTACCTGAGTACATTTCAACCTGTTACCAATTACCATCAGTGCTCGGTTTACTAGCTAGGTCATTGTCTGACTACAGGATTCTATGCAGTGGGCAGACAGTGCTCAGGCCAACAGGAAAACCTCATTGCCTGTATGTTTTAGGTGAACCCCGCCCTTTACAACTTCTACACTACTAGTTGCGTAGACCCCCCCCCCCCTCCCATGACATTTAATTTACTTTACAAGGCATATAATACCACAATAGCCCCCATGTGCAACGCTGCAACACAAAGCCTCGGGACAAGTGATTCAGTACACAATTGTGTTCAAGTGAAGATGTTGTGAGAAGTAGACTAGGTTTTCTAGAATAAATACATGACTATACTGTATGGTTCTATGAAATACCAGTTCTACCTCTGAGGTAGATCTCTGGCCAAGTCATACCAAAGACTATAAAAAATGGTACCCAATGCCTCCCTGCTTGGCACTCAGCATCAAGGGTTGGATTGTGGTTAAGTCCCTGCAAAATAGCGTCATGTCCAGGGGGAGTACTGTACATCAAGCTGCCTCATACTAAGGAATCAGGAGATAGGCTCCCGCTCTATGGGCCACTAGGCTCGAAAACCATTGGTTCTCAAGGCTACTTGCAGTACGTACTGTATAGGTACTGTAGGCCTACATCTTTATTGTTCCAGAGAGGTGGGGTGGCATGTAGCTCAGGAGGTAGAGCAGTCGGCTGGGGATCGCAAGGTCCCCGGTTCAATCCCAGCAGTGCCGAAGTGTCCTTGAGCAAGACACTGAACCCCAAAACCCCACTGAACCCCGTCATGCGATACGGTGGCGCAGTAGTCACAATAATGAAGCAAGTCATGAAGCTGGATTTTGCTCAGTGTATTACTCAGTAGACAGACTCCCCTTCCCGCTGGTTGTCTTGGACAGTTGAGCTGAATGCTCACACCACATCATGGGTAGGTTCTGAAAGCCTGAGTGTCCGACTGACTGACACGTAGCCTGCACCACATCACTGAGTCACTAGCCAGTAAGGACCGAATCTAATCACATATTGAATAGCAGAGTATTCTTCAAGGGTTCATGGATATTTATGTCATATAAAGATATGGGTACAATGAAATACTTAGAGTCCTGTTCTGTGACCCAGCGACTAGCATTTAGCATTCTTGTGTGACCGATAAATACACTTAACAATTTATCTTGCTGCTATGAGCCTGTGTTAACTTCAGATCTCCTACAGTAGCTCCCATCTGTATTTTACTGCCTGGACCCCTTCCCCTAACCCTCTTCCTCCCTCAGCTGGGGAGCACATGAGGGCCGGCTTGCCTTTGAAATCCAATGGGAACTTCCTGTTTTACCCACTTCCTCTATTTAACCCTGAATGCGTGACCCCTCTCTGCTGTGAGACACCAGCGTGTGAGGGCTGTGTGTGTATGTACGTTTTGTGCGTGCTAATCACTGAAGGCAGAGCCGAAACGCGTCTGTCAGGTCTGTCCACCTTCATGAATTAAAAGAGCATAAACATAGTTTTGAGTGCGGACCCTTCTTTATTATTGATCAACGTTTTGTGTGTATACCATGTATGTAAGTCACCAGTACAGTATAAAGTATAACAGGTCAAACCACAGAGTGGTTCTACTGTGCGATGCCCCATCTAATGCAGTGGTCAGTTTTATGCCCTTTTAAGGGAACAAACGGGTGGCCCGGACTTCTTATTTCGTCTCTTGTGAAAAGGATCGGCAGGGAAATAGCTGCTTTGCTTTTTTTCTCTCCCTCGCTAAAAGCATGATTGGGGAAAAATACGGCTTGGCAACAAACAAGCCTCATGTTTCTTTGACCAGAGCACTCCAATCTTCCACTGGCTGAGAGAATCAGCCCCCCCCCCCCCCCCCCCAGCAGGGGCTTGGACCTCCCCACAGCACAGCCTATCACCATCCTAGAGAAGGACATGAACCGCCTGTTCAAGAGACGGTACCCCCGGAAAGCAGCCAGACTGGACTCTGTCTCCCCCTCCATGCTGAAGTACTGTGCTGATCAGCTGTCCCCAGTGTTCACTGACATCTTCAACACCTCACTAGAGACATGTCATGTTCCAACCTGCTTCAAGACCTCCACCATCATCTCTGTCCCCAAGAAAGCAAAGATCACTGGCCTCAACGACTACAGACCTGTCACCCTGACCGCTGTAGCAATGAAGGTTTTCGAGCGCCTTATTCTGCGCAAGGTTATTATAGTTAATGGAAACTGACAAAAAAAAATGAAAAATGGGTATGAAAAACATTTTAATTAACTGACAAAAATTACTTTCACTATGTGAGTTCACGATGGTCTGACAAGGCTAGCACAGAAGAAAAAACTAAAACTAAACTAATACTGAAACTAATAAAAACCTAAAGAAAACTAAGCATTAAAAAAAAAACAAAAAAAAACTAGCAAACCTGCTTTAAAAACTAATAAAAGTCAACTGAAATTGAAAACAAAAAATGTAAATTATATAAAAATAAAAATGAAAAAAGCGAAACTGTTATAACGAAACTGTTATAACCTTGGTTCTGCGGCATCTCACATCCATCACAGACCCTCTCCTGGACCTTCTGCAGTTCCCCTACAGAGCCAACGGGTCAGTGGACGACCCAGTTACTGTAACATGACCCTCCACTTCATTCTCCGGCACCTGGAGTCTGCAGGCATCTACGCCAGGATCCTGTTTGTGGACTTCAGCTCGGCTTTCAACACCCTCCTCCCGCTCTCTGGAGGGCATTCTGTTCCAGATGCGTGTGCCCGACCTCACCTGCAGGTGGATCCCAACCCTTATTCTAACCCCAACCCACACTAGGGACTGGAAGAAGGACACCAAAACCAACCCGCTGATCTCCGCTGCACAAGTAGAGTAGTAGGACTCCCACCCGGGAGACGGGGGTTCAAGGCCCCGGTCGGGATGACTTTATGGGACTATACCCCCCAAACCTCCACACGTTCATCCTTTTACTCCAACGTTTTTATCCCTTACCTTTGTCCAGAAACAGAAGTTGAACCAATTGCAGCAAAATAGCTAACGTTACAGGAATCATCAGTGTAACTGCTTTAGCCACTGACAGCTACCATTAATGTTATGTTTTAGTGCTAGTTGCTAGTTGTTGTGAGCCCATGAGCTAACTGGCTATCCCGCTTTTATTGTGCTGGATTAGCATTGGAAGCATTGGAACGGATGTGTCCAGGCGACAAGACCTATCTTAATTTATCAAACATTATTTCATGTCATTTCAATTCACAGCTATTT
Organism: Borostomias antarcticus; assembly: GCF_949987555.1. Classification (NCBI taxonomy): domain Eukaryota; kingdom Metazoa; phylum Chordata; class Actinopteri; order Stomiiformes; family Stomiidae; genus Borostomias; species Borostomias antarcticus. The sequence goes on from NC_140237.1 coordinate 8,227,965, forward strand.
CAGTGGCGTGACTAGCTTCTGTCCTACCAGTCCTTAACAGAAACAAGCCAGCCACGCACATAAACCAGGCTTGACCTGGCCTGGTTAATTTACTGGCTCTGCCCTTTACAAATGTTATCCCTGCTGCATAGTTCTGCTATGAGAGGGACAAGCTAACAGCTGTGGAAAGAACAGATCATTTAGCTGAGGTTTTGCCCAAATGGAGCTCTCAAGAGTTTCTGTATGGGTGTCTTCTGTGCTTGTCTATAGCTACAGTATCACCACAGTTGAGCTGATGCTCAGGGTTGTGTCGGTGGTAAACCACACCCTGTACCTGACCTCTAACCCCAGCTGCAGCTGAGGCCTTTCGGTTTCACCACCTGCCAGAAACACCCCAAATATGGTGCTCCAGCAGTGACATCATACACTGTATAGACCTGCGGGAACAAGAAGTGCACTCGTCACCTCGCCGAGGCAAGATAACACAGGGAAATGATGCCGACAGAGCTCTCAGTATGGCTTTGTCTCTTATCTACCTCCCAGTAACAAGACGCCTCTGTCAACAGTGAGAACAGTCAATTGTTTTAACTTAGTTGCAGTTAAATACTACAATGCATAAAGGCCTGGGTTATTTCGGTTATCCCCTTCGGCAATCCCCTCGTTTTTATGCTGAAAGAGTTGAGAAACAAACGAGTAGGGTGGGAGACAAGAAAATAGGGGGGAGAGAAAAGGAGTGAGAGAAATAGAGAGAGAGTGGGAGAAAATGATGAGGGGGAGCGAGACGTGTCCAGGGAGGGAAGTGAGTGGGGGCAGGAGCAGACGGGGTTGAGTGAGTGGGGGCAGGAGCAGACGGGGTTGAGTGAGTGGGGGCAGGAGCAGACAGGGTTGAGTGAGTGGGGGCAGGAGCAGACAGGGTTGAGTGAGTCGGGGCAGGAGCAGACAGGGTTGAGTGAGTGGGGGCAGGAGCAGACAGGGTTGAGTGGGTGGGGGCAGGAGCAGACAGGGTTGAGTGAGTGGGGGCAGGAGCAGACAGGGTTGAGTGAGTGGGGGCAGGAGCAGACGGGGTTGAGTGAGTGGGGGCAGGAGCAGACGGGGTTGAGTGAGTGGGGGCAGGAGCAGACGGGGTTGAGTGAGTGGGGGCAGGAGCAGACAGGGTTGAGTGAGTGGGGGCAGGAGCAGACAGGGCTGCAGAGAGCATGATCCCACCATGACATCATGCCTCTCTGCTCCTCAGGGGATATGCCTGGAAAAGCACTGGCAAAACGCCTAATCACACACTCCTTAGTTGAAACGAGAGGTAAAACATTATATGGTCTACCCGTAGACTGTCTGAAAAGCAAAACAACATTTCATAACTAATGATTGTTTTACCCTGCATTCTCTTACAATGAACAGCCTACGGTAAAACCCCATTGGATATCAGCAGCCCGTCCAAAGTGTGTATTAGATCATGCATTATGAACTGAAGAAGTCTCTCATCAACTCAGATAACCATGTTCGAACGTATGTTTGCATACAGCGTCCCATGTTTGCATACTGCCTGTGCATCACTGTGACCTTGAACGCACCCCTAGCCAACCTCTGGATGTATTCTTCTCTAACCAAACAACTGATGTAAATAGAAACTGTATTTCTATTCACTGGTAGACAGCGGTGTGTGTTAGTTAAGATGAAAGAATCCGTCTCCACTTTCTGATCACCAGGTGGCAGTCGGGCAGGACCAGCCCCATGCCTTCAACAAATACAACTCCAATACTTTGAGTGAGTCAAGCAGAGAGCCACATGTAAAGCCTGTACAGGTGTGTGTGTGTGTGTGTGTGTGTGTGTGTGTGTGTGTGTGTGTGTGTGCGCGCGCGTCCTTACATGTGCCTTCTCTCTGCGAGCCTCCAGCAGCTTGTCGTAGTAGGGAGCCACATGTAAAGCCTGTACAGGTGTGTGTGTGTGTGTGTGTGTGTGTGTGTGCGCGTGCGTCCTCACATGTGCCTTCTCTCGGCGAGCCTCCAGCAGCTTGTCGTAGTAGTGCTGGGCTACTGAGGGGTCCACGTCGGTCAGCTTGGCCGAGGGGTCCTGAAGGGCCCCCAGGGTCCTCAGAGGGTCCCCGTCATCCAGAGCCTCGTTGATCTGACCAATGGCTGCGATGCCTGGACACACAAACACAAGGAGCCATCATTAAGGGCCGCCCTCTTTTGAAAACAAGTATAATATCGCAAGTCTTTAAAACACAAAGGTTTAACAGAGTGTTTATTATGTGAAGAACTGTAAGATATGTGAGCACTGGGAGACACATGAGTTATTCCCCTCAAGTCTTTCTCAGCCCAGTTCAGAATGAACAATTAATATCAGATCCAACTTCAGTCAACAGAATACAAAATACAGTAGGACCTGGATATCAGATAACAGATAAAAAGGGAGATGTTGTGTGTGTGTGTGTTTGTGTGTTAGTGTTGCACCATATACCGATACTAGAAAGGTACCGTGATACCGTGGGGAGGTTGGGATGTGGGTATAGGGATGAGTGAAATTCCTGCTATAGGCTTCTTACGTTTGGTATTCCTTCTGTATGTAACCCTTCTATACTATTTTCCCCACTATTTTTAAGACTGTATATTTAATTGCTCAGGGACTGCAGGTGGAAATTAGCTGTTTAGCTATAACCTTGTACAGTGTATCTCTCCCTATTTTATAGGGTTAATGTCTATTGTACCTTGTCCCTGTCTTAAAAATAAATAAAATTCACATTAAATACCCTGCCGTCAAAAGCGTTACAATTCCACATTTCATTAGTACCAGTACTTAAAGAATGAGCCGTATTTCTGAGTTGGGTCGAGGCAGTGTGTCGGGGCAGTGTGTGTGCGTCTCTCTCCCTCTCTGTCCCTCTGGGGGAGTGTGAGTGTGTGTGTGTGTGTGTGTGTGTGTGTGTGTGTGTGTAGTGCTCTGCTTCTCTGTCCCTCTGCTACTCCCGTTCCTCTATGCTACTCTCTAAGCTGAGTGCGCGTGCCAACCGTCAGTCCAGCTCACCAAACTACTTTCAGATCATTCGCTTATTTCTGCAAACATTTGGGGCAAACACAAATATAACGGAAAAAAGTTGTAAAATAGTTTGCAAAGAACATTCACGAAGGAAAGTGAAAGGGCTGAGGGCTGCTCAGTGGGTTACTCTAGACGGTGACGAGGCTGTGACCCGCTCTGCTGCTCTGTGCTGCGAGGCTGTGACCCGCTCTGCTGCTCTGTGCTGCGAGGCTGAGACCCGCTCTGCTGCTCTGTGACCCGCTCTGCTGCTCTGTGCTGCGAGGCTGAGACCCGCTCTGCTGCTCTGTGACCCGCTCTGCTGCTCTGTGCTGTGAGGCTGAGACCCGCTCTGCTGCTCTGTGCTTCGAGGCTGTGACCCGCTCTGCTGCTCTGTGCTTCGAGGCTGTGACCCGCTCTGCTGCTCTGTGCTTCGAGGCTGTGACCCGCTCTGCTGCTCTGTGCTGTGAGGCTGTGACCCGCTCTGCTGCTCTGTGCTTCGAGGCTGTGACCCGCTCTGCTGCTCTGTGCTGTGAGGCTGTGACCCGCTCTGCTGCTCTGTGCTTCGAGGCTGTGACCCGCTCTGCTGCTCTGTGCTGTGAGGCTGTGACCCGCTCTGCTGCTCTGTGCTGTGAGGCTGTGACCCGCTCTGCTGCTCTGTGCTTCGAGGCTGTGACCCGCTCTGCTGCTCTGTGACCCGCTCTGCTGCTCTGTGCTTCGAGGCTGAGACCCGCTCTGCTGCTCTGTGCTTCGAGGCTGTGACCCGCTCTGCTGCGCGAGGACAGAGTGAAGGAGAGGATCAGTAGCCTGGCTCCCACCCCGGAATCTGAATAGCAGTTCAATCTGAGTGTCAGACTAGTGGAGCAGAGCAGACACTTTCAGCTTATAATTGTAGCATCCCAAGCTTATTTTACAAAGTCTTTTTTTAATTTTATTTAATGGATAAAATAATACAATTAAATATATATGTAATTTATTTAGTTTAAACAGTTGACATTCCTTCTCCGCCTCTGCAGACAGCAAACACTGAGATCAGTAGGTTCCCCCTGACATTGGATTATTCCATTCGCCTACTTTTCCTCATGATTTAGGTTTTTGCCGTGGTATTGTTTCAGTATCGGTATCGAGATATTTTTAGCAGTTATCGTACAAGTTATAATTTTGGTGTTGTGTGTGTATATGTACTGTAAGTTTAGGTATTTTTGTGTGTGTGTGTGTGTGTGTGTGTGTGTGTGTGTGTGAGTGAGAGTGTGTGTGTGTTTGTGTGTGTGTGTTTATGTGTGTGTTTGTGTGTGTGTGTGTGTGTGTGTGTGTGTGTGTGTGTGTGCGTGCGTGCGTGTCACTCACGCTCGTGTTCTTCCTGTACTGCCAGGTTGACCTGGTCTATGCAGGCTTGGATGTCGTTCCAGGTCAGATAGTCGGAGCCCTCCTCCCTCGCCGCTGCCTTCAAACTCATCAGCTCATCCATGTACCTGAGGAGCACAGCAGCACCATCACCTCACAGGGACGCTCCACAACTCACACAGATTACATACAATAACACGCTATACTAATCCTTTTTATTCATTAACCCTTTCGATACGACCACGTCACCGGCAACATTTTAAAAAAATCTAACAAATATTTAATAATATTAAAAAAAAATCTAACAAATCTAAAAAAATTCCTCACTCTATTATCACTTCCTAGTATTATAGGGAAAATCCTATTAATATTCGAAATGTTGTCACTGTACTTTCGGGGTTAAAAGGGTTAAAGCTGAAACCCGCTGATTTGTGTGTGTGTGTGTGTACCTCTGTGCGTATTCGTCCTCCACGTTACTCAGTCCAGTGACGGAGCTGGCGAGTTGTCTCCACAGGGCCGCCCTGTCACCCACATCCAGCGCTCCGTTCATCAGGACCACCGACGACAGCATCTCCACGGCAACCAGCAGCTCTGGGTGGGACAGAGAGCCCTGGGGAAGACGGGCGGGAGACGAGCCTCAACAGCTGAACACTGCACTCTCCAATAACCATGTTCACTAACACAGATCCTACAGTGTGTTGGTGGCGGGTAGTCAAGTCAGTCAATTTAATTTATACGCCACATTTACAAACAGCTGTGGCTGAACCAAAGTGCCGTACAGATAAAAGCAAAAGATATAAACACAAAAGCATGAGAATAGCGCAAATACAGATAAGTGCAAAGACACAGACAACAAAATAAAATAAAAAATAAAAAGTGCAGCAAATTACTAAATAAAGTAAAAAGGAACTAAAATGGCAATAATTGAGTTACCAGGGGGGCAGGCAGGAACGAATCAAAGGCGAGGGAGAAGAGATGGGTTTTGAGGAGGGACTGAATGTTACGAGAGTCTGGGCTGCTCTAATGTGTGTGTGTGTGTGTGGGGGGGGGGGCTATTCCAGAGTCTGGGCTGCTCTAATGTGTGTGTGTGTGTGTGTGGGGGGGGGGGGGCTATTCCAGAGTCTGGGCTGCTCTAATGTGTGTGTGTGTGTGTGTGTGGGGGGGGGGTATTCCAGAGTCTGGGCTGCTCTAATGTGTGTGTGGGGGGGGGGCTATTCCAGAGTCTGGGCTGCTCTAATGTGTGTGTGTGTGGGGGGGGGGGTATTCCAGAGTCTGGGGGCTGCTATAGCGAAGGCCCTGTCCCCTCTGGGTACCTCTGGGCTCTGCTGCTGCAGGCTGGCCAGCTCTCTCTGGTAGAGGTCAGCAGCGCTGGGGTAGACCTCTGGTAGCTGGGCGTCAGGGCTCATCAGCTCCTGCACCGTCTGCTCTGCCACGCCCGCTCTGATGGCAGCGTTGATCCGCTCCACCGCCTGCAACACTGTCCACACAGCACAGGGAAGATGATAAATACACACAACACAGTAAAACAGGCTTTAAAGTCGCACTGAAATGAAAAAAACATTCCCATTTTGGTTCACATAATTGGTCATAGTGTTCACCTATTCAACGATGTATTCCCAAAAAATTACAAAATTCTACTTTTGTTGTAATCTTATATCAAAGTATATAATTGCTTACTTCCTGGAAAACGGTAGGTCACATGCAATGACGACAACAGGTACCTTAGATTTTAGGCCAATAATCTCACGACATCCACCCGTCAATCAACGCTATCCTTCTATCGAATCTGTCTAAAGTTCTTAAAACCCGTCCACTTGTCAATGTTCCAATCAAATTCCTCTAAACATATGTCCCACCCTCATAGCTTGTTTGCGTTGGAAATACGTCAAACTACGGAAGTTAGATGATCTCAAACGTCCGTTTCAGTGCGACTTTTAACATGTCTGAGATAACTCAGTTCATAGGTCATAGCTGGTGGAATACATGATGAGTGACTGCTTACTCTTCTGGTAGCTTGCTGCAAACTCATTGGCTGCTTCCACTCCGCTCTGTAACTCATCTTTGGTCAAGGGCTCTCCTGGGGAATTCTGGGGGACGGGGTAAAAAAAAAAAGAGAATGGACTCTTTACTTTTGAGAACGGACTGTTACTTTTTAAGAGATACAAGTAGACATGCTTATTCCTATGTGTTGGTTATGTGGAGTGGTGAACAAACTCTCCTACCTGGTCTTTATTCTCGCGGTCAGCCATCAGCTGTTTGAGGTACCAGCCCTTGTTCTGGGCCTGGAGGTTGTGTAGGCCCAAAGCCTGGGACCGGAGTGCTTCATACAGCCTGTCCTCATCCCCGCTGAGCAGGGCCTGCTCTGCCGAGTTCAGGGCGCTGGACACTGGTGGATAAGGGGATGGATAGTTCGGACATCTTTGTCTTGGTTCATGTGTAATGTGTGTGTCTGTGTGTGTGTTAGCGGGGCGCGCGTGAAGCACTCACAGTTGACCTTGTTGACATTGCCCTGGATCTCCGCCTGGGTGAGCAGCTCCTCGTAGACGTCTCTCTCCGCGTCTGCGTTCTCCCCCAGCTAGACGAGGAGCAGCCGAGAGGAACACCGGCCCGTTAGCTACTACGCCACGCCGCTCCGTGCTCTAGTTCATCACTAGTCAGGTCAGATTCCCTACCCGTTTGCGTGAGTTGGCGACCTTCTCCCCCTTGGCGCTGTGGAGCATGTCCTGGTAGTGCTGGGCGGAGCTGGAGTCCAGGAGGACTAGCATGGCGTTGGGGTTCTGCATGGCAGCCAGGGTTCCCTCTGGAACGCCCTGGTCTATGGCCTCGTTGATGGCGATGACCGCAGCGTGCACTGGGGAGAGGGAGTAGGAGACTAGTGTGTGACTAGTGACTAGTGACTGCGGGTGGAAATTAGCTGTTTAGCTATAACCTTGTACAGTGCATCTCTCCCTATTATATAGGGTAAATGTCTACTGTACCTTGTCCCTGTCTTAATTTTTTAATGTGACCGCAGCGTGCACTGGGGAGAGGGAGTAGGAGACTAGAGACAGCAGAGTGCACTGGGGAGGGGGAGTAGGAGACTAGTGACAGCAGAGTGCACTGGGGAGAGGGAGTAGGAGACTAGTGACAGCAGAGTGCACTGGGGAGAGGGAGTAGGAGACTAGTGACAGCAGAGTGCACTGGGGAGGGGGAGTAGGAGACTAGTGACAGCAGAGTGCACTGGGGAGAGGGAGTAGGAGACTAGAGACAGCAGAGTGCACTGGGGAGAGGGAGTAGGAGACTAGAGACAGCAGAGTGCACTGGGGAGAGAGAATAGGAGACTAGAGACAGCAGAGTGCACTGGGGAGAGGGAGTAGGAGACTAGAGACAGCAGAGTGCACTGGGGAGAGGGAGTAGGAGACTAGTGACAGCAGAGTGCACTGGGGAGAGGGAGTAGGAGACTAGTGACAGCAGAGTGCACTGGGGAGAGGGAGTAGGAGACTAGAGACAGCAGAGTGCACTGGGGAGAGGGAGTAGGAGACTAGTGACAGCAGAGTGCACTGGGGAGAGGGAGTAGGAGACTAGTGACAGCAGAGTGCACTGGGGAGGGGGAGTAGGAGACTAGTGACAGCAGAGTGCACTGGGGAGGGGGAGTAGGAGACTAGTGGCAGCAGAGTGCACTGGGGAGAGGGAGTAGGAGACTAGTGGCAGCAGAGTGCACTGGGGAGAGGGAGTAGGAGACTAGTGGCAGCAGAGTGCACTGGGGAGAGGGAGTAGGAGACTAGTGGCAGCAGAGTGCACTGGGGAGAGGGAGTAGGAGACTAGTGGCAGCAGAGTGCACTGGGGAGGGGGAGTAGGAGACTAGTGACAGCAGAGTGCACTGGGGAGAGGGAGTAGGAGACTAGTGGCAGCAGAGTGCACTGGGGAGAGGGAGTAGAATGTCTGCTTGTGTTGGATCCTAACTTGGGATGGAACAGTTGATTAGGCATTTCTATTCCACTAATCTGATTCCACAAACACTGACATTCTCATGAATAAAGAAACAAAATGTAATGCGAGTCAAATCTATTTATGTTAGACAGAGATCTGACGTGATCAGAACTCCTCTCCCAGCCTCTTAGTTCCCCCCGCTGATATCTGAGGGGCGCTCACATGCTGCCTCGTCCACCGAGAGCTCATTGGCCAGGATCCCGCCAATCTTGCTGAAGGCGGGCATCTGGATTCCATACTTCTCCAGCTCACTCTTCATGTTGTTGATCTCTTCCTCTGAGAGATGGAGAAGGAGGGAGGATATCCATGGAGGGGAGGGAAGGAGGAGAGAGTTGGGGTTAGACTGGGGCCCTGGAGAGACGGAACATTTCTGGAGTGTGATGATCAGATCCTTGGCTCTGGGTTTTGGTAGAAGAGAAGAGAAGGAACACAAACTAGAGGAAACACAAACAATCCATAATGACTTTCACATTGTCAGTAGCTCAAGACTAGAGCCCGGTAAAACTGCTCTCTGTGTTGCAGCCCTACGACCAAAACATTGTGAATGAAATTCAAGTCTCACCAAAGTGTTCCGTTCTCCCACTTAACTGTTGTTCTTAATTTGTAGTTCGTTCTCATAGATCAGTCTGTTAAAACTACAAATTCTTCCTGTGTGACATCACTTCCCTGTCCTCTTCATCCTGAAACTATGTCACTTCCTTTTTCACTGTATAACCTATTGACCTCGTCCACATCTGACTCACTCTGCCCGGATTCACTTCCTGTGCTAGAGTCCGACTCTGCAGAATCGTAGCAGAATAAAACTATTGCCTTTGTTTAAAACCAGCTTGACCGACCACTCAGCGTGTTCTTTGAAATCTAAACTAAACCAAGTAAGATTTTTCCTTTACAATTCAGCCAACTCTTCTTTCATTTTCTGTAAGCTGTGGAAGCTTGATAACTGTGACACCTTTTGCAGTTTCTAGTGTCCAACATTTACCATGTTTAAGCTGTGCTTTCAAAGTTAAGTTATGTTCATAAAGTTATGCATTAAATCTCTGACCGTGCTAATGGGCTGACTGAACGTTTGTGTTAAGGGGGTACAGACACAAACGCACTCACCGGTAAAATCCACTTTGCCGTAGAGATCTTGGATCTGAGGGGCGAGGCCCAGCTTGAACAGGTACAGACTATGGAGAGATAGAGGAGAGGCAAGAGGAGAGACAGATATAGAGTGAGTGTGTGTGTGTGTGTGTGTGTGTGTGGGGGGGGGGGGGTTATACAGGTGTTTCTCTCATGACAGCTGTTTCATTAGGAGACTGGAAGCCATCAGGGTTGAGACTTGGGATAACAGGGTTGAGGTTGGGGATAACAGAGTTGAGGTTTGGGATAACGGGGTTGAGGTTTGGGATAACGGGGTTGAGGTTTGGGATAACGGGGTTGAGGTTTGGGATAACGGTGTTGAGGTTTGGGATAACGGGGTTGAGGTTTGGGATAACGGGGTTGAGGTTTGGGATAATGATGACTACTACCGTATGACTACTACCGTATGACTATTACCATATGACTACTACCCTATGACTTCTACCATATGACTTCTACCATATGACTACTACCCTATGACTTCTACCATATGACTACTGCCGTATGACTACTACCGTATGACTACTACCGTATGACTATTACCATATGACTACTACCGTATGACTACTACCATATGACTACTACCGTATGACTACTACCGTATGACTACTACCGTATGACTACTACCATATGACTACTACCATATGACTACTACCATATGACTACTACCGTATGACTACTACCGTATGACTACTACCGTATGACTATTACCGTATGACTACTACCGTATGACTACTATCGTATGACTACTACCGTATGACTACTACCGTATGACTATTACCGTATGACTACTACCGTATGACTACTACCGTATGACTACTACCATATGACTATTACCATATGACTACTACCATATGACTACTACCATATGACTACTACCATGACTACTACCGTATGACTACTACCGTATGACTACTACCGTATGACTATTACCATATGACTACTACCGTATGACTACTACCATATGACTACTACCATATGATTACTACCATATGACTACTACCGTATGACTACTACCATATGACTACTACCATATGACTACTACCATATGACTACTACCATATGACTACTACCATATGACTATTACCATATGACTACTACCATATGACTACTACCATATGACTTCTACCATATGACTACTACCGTATGACTACTACCGTATGACTACTACCATATGACTACTACCATATGACTTCTACCATATGACTACTACCGTATGACTACTACCGTATGACTACTACCGTATGACTACTACCATATGACTATTACCATATGACTACTACCATATGACTACTACCATATGACTATTACCATATGACTACTACCATATGACTACTACCATATGACTACTACCATATGCCTACTACCATATGACTACTACCATATGACTATTACCATATGACTATTACCGTATGACTACTACCGTATGACTACTACCATATGACTATTACCATATGACTACTACCATATGACTACTACCATATGACTATTACCATATGACTTCTACCATATGACTACTACCATATGACTTCTACCATATGACTACTACCGTATGACTACTACCATATGACTACTACCGTATGACTACTACCATATGACTACTACCATATGACTACTACCGTATGACTTGTCTATTAAGTCTGCTTATAGTTTTCTGCCATCTGTAAGCCACTTAAGGAGGGGGCCAAGAGGCCTCTTAAAATCAACAAAAACCCAGTCATCTAGCCTGGAGCGCACGCACACGCACACGCACACACGCGCACACGCACACACACACACACGCACACACACGCACACGCAGTCCAATCTCTGCCACCCTGCTGTGGCCCTGCCCTTGCTCAGCTCTGTTGTTGGTCGACTTCCTGACTCCAAAGGCTGAATGTGCCTCTGGGCCTCTGGACAGGAATGATCTATTAAAACACTCCACCGTTGCAAAGCTGTGGGGGAGCTTTTCACCTCGGTGCTCAATGACTCTCGCCTGGAGAACTGCACTGTTCACCTCACAAGATTTTAGACTTCGAGTGAGTGAGTGAGTGAGTGAGTGAGTGAGTGAGTGGATGGATGGATGGATGTTTACATACCTGGGTTATCAACTTGAAAGAAACTTTTTTAGATAAATGGGGAATACGTGCAATGCCTACTTACTAGAAAGCAACATTGTGAAGGGGGGCATATATCTTTCTGTGACGTCTTCGTGGTTTGGATTTGCCGTTTGTTTTTTGCGCTGACACCATAGATCAGGACCGAACAGGGTGTGATTGGAGGTTAAACTTCAGCACAGGCTTTATGAGATGGGACGGATTCTGTACATCACCTCACCACACTGGCAATGTCCACAATATATAACAAAACTGTATGGGTTTGTATACTGAGTATGTTCTTCTTTACTGCTGTACATGCTCACTGTATGCGTGAGTGTGTAAGTGTGTGTGTGTGTGTGTGTGTGTGTGTGACGTCACCTGTTGTAACTGCCAGCGTTAATGTAGATGATGCGAGAAATGCTTGGAAAACTCCCCCTGACTATGTTATTGGTCACGATACTGCAGCTCGCTTTCAAACAAGCGCTGCTCAGTGGGAGAGTATATGTGTGTGTGTGTGTGTGTGTATATGTGTGAGTGTGTGTGTGTATGTGTGTGTGTATATGTGTGAGTGAGTGTGCGTGTGTTTGCATGCGTGTGTATGTTTGTATGTGTGTGTGTTTACATGCATGCGTGTGTGTGTGTCTGTGAGTCTACCTGAGAGCATGTATGCAGTAGATGCATCGCGGCATGTTTTTCCTGTCGTAGATGTCGGTGGTCTCAGGATAGAAGATCTGAAACAGAAGAGTGAATCAGGCAGGGTTGAGTTGAGAGACCCCCACACTACCGCTCCAGGGTCCAGCCACACCCCAGCATGCAACACACGGGTGTGTAGAGCCCCCCAGGGTCCAGCCACACCCCAGCATGCAACACACGGGTGTGTAGAGCCCCCCAGGGTCCAGCCACACCCCAGCATGCAACACACGGGTGTGTAGAGCCCCCCAGGGTCCAGCCACACCCCAGCATGCAACACACGGGTGTGTAGAGCCCCCCAGGGTCCAGCCACACCCCAGCATGCAACACACGGGTGTGTAGAGCCCCCCAGGGTCCAGCCACACCCCAGCATGCAACACACGGGTGTGTAGAGCCCCCCAGGGTCCAGCCACACCCCAGCATGCAACACACGGGTGTATGGATGATACATGACTCAACGTAAGGAATTACACAATAGAGAAATACCGTCTTTTGGAATCGTCATTGAGATAGTCGGGAAGCCATGAGAACTCTATGGTGCGCTGTGCGTGAATGCATGCATGTGTGTGTGTGTATTTGTGTGTGAATGCATGCATGCATGTGTGTGTGTGTGTATTTGTGCGTGAATGCATGCATGTGTGTGTGTGTGTATTTGTGCGTGAATGCATGCGTGTGTGTATTTATGCATGAATGCATGCATGTGTGTGTGTGTGTGTTTGTGCGTGAATGCATGCATGTGTGTATGTGTATTTGTGTGTGAATGCATGCATGCATGTGTGTGTGTGTATTTGTGTGTGAATGCATGCATGTGTATGTGTATTTGTGTGTAAATGCATGCACGCATGTGTGTGTGTGTATGTGTATTTGTGTGTGAATGCATGCATGTGTGTGTATGTGTGTGTGAATGCATGCATGCGTGTGTGTGAATGCATGCATGCATGTGTGTGTGTATTTGTGTGTGAATGCATGCATGTGTGTGTGTGTGTATTTGTGTGTGAATGCATGCATGTGTGTGTATGTGTATTTGTGTGTGAATGCATGCATGTGTGTGTATGTGTATTTGTGTGTGAATGCATGCATGTGTGTGTATTTGTGTGTGAATGCATGCATGTGTGTGTGTGTGTGTGTGTGTGTATTTGTGTGTGAATACATGCATGTGTGTGTATGTGTATTTGTGTGTGAATGCATGCATGTGTGTGTATGTGTATTTGTGTGTGAATGCATGCATGTGTGTGTATGTGTATTTGTGTGTGAATGCATGCATGTGTGTGTGTGTGTATTTGTGTGTCATAACCCCACTCACCTTTGGAAGGCCTTTCTCTGTCATGGCGTTGAGCCACTGGATGACATTGTCTGTGTGTCTAAAATGGAGTCCTGTGGCCTGCAGGTAAGAAACACAACACACATCAACACAAACTTTTACACACACACACACACACACACACACACACACACATATTCATTCACTAGCCTTGTGAGCCCCTCCTGATCTCACAAGATCACATTCTGATTCTCTCTGCACATCAGTCTGGACAAGCTCCATAGAGATCTCCCTGTGCCTGATCAGAATTTGATCAGGCCAATCAGCATCCTATGATGAGGAATTACTGGCAGCTACTGACCAGACTGTTAGCCCATGATAGACAGTGATAGACAGATGGTTCATCCAACCCCTCGCCTGTACGTTTTGAAAGTGCCTGTCCTTTTCCAAACAGTTTCCAACGGAGCCTTCCTAGATGGTTGTGTGAAACTAACCATCTGGCACATCAGGTTAAGCATTCACACAGACAGTGGCGAGCTTCTAGCGCTTATCAGTGCTGCAGCATTTCACCATTGCGGTATTTCACAAGGAAATCCCGTGGGAAATCTCGTGGGATTTCAGACGGGTGTTATTTAATTTCACTGATGCACCACCGCCAGGCTTTGAGCAGATTTAGCAGGCTGGGCTCACAGTGTATTTCTCCTATAGTCTACGAATGAAGACAAGCCTGATTATTGCATCATTAAATTTCACACTTTCAATGAAGGTCATGCACAGTACAGATACACAGCACGACATTAGATGAGTATCTTACATATATTTGTTATGTGAAGCACTGCATGTAAATTATCTGTTGTAAAGCACTTTAAGCTGGATTTATCAGTATGAAAGGTGCTATACAAATAATGTTTTATTACAATTACCTTGTTCTCAAACACATTCTTTTCTCCATCTGGATGTAATTTAATAATTACAAACATATCTATCTACAGTAACCATCTCAGTAACTGACATCAGGTCAAGACGTGATGTCTGTTAAGTCATATGCTCAAAATAGCATATTTCGTTGTTATTAACTGGTATTGCTAACAATAGCTAACTTGCCTAGAACTACAAAGATGGGGAGAAAGTGGGGTTTTTAGGCGCCGGGCAGCCTCAGCTGCCAGAACCCTCTTCTATTTGCCAATATTCTGAATCTTCTTCTTCTTCCTAAGACGTCTTGACTTCCCATGCATGAAAAATGAAGTGCTCAACTGGCATTGGGGGCCAATAGTCCTGATGGTGGCGCTACAGCAACCGTCTAAACGTATTAAAATCCTAACAAATCAGCCATACGTGCTATCACTTTGCAACCACCACCAACCTGTAGGTCCAAGTGAGCAGAAACATCTATATGCTTTGAGCTGGCAGGAATTATGAAGTCCATCACTCTGTTTTTCAAACCCTCAAACCCTACTCCTCCCACATTTTTTTGTCAACTGACACCCCAATTGCTATACTACATCAGACTGTCCTCCACAAATGACCTTCACAGATTTTTGAAATATCAAAAATTGAGCACACAGTGCATCAACATGTTTTACTGTAAACAGTACTGTGTATAGCAACTGCAAATACTCGCTCAATAAATCTCCAATGTTCATGAAAAAGTCAATTTTCATGACATTGTAGATGTAGCGTGAAAATGTTCTGAATTTTATCTCAACTGTATTTTTGACAGTATTTTGAAGTCCCCTCAAACTACTGCTGTTCATATATGAAAAAATACACTACCCACAATCCTATAGTGCATGGGTTCCCAAACTCCAGCAATGTGGGCCTCCCCTCTGAAAACATTGACACACCTGCGCCCCCACAACCCCCCAAATATGTCCATTTTGCAAGGCAGCGTTAGCTAACCCATAACGTTACACAGCCAAGTTAGCTCGGTGGCACCTGCTGCTAGTTAATGTTATGACGTTTTCTCACAATACATTCATGCCTGTGGGGGGAGGCTCTCTCTGCACTATCCACAAATTTTGTATACATCTCTTCCATTATTTATTTAGATTTGACTCTGTTTGAGAGGACACCTGTGCCACTGATTGTTTTATTAGTTTCCACCCGTCTTGTTAGTCTGTGTATATATCAGGTCTTAAAACAAAATGATTTTTCATTTGGTTCGCTCCAAGCAGAACCAGCATATTTAACGTTTTTTAACAATAAAAAATATTGTCTTGTACTGTTGCTGCAAGCTATTTTATTCTGCACCTGTAGGCCTATTGTTTGTTTTTATTTTGTTTTATAATGTTTTATGTTATTTATTTATTAGGCTATGTATTAGGGCTGCTCGATTAATCGGATTTTAATCTAGATTAAGATTTGGGCTGTCAACGATCATTAAAACAAAATAATCGCCATAAAACGATTTTGCACAAATCAAGTGCACCCTACACTGGAGAGCTATACTGTGCTTGACCTCAAGGTCAAGGTTCACTATTTGTCTCCCATGGGAGAAATGTATCTAATCCAAAGAACATTGTTAAAAAGAAAAGCCTCTGTCAACATTTAATAAATTAATTGTTATCAAAGTCAATGTATAATTTGATATGTTAAGAAAATGTTAAAACTTTTGATTAAAAAAAAAAATTCAATGAATAATCGTGTTAAATAATCGTGATCTCAATATTAATCATGATTATGATTTTTGCCATAATCGAGCAGCCCTACTATGTATTAACTTATGTCTTGCCACCAACCTGTACAGCACTTTGGCTCGACCGCAGTCGTTTTAAAATGGGCTCTATAAATAAAATTTGAGTTGAGTTCAGATAGCAAACAAAAATATTCTCTTGTGGCGATACACATTTCAGAGACATCCATCAGACTGCTGCTGCTTGTATGTCTATACGACAGCAAATATAATTTAGTGCAAAACATTTAATAGGCCAATCTCTTGATCACTAGGCCGATAAAAAGCCCTTACTTGACTGGAAGTTATAGCCATTCAACGGAGCGCTTTGTTAGGCCTACTGGTGGCCTATTCAGACGGCACTAGGCCTATATGGTATAGGCTACGACTGTATCCACACGCTAATAATCTCTAACCATACCATAAACGTCTGAACTAGGCTATGGTGTGTTGTTGTAATATCTAAATCTCTTCATTTCGCTAAGCAAACATTTAAGATCCCGACTGTGAAATAACAGATTTAGGGGCCTAGGCTACATTATAAAAACGGGACAAGATGTAGGCTACAAATGTAATTAATTTAATTTAGCCTATTCGGCCATAAAAGGCTCAGCTTTTTTTTCTTTTCTTCTTTTTTAAAATTATTTTTAAGTTATATAGGCCTACTACAAAGAACGAAAAAATAACGTTATTAACCGGTTTTAAAGATTCCAAATTAACGTTTCTGTTCTGGAACAATTAAAGACCATTTCGTTTTCGTTCCTGTTTCTGTTCCTCGTAACATACTGTTCGTTTTCGGTTTTCGTTTCCGTTCTCATACAGTGAGCATGTACAACCTACATGTAGCTCCCCTCTTAGGCCTTGTTTACATGTAGCCTGGGATCTGGGAAAACGGTGATATTTATCTGCGTTTGTACCTGTCGTTTACATGTAAACGGAGATTTTAACCCACTGAAAACAAAGGTTTTAAAAACTCCGGCAAAAGTGGAGATTTAGGAAAACTCTGTTATTTCGTTTGTATGTAAACAGAGGAAGACGAAGATTTACGACATGTATGCGACAGAAAATGCATTGCATCTGGTGTGCGACCCTTGTTTACAGTGAGTTTGCTCCTCTGACGTGCTCTAATAATCATGGATTCTAAAGCGATTTTTATGTTAGTGCAAAGTCTGTTGGTGTGTTTGCATTTGCAAAGTCTGTTGGTGTGTTTGCATTTGCAAATACAACTGCTTTATTATGTTGAGGAGGAGAGGAATTCGTTCATTCATTGTTTTGTTTTTCTTTTACAGGATTCTGATTGGCTAACGTGTCTTCATGCTTCTCGTTACACTGCCGCCTACAGGCGTAGAGTGCTCTTGGTGGCGTATTTATGTGGGTGGCGGCTTATTTACGGCTTATAACTTTTTTTTTAACTATATTTAAATTTTGTGGAAACTGCAGAAACCTCCATGTTACATGCACCTGTGATATTTACAGTACATGCAACCCTTGTGATTGTGATGTTTAAGTCAGTGTGAAACCATCTATGGCTTCTCACATGGCAGGTAGCTCAACAAGAGTTCAAGCCCAGGGGGTGCAGAATAAAAATGCTAATGAATACTCATTTTGCTGTGACATGATTTTATAAAATATTTTTAATTAAAGGATTAAATTATGGTCTGGGGCAATACATGCCTCATCCTCTTACGTCGTGTTCACATAGGCTGCATGATTGCATTGCATCGTGTCACGCAAGACTCGAGCGGAAGTTCCGGCAGTCAAGCACATGTTGGCTTCAGTCGTCTCGCAAGGTCCCCAACACAGAAAGCTACCAAAGTATTCTTCTTCTTTGGTGGTTCACAACTTCCGGTTTAATGACTGCATATATTTTTACTGCAAACATTGGAAATCGAAAAATCGAACTCATGCAGAACACAAAATGCAATGCACTGGTTTTGCAATGCAATAATGCAGGGTCTCGCAAACCTTCCATTTGAAATGACTGGACTTCCAGTGTAACGTAATGCAACCATGCTGCCTGTGTGAACAAGGCGTTATACCTCATGCACACATCCTCAGTTGTTTGTATTGTGGCAACCCAGGGGACAGGGAAGAGCACAAATGCCAAAATGGCAGTGGCACACAGAGACAAGAGAAGCAAGTTGCAGAAAATAGCCAAAGGTTGTCTCTTTAATAAACTTAACTTAGTGTTACAAATGAAAGATCTCAAACTAAATTCACACAGGAGGCAGCATGCTTTCTGCCTCACCCCTCTTCTCCCAGGCTTCTTCTGGCCTGGGTTTTCCAGTGTTTGGTGAGGGGACGTGGCTGAATACTGAGGCAGGTGTGGACGATCAGCCCAGGTAGTCATTAAGCTAGAGGTTCTGGGAACTGTAGTCCCACAGATGGCAGCCACTTTGTGGCACAGGTGGCCATTTTGGGTTGTGAGGGCCTCGGGTTGCCACAGTATTATCAAAATCCAAACCTGTTTTTCGTGCAAAACAAAATGTGTGCTCACATACAGTAGTTGGACCGAACCAAGTTCAACCAATAATATGACATCCACCCTCAATCTTCAACTTTCAGCAACACAGCTACAATTCGTTATTTGGCTAGTTATCAACAGCATTGCATGTCTTTGGCTGTTCGCATTACACTTTTATCCAAAGTGACTTACATAATTGCATTTAACATAGAAGTTAGTGATAAAATAGCCTTTAGGCAAAACTTGCTTGCATGTATTTGGACTTTGACTTGTGTCTGTTACTTGAATGACTTTCATTGTGAAAAGATAGGGCCTATATTTTTCTGATAGGATTAGGATTGATTTTTTACTTTAGAAATATGATATAATTATTTTGATATATGCATTGAAACAAACTACTTATTTTGGAATTGCATTGGTCTCTGACATTGCAGGGTTATTTTGACAGTAGTGAGTTATTGATTGGCTCTCTAGGTACGATTCTAGCTTCTGATTGGCTGTCTAGGTTGTCAGAGAGAGTTTGATTGATAGCCTATAAGACTTATCCATGGCTTGACTTGCTGCACTAGCTCGCACCTCACCAGCAACGAACCTGGACTAGGCTATTGCAACCGCCCCCCCCCTCTGCTACAAATTCATTTCAATATTCAAATAAACTGGATGGATGTGTTTCTTAGCCCCACCAATCTTCAGTGGGCTAATGGATTGAGGGGGAGAGGGGGGCCTCTAATGTTAGCAGGCTTCTATTGGGCTGTTGTGGTCATGACCGCTCCATTTCATTTACATTTTTTGCCGGTCTGCCGCAGGTGTTGGGCTGAATTTGCTAGTTTGATTGATAGATGGATGGATTTGATGCAAAGTATTGTGAAAGTATTGTGTAGGCCTATGTGTAAGAGATGAATGGTTCATGAACTCAGCCAGGTAGATTATCAGCATTAATCCCCAGCCTCAATTTATTTGATTACACTTTTGCGTGATGACTTTCCTCAACATGTTGTCATTAATTTAAACCACCATTTCATCTAGGCTACTTCATGTTGCTACATTTTGAGCTTTATGCTCATGTTTTTAGAGCGCAATCAACATTTTCCAGGATTCCAAATTAAGTCCATCCATTCATCCAACTTAGTCCTGAGCACAGCACGCTCCAATGAGCACAGCGCTCCATGTAGAACACTGTAACCACAACACCAACAAATACATTTCCATCTCTGTTTGTGTTCCACGGCTGGTTCGCATTCCCTGGTTTTAAAATAATGTCTTTGTGACGAATCCAAAAATATACTTTTATTTTCCTAGTTAGGAAACTATCCTGGACACCAACATGCTTCATAACGTTACCAACGCCTCTGATTGCATGCGATTTGCTAGCGGGGAGGAGGGGGGTCATATCTCTACTTTTGATATCCCCACTTCTGATCTCATTTTTATGTTGATTGTTTTTTCCCAATCTGGTCGTCTGAAACCGTATCATTATTACATTATTATTATTATACTATCATTATTATTTTTTATTTATTATAGACTATTACTATGTTATTCTATCCCATTTCTATTATGCAGTAGATCTGTCCTCTAGAGCCCATAGGCCAGTCCTAGGTCTCGTTCTGAATGTTATTGCAATGCCCGCTGGTTGTTATAATATCATAAAACAATAGGCAACGCAGGGCAGTAGCATATTGCCTACTACAGTGAACGCCAAACACGGAAAACACATTGGAGAGCAGACCCTTGTTGTGCCGTACAAGAGGCAACGCCGAAAGGGCTAAAAATCAAAGGAGTGGAACAGAAGTTCAAAATCAAATGTGACATCAACAGCAAGCAGCCTATTTGCAGTTAACAATCATTGAACAGTCAGCCAAGTTGTCTGACGAGGGAATAAAATGCTTTATGGTACCCAGATGTGGTTCCGGGGTTTTAAAACGTCTCTTTTGGGTTGCATTACTGTGCATAAAGCACAGTGTTGGTCTAGGCACTCTCAAAATTATGAGAAATCTACCTCAAACTAGCTATTGTTTTGTTGTTGTTGAACTAGGGACTCCCCCACTCCAGTTCAGCGATATTTTAGGTGTGGGAGTAACAAAAATAACTCCAGAAGTCACTGTAGTGTGTATATATATATAATAAACTGCAATATGCTCTTTACTGGCTAGGCTACAGCAATGGGTCAATGAGTAGTATTTGTACTCACTCGAGGCATGCGAGTCGGTGCCTTGAGAGCCCGCAGGTAAGATTACTACCCCCAAGGGCTCCCTACTGTACACAGACTGCCTTATGCACACACATGAGATGTATTCCATAGCCTCTCTCCTCATTACATGACTGACTCAGCTCAACAAGAGGCAGAGAAACTTGGGGCTACACTGAAGTGAACCAGCAGCCAAGAGTGGGAAAATTGAGTTTTTTCCTGGCCTCACCTTGTAGCGTGTCTGCTCACGGTCATAGATCTTCTTGATGGAGACTGTACGAGGGGCAAAGAAGTTACCCAGTTTGGCCAGATATACACCATTCCTAAGCCCCTCCTCCAGCTCTGTGGTCGGAGGCAGCTCCTCATCCAGACACGCCTCCATCCATCTGGAGGAGAGAGCAGACGAGAACACACCTGGGATCACTAACACTAATAGTCAAACACACACTCATCCAAACAAGCCTAAATCAACCAAGAGAGAAGTGGGTCAATGCAAATGTGCACGCAGACACACAACACAACACACACACACACGCACACGCACACACACAGACAGCACACACACTTTACAACTCATTGGAGAAGCAGCAAATGAAAACAGGAATTTTATAACAGTAATAGTATCACGGACAACTGAAACTTTCACCTTATAGGAAATGCTACACCACAGTAACTAAGGGCAACACGAAGAGATTTACTCACTACTGAGGGTTGAAAGAAGTTGAAATGTCATTTGGGTTCATTCACATAGTGCATGGGGTATCAAATATAGGAAAATAGATACTTGGGATTAATAAGATCACTCTTGTTCTTTCTGTACCTCAGACATCCAACTGCATCCAACGGTTAACCTGCATCATGTAATTACATGAAATAAGTGAACTTCGTCAAAGGTGCAGAACATAACTACAGTACGTCTTTGTGCTTCAACTAGTGCTTCAATAACACACCTAAACATGGTCCATGGCTGCCTCCTCTTATCTTCTGAGTTCCCAGCATTCCTCCAGCGTGACATTTCAATGCACTGAGGTCAGACAGGGAGGCACATTCCTACTATGAGTCTGCATTAGCCCTGGGGCACTGAGGAACCATGCTGAGATAGCTAGCTACAAAACTGAGACAGGCCAGGTCCACTGGATTCCACTATACCACCACATTGGTACCCCGGTTACCAGGCAATTGCTGCCCTACGTCCCATTCTGACAACATGACAAACCACCCTACTGCCTGGAAGCACCCTGAATGTCTACCAGAACCAGCCTACTGCCTGGAAGCACCCTGAATATCTACCAGAAGCAGCCTACTGCCTGGAAGCACCCTGAATATCTACCAGAACCAGCCTACTGCCTGGAAGCACCCTGAATATCTACCAGAAGCAGCCTACTGCCTGGAAGCACCCTGAATATCTACCAGAACCAGCCTACTGCCAGGAAGCACCCTGAATATCTACCAGAACCAGCCTACTACCAGGAAGCACCCTGAATATCTACCATAACCAGCCTACTGCCAGGAAGCACCCTGAATATCTACCAGAACCAGCCTACTGCCAGGAAGCACCCTGAATATCTACCAGAACCAGCCTACTGCCAGGAAGCACCCTGAATATCTACTAGAACCAGCCTACTGCCAGGAAGCACCCTGAATATCTACCAGAACCAGCCTACTGCCAGGAAGCACCCTGAATATCTACCAGAACCAGCCTACTGCCAGGAAGCACCCTGAATATCTACCAGAACCACCCTAATGCCAGGAAGCACCCTGAATATCTACCAGAACCAGCCTACTGCCTGGAAGCACCCTGAATATCTACCAGAACCAGCCTACTGCCTGGAACCACCCTGAATATCTACCAGAACCAGCCTACTGCCTGGAACCACCCTGAATATCTACCAGAACCAGCCTACTGCCTGGAACCACCCTGAATATCTACCAGAACCAGCCTACTGCCAGGAAGCAGAGCACGTCTTGCCTGCCGGGCCGTGGAGCCTGACCACCTGCTCTACAACAGGCTGACTGCAACAGGAGAGCCTCCCCGGCGTCTCAAGTCCAGACACCCTTTTGTGCTCCTGCAGCAATGCAGAGATCTTAACATTGATGCACAGATGGGGCTTGGCATCAGTGTGGCGCCGAGGAACAGACCGTGGACCACGTCATCCAGGACTGTCCGATATATCGGACACCCACGTCATCCAGGACTGTCCGATATATCGGACACCCACGTCATCCAGGACTCTTCCCCCTGAGGGTCGTGGATGACAAAACAGTGACATGGCTCCTGGAGGTGTGCCCGGATATATAGCTCGGGTGACCCCTCACCCAGGCTCGGGGTGGGGAAAGGATAGCCCCTCGGCCCCGAGCCTGGGGGGAGAGGATGAACCAACCTTACCCAAACGACGAAGAAGAATGGATTAATGAGGTGGTTCTTTCAATCAATGTCAATTATGGGCATGTAGAGGGCGGGATATGAGGCTGATCACATTTCCAGGTGGACTGTGATTTATGAAGGGGAAATTGGGTGCAGGTGCGCATGGTTTTATTAATCAAAGAGCTAAACATCTTGATGTTTGACTGGTTTCTGTAGCTCAAAGTATGAAGGAGTTGAAAGTTGAATATTTAAAAATTCCCCATTTTGTAAAAAATGTTGAAAAAAGCTGAATATCTTGAAACGTATAAAGATATAGTGAAGAATCTGAAAGAAGACCCATCATGTCTTTAAAGAGTTGAACATTTTGATAGTTCAATGGTTTAACTAGCTCAAAGTATGAAGGAATTAAAGAGCGGCAAAAAAAATGTACGGAATAAGAAAAGAGATAAAGAAAGAATAAAGAACTGGAGAAAAATAGTGTGAATGCTGAAACCCAGCATTCACACCAATAAAAAAAAACATATAGCCCAGCCCCCCCAGACACGAGCGTGTTCTGATATGAAATAGCCCTGCTCCGAGGCATTTCACAGTTAGAGGACACAGGAAGAAATAAGGTCAAACATGCTTCTTTGAGGAGAGCAAACACTCTCTCTCTTTCCTTCTACTAAGAAAACACACACTCCTCTGTAACTTTGGCCTTGGTCTTTGAATAGGGCTACAGGAGGGTTAACTATATCCTGAACAAGACAAAGACTCTCTCTCCCTCTCTACCACACACACACACAAACAGGATCTGCAGCACACAGGCCAACCAATCGCCAGCTGAAACAACTCCTCACACAGGCAGTCGTGACACAGGGTCTCCAGACACAGGCCCCCTATTCAGGCTAGCGTGGCCAGCCTAGGGGAGCCAGGGGAGGGGGGAACCACCAGCTCCTTTCCCTCTGGGCTGCTGTAGCAGTGAAAGGCTCCATAAAGGCTCCATACTAATAGGTCTTTTATCAGAGTAACACACCCAGCCGAGCACAAACACAGACACACCCTCCACTTATGTCCAATAGCCACTCCTGCTATGAATGGGATTATTGTAAGTCGCTTTAGATAAAAGCATCAGCTGAATGACTGTAATGTAATGTTATAGACTGCTGACAATTCCTGCAATGGGAAAAATGCAAAGTGAGATGTCAAACTGTGAATGCGTCAAGCAAATCTGTGATTAAAAACCACAAATATGAAAGTGTTGTCTGGTATGAACAGCCATTCTGTAACATTGTTGACTAGCTACCAGGGGGGCGGTGCTAGATATTTTTTTTTACATTAGCATCAAGCAATGTGAGCTAATGTAAAGGCAGTAGGTGTACAACATTATCAGCTAGCGGGGTGACGGTGTCTTCCTGTCCACTGGAGTTCCATCTCCTGTCTACAACAACAGGAACCCTCCGCCAGCCAGAGTTCAGAGGTCGCTCTCATAGGAAGGGGCTGCGACCTTCAGGAAGACATACGGACACCTCTCTGCTACGGGCACGCTCCTCCCAGGATGCACCTCTCTGCTATGGGCACGCTCCTCCCAGGACGCTGGACATGTTGTACGCCTGACGGGCTAAAACCATCAACTCCTCCAAAATCTGAACAAACCAACTCATCCACCCCAATGACGTCATCAATTAAGCAAACCGATAACATCACACGCTCATACAGTAGACAGTACAGATCAATACCATGGCAGGCTCATACAGTAGACAGTACAGATGTAGCACATGCTCATACAGTAGACACTACAGATAAACATCACATGTTCATACAGTAGATACTACACGATTTATCACATGCAATACAGTACATTACATTGTCATTTAGCTGACGCTTTTATCCAAAGCAACTTACAATAATTGCATTTAACATAGGAAAAGCCAATGTACTACTACAGTACTTGCCAGAACTCACAAGTGCATCTCCTTTCTAAAACAAGTGACTAAGAGCATAATCTAGTGCTGAAGAGGGAGGATCGTGAGTAGAACTCTCCCCAGGCCATAGTCCACAGCCACACTTCTTGCTCCACGTACTGTAGGAGCATCCTGTTCCCTTCCGTTTCAAAAAAGCATCAGAATTATTTTTAATGAATTAGCACAAATATCTAAAAGTCTGTTTCCACTTTGTCATTATTTGCTATTTTTGTGTAGGATTTGGAGACAAAAATGAACTAAATCTATTGTACAGTAAGTCTGTAACATAATAAAACCTGAAAAAGGTGAAAGGGGAGTGCAGACTTTTCAGTAGCAGGCCTACTGGACAGTGCTAACGCACCCGAGCGCAAACGTGCCAAAGTTAAATCCTACTTACCAGCTGCGTGGAATGGCAAACAACCAAGAACATCAGTTAAATGTTTGAGTTTCAGTTGACCTTAGAATGTATTGAATTAAAACTAAGAAAAGAGAATGTGGTCACCATTTGCTTCTTTGAAATACACAACCGTAACTACATGAAACAAATCCATGTGAAGTTAGCTACAATGTCTCCATAGTAACATAGGCTATACAGAAACGTATACAAACTGCTACAAAATGGATCCAATAGGACTAGAAATGGTGTTGCTAATTCCTTTGTTGTACTCGTTTTTAATGTCCCTCCAAAAACAAAATCACGGAGCAGATATAAATACCTTGCATCAATAACCTGTGCAAGGATGTCACCTGTTAGATATTTACAGCAGAAACAACACCTGGAAAGTATGGCGGTGGCAAGACGGTTACATGTGAACAGAACTTTGTAATGCAGAGAAAAGCGAACACTGGTGGAAGTTCATTGTCAACCTGGTCAACTAGACTTATTGTAGCCTACATTTAATTCATTGATTCATTAATTCATGCAGCCTGTAGGCCTAACACTGTAGGCCTATAGGAGTAGCCCTTGTCTAGTTCCAAAAGGTGATTGGTTGATTGATTGGTAATTAAAAAAAAAAAAAAAGTAATAATAATAATACTAATAACAATATGAATAATAATACGAATAACAATGTTAATAAAACTAGTAATAATAATAATAATAATAATAATATCCCAGGCCTATTTAGCCTATTAGTTGATTAATTTATTATTGTCTTAATCTGCAATTCCTTGAAGCCAAGTAATTCACGGAATGCATTTACTGCAAGGATTTACTGACGAGGACTGGCTGGCCCACTTTAGGATGGGAAAGGTTACATTCCAATACCTGCATGACCAACTGCAGCCCCAGTTACAAAAACAGGACAGGTCTGAGAAAAGCACTGGACCATAAGAAAATGGTGGCTATAACGGGGGTGGCTAGCCACCAACGTAGAATACTGCACCATAGCCCATTTTTTGGTGTTGGTATTTCTACAGTTTGCACTACTGTCTATCATGTCTGTGGAGCTATTGTTGCCATCCTGACGCCACGGCTTAAAGTGAAGTGACTGGGTTTGAGACATGGTGGGGGTTCCCCCAGTGCGGTAGAGCGATTGATGGCTCCCATCTTCCCATTTGACCACCTGGACAGTACAAGGTTGATTATTATAACAGCGAGGGCTGGTATTCTTTAGCCCTCCAGGTCTCGGTTGACTAAGTACCGCTTCATGAATATTGGGATTTCCAGGCAGTGCACACGATGCAAGAGTCTTAAGCAATTCAGAAGTGTATCGCCAAGGGATGGAGGGTTCACTTTACCCAGAGAGATCTAGGACCCTTGCAGGTAAGAGTTATCCTGGCTGACTCCGCATACCCCCACTTACCATGGCTTTGTATACAGATACATGATTGCATGCTGCACTTTGCACAACCTGTGCGAGTCAGCAGGTGAAAACGTTGATCAGCTGTTACTAGTGATTGAAGACCCAAGAGGAAAGGATTGATGATGGTGACGGTCATCTGGCCAGAGCTGATGTTGATTCAGAAGCAGTACGCAATGCCCCGAGTACCATTTTAGTGCAAAGTAAAGGAAACAAGGTATGCAATAGTAACAGATTTTAATGTGTATATTAATTACAAAAATGTCTATATTTAAAGTATAGTTTTAGGGTAACAATAGTATTCCAATTACAACTAGCTTATAGGCTATATTTAACAAAAAAGTATTTTAGCAATAACAACAAATAAATAGCCTGTAGCCTATTGAGATTCCGTGTGCGTGCATGTGTTTGTTTGCTTAAGCTATAAATCGTGGTAGGTCATGCCATTCTGATCATATCGGCCTTCGTCATCATCGGCGTTAGTGTGTCTGGTGTTTTGCAAAACCTCGTTAAAAGTTGCTAAACATCACAAACCATCAGCATCTCATGGTCTCAGTCCTCTCTCCTTGTTCTTGCTCGCTCCTCCTCCCTCTCAGCCTCCTCCTGCTAAGAGTCCATCTCAGCCTGCTGCTGACCAGGACGGACATCACCTCCTCATCTCAGCCTGCTACTGACCAGGACCGACATCACCTCCTCATCTCAGCCTGCTGCTGACCAGGACAGACATCACCTCCTCATCTCAGCCTGCTGCTGACCAGGACAGACATCACCTCCTCATCTCAGCCTGCTACTGAGATGACCAGGACAGACATCACCTCCTCATCTCAGCCTGCTACTGACCAGGACAGACATCACCTCCTCATCTCAGCCTGCTGCTGACCAGGACAGACATCACCTCCTCATCTCAGCTCGACCACCGTTATCTCTCAGAAATGTAGGCCTATCTTCAGATTTCACCCAAATCATGAACAAAATTACAGTAGGCAATATACTACTGTATACTGAATGGAATTCCACAGGCAAATAATTTTGTGTTAGTTCCTTTATGTTTAAACTCTATGCCTACTATACGAAGTGGCCAAACAATTAGAGCCTACCATGTTCTGGCGGCTGCCAGCGCTTGAAGATGTATCAGCTTCTATGGGGGCGTGTGCATCTTCTTTGCCGCTGGTGGTCTCACGCCATTTTCCATATTTTCAGATGTGAAAGCGGTGTCAAACTAAATGGGAGGTCTAATGATTGGCCTACATCCCAGAACTTGATCTAGTCGATCCTAAAAGGGGCATATTTTTTGCTCAGCCCCTGATTTGCCTCTGTTGTTTTTTTTTGCCTGCCTTCACTTTGTCCCGGTACTGAATGGTGGTCCGCTGATAGCCAGAGTTGCGCATATCAGCTGGCATCTGACAGAAAACCTGCTCGTTTCTAGTTGGTTCTAGTCTAGCTGGTTCTGTACAGTTTCATCCCCCAAATATGAATAAGCTATTTTGTGTCTGTGTTGGACCACAGTGATCTTGCCATTTTTGTGTTTGGCGCCGGCTCAGTTTATTTGCATTTATTTATGTTGCTACAATAATTTCGGAATGCCCTTTCCCCGGGGTAAAAAAACGTTGTCATTTCTCACTGGCGTTTTCAGCCCTGGGCGAGCATTTCAACCCCGTTTTAAAAATGTCCACCCTGGCCTCCAGCAAGGTTGACTCAACCCAGTTTTAAAAATGTCCACCCTGGCCTCCAGCTGGGTTGACTCAACCCATATATTTTTGAAATCTGTCACCTCTGAAGTATTGGTATGTCACTGACCAAAAACTATTTACCAAGTGAAGTTAAGTACACTTGGTAAATAGGCCGTGGTGCATGATTGTCGGCGTTTATGAGCAGCTGGGTTTGACAAAGCTGGCGTTAGCCGATTAGCCAATCCTTGCTAATTTCGTAATGACGTCAGGGGCAGTGGTGGCATTGGCCCCGACTGGAATCTGATTGGCCACCCCTGGTGCCCCTCCTATCATGATAGGCCATTGTGTCTTGAAAGAAGCCTCTCTAGACCAATGAGAATGGACCTAAAACGAGGGAGGCTGAATCTTCCAACTTCTGCATTCAGCAATCAACATTTTAGCTAACATCTGCTGCTGAGATGCACAAGAATTTGACCTATCACATTTTTGTCATACTATTCTCTGCTGTGTAGTGTTGATGATTGATATGCAAGACCTTTTATTAAGATGTGTGCATTTGTGCTGTGAAATGGTGAAATTAATAGGCTATGGTTAATGAAAACTTCTGGCATGATGGCATGATCTGTGCTTCGCGAGCATGCACAATGTGCTCCATCATGCACAAAAAATGTGCATCCCCCATAACTCATAACTGTTCCCCACTTGTGCCACCCCAGTCAAAAAGGTCTGGACACGCCTCTGGATGACTATTCACCATTCACCTATTCACATCCCAAACCAAACTGCGTCTATTGTAGCTTCTTATAATGTATTCAGTTGGCTAGTCAAAACAGGTAGTTGACTTGTGATCAGGTTCTGGCAGCTTAGCAAGATGCGCTGTGTTACGTTAGTGGCCTCTGCGATGAATACAGGCCGTTTTAATCGACCTCCCTGCCATTTCATCGGGTGGGGGACAATTATAAGCCTGGTAAGAAAGGGTCACTGTTTAGAGTCAACCATGTGGAAGTCAGAGATAGAGGGGCTATCGGGTTACTCTAAAATGATGTGCTGCACTATATCCCAACATGTTCCCCAATGAGAGATGTTTGAAAGAGAGGCTTGTGAAGGCATGCATCGAGGACAGTTTCAGAGAGACGGAGCAGGGAGGTGGAGAGAGAAGAAAGCAGGAGGGAGGAGGATGAGAGGGTGAGCCAAATTACCCATTACATGCTTTACTGCAATGCTGGAATCCTGCGCTAACTGACCTCTCCCCAGACTCACAGCTCGAACAGGACAGCTGATACACTACTGACACTATAGCTGATACACTACTGACACTACAGCTGATACTACTAACACTACAGCTGATACTACTGACACTACAGCTGATACACTACTGACACTACAGCTGATACTACTGACACTACAGCTGATACTACTGACACTACAGCTGATACTACTGACACTACAGCTGATACACTACTGACACTACAGCATATACTACAGCTGATACTACTGACACTACAGCTGATACTACTGACACTACAGCTGATACTACTGATACTACAGCTGATACTACTGATACTACAGCTGATACTACTGACACTACAGCTGATACACTACTGACACTACAGCTGATACACTACAGCTGATACTACTGACACTACAGCTGATACTACTGACACTACAGCTGATACTACTGACACTACAGCTGATACACTACTGACACTACAGCTGATACTACTGACACTACAGCTGATACTACTGACACTACAGCTGATACACTACTGACACTACAGCATATACTACAGCTGATACTACTGACACTACAGCTGATACTACTGACACTACAGCTGATACTACTGATACTACAGCTGATACTACTGATACTACAGCTGATACTACTGACACTACAGCTGATACACTACAGCTGATACTACTGACACTACAGCTGATACTACTGACACTACAGCTGATACACTACTGACACTACAGCTGATACTACTGACACTACAGCTGATACTACTGACACTACAGCTGATACTACTGATACTACAGCTGATACTACTGATACTACAGCTGATACACTACTGACACTACAGCTGATACTACTGACACTACAGCTGATACACTACTGACACTACAGCTGATACACTACAGCTGATACTACTGACACTACAGCTGATACTACTGACACTACAGCTGATACTACTGACACTACAGCTGATACACTACTGACACTACAGCTGATACTACTGACACTACAGCTGATACTACTGACACTACAGCTGATACACTACTGACACTACAGCTGATACTACTGATACTACAGCTGATACTACTGATACTACAGCTGATACACTACTGACACTACAGCTGATACTACTGACACTACAGCTGATACACTACTGACACTACAGCTGATACACTACTGACACTACAGCTGATACACTACTGACACTACAGCTGATACTACTGACACTACAGCTGATACTACTGATACTACAGCTGATACTACTGACACTACAGCAGATACACTACTGACACTACAGCTGATACACTACAGCTGATACTACTGACACTACAGCTGATACACTACTGACACTACAGCTGATACACTACTGACACTACAGCTGATACACTACAGCTGATACTACTGACACTACAGCTGATACACTACTGACACTACAGCTGATACTACTGACACTACAGCTGATACTACTGACACTACAGCTGATACTACTGACACTACAGCTGATACACTACTGACACTACAGCTGATACTACTGACACTACAGCTGATACTACTGACACTACAGCTGATACTACTGACACTACAGCTGATACACTACTGACACTACAGCTGATACTACTGACACTATAGCAGATACACTACTGACACTACAGCTGATACTACTGACACTACAGCTGATACTACTGACACTACAGCTGATACTACTGACACTACTGACACTACAGCTGATACTACTGACACTATAGCTGATACTACTAACACTATAGCAGATACACTACTGACACTACAGCTGATACTACTAACACTATAGCAGATACACTACTGACATTACAGCTGATACTAACGCTGATACTACTGACACTACAGCTGATACTACTGACACTATAGCAGATACACTACTGACACTACAGCTGATACTACTGACACTACAGCTGATACTACTGACACTACAGCTGATACTACTGACACTACAGCAGATACTACTGACACTACAGCTGATACACTACTGACACTACAGCTGATACTACTGACACTACAGCTGATACACTACTGACACTACAGCTGATACTACTGACACTACAGCTGATACTACTGACACTATAGCAGATACACTACTGACACTACAGCTGATACACTACTGACACTACAGCTGATACTACTGACACTACAGCTGATACTACTGACACTACAGCTGATACTACTGACACTACAGCTGATACACTACTGACACTACAGCTGATACTACTGACACTACAGCTGATACACTACTGACACTACAGCTGATACTACTGACACTACAGCAGATACTACTGACACTACAGCTGATACACTACTGACACTACAGCTGATACACTACTGACACTACAGCTGATACTACTGACACTACAGCTGATACTACTGACACTATAGCTGATACTACAGCTGATACTACTGACACTATAGCTGATACTACTGACACTACAGCTGATACACTACTGACACTACAGCTGATACTACTGACACTACAGCTGATACTACCGACACTACAGCTGATACTACTGACACTATAGCTGATACTACTGACACTATAGCTGATACTACTGACACTACAGCAGATACACTACTGACACTACAGCTGATACTACTGACACTACAGCTGATACTACTGACACTACAGCTGATACTACTGACACTACAGCAGATACACTACTGACACTACAGCTGATACTACTGACACTACAGCTGATACACTACTGACACTACAGCTGATACTACTGACACTACAGCTGATACACTACTGACACTATAGCAGATACACTACTGACACTACAGCTGATACACTACTGACACTACAGCTGATACTACTGACACTACAGCTGATACTACTGACACTACAGCTGATACTACTGACACTACAGCTGATACTACTGACACTACTGACACTACAGCTGATACTACTGACACTACAGCTGATACTACTGACACTACTGACACTATAGCAGATACACTACTGACACTACAGCTGATACTACTGACACTACAGCTGATACTACTGACACTACAGCTGATACTACTGACACTACTGACACTACAGCTGATACTACTGACACTACAGCTGATACTACTGACACTATAGCAGATACACTACTGACACTACAGCTGATACTACTGACACTACAGCTGATACTACTGACACTACAGCTGATACACTACTGACACTACAGCTGATACTACTGACACTACAGCTGATACTACTGACACTACAGCTGATACACTACTGACACTACAGCTGATACTACTGACACTACAGCTGATACACTACTGATACTACAGCTGATACTACTGACTACAGCTGATACTACTGACACTACAGCTGATACTACTGACACTACTGACACTACAGCTGATACTACTGACACTACAGCTGATACTACTGACACTATAGCTGATACTACTGACACTACAGCTGATACTACTGACACTACAGCTGATACACTACTGACACTACAGCTGATACTACTGACACTACAGCTGATACTACTGACACTACAGCTGATACTACTGACACTACAGCTGATACTACTGACACTACAGCTGATACACGACTCATCATGCGTAGCGTAGTGTGTGTGCATGTGAGCCCCAGTCACAGAATCAGATATTATATCCATCCCAGCCCCAGTGGTGTGTCCATGTCAGTCCCAGACCCTGGTTCAGAGTGCGTCGGTAGCAGGCGGACAGTTGTCCCGAGACACCAGGATGTTCCAGGACCAGACACATACGAGCTCCTCAAAGGCTCAACTACCGAGCCTGATCAGGACCAAGCTCATGAACCACAAGCTCATGTCACTAAAGCGGCTTTTTCACCCTCGGCCGAACTCTCTTCATCTCAGATAACTTGTCTTGACTCTCCTCTCTGCCCTATTCAGACTCTGGGATTAACCCAGGACTGATATCTAAACTGGAAGGGTGTGTTCTAGTCTCTGATTTCACAAGCAGGCAGGTGGGCAGGCAGGCAGCTGTACTTCAGGAAGGCTCTATGGACCACTGACCCCTCCCTCTGACCCCGCCCTCTATCATTCTATCTTCCTCTTTTCATTCCTCTCTCTAGGAGGCAGGCGGGGAGTCAGTACCTCTGAATATTTCACTCTACTACTGGGCCTGGGTGTCACATAGCAACAAGTGACTCACCAGATTAATGGTACGACTAATGAGTTAATAATAATCTCTCTGCTTGATAATAGGAAAGGCACATCATCAAGAGCAGACCTGAGGAAGGATGTTATCCTCACAGCTCAGTGAGTTTCAAACCACCAGGTCTCTACACTCCAGTACAGCATAACATCCAGACATTATATGAATACTCGCTGCGGCAGATACTCAGTACCTGGAAATGAACAGGAAATGACTTGACGATCGCCAGCGGAACTGGTCTG
Organism: Borostomias antarcticus; assembly: GCF_949987555.1. Lineage (NCBI taxonomy): Eukaryota > Metazoa > Chordata > Actinopteri > Stomiiformes > Stomiidae > Borostomias > Borostomias antarcticus. The sequence continues at coordinate 8,262,169 of NC_140237.1, forward strand.
TCTGTACAATTCTATAGAGAGAAGATGACTCTGTAAACATCCTAAATGACAATTAGAGCCCTAAAATCTTTACAACCGCACCTCAAATCAGACAGTACTGTACATAGATGTGATACTCCTCAAACGTGTGTTTTCATTGACTGACACAAACGTGTGTACCGTTACCGTTACGTTGCTTTCTTCAGGTGCATCTACGGAAACAATGAGCTTAGCCTTCTGGATTCCCTGTGGTACCTGTGCATCTGTCAACAGCAGTCTGTCAGTGTGTGACACTTGGAAAGGAATCTGCCCTGTCGGGAGTTTTGAGCAGGCGTGGCTGGAGCTGGAGCTTGAGCTATTGCTGCAGATGGGAGTCCTTCTCTCTCTTTCTCTCTCTGCCTCGTAGTCTCTCTCTCTCTCTCTCCAATGTAACAGGACCAGTTATGTGAATGTGCAGCACCACACCACAGCGGAGAATGAATACCAAGAATAGCAGAGGCTTTAGAGAAATAACAACGCTCGGCATCTCTGGTGAGCAGAGTATGGTTTTCATTATAGGGAACATAAGAGAACTTCAAACCTCAACTTCAAATAACCTTTTCTTAAACTTTCCTTATGGTCCAGGTGCCTTCAAGAGACACACGTACAGTGGAACCAAAGCTATAATTTACCTCAGAGTCGAGTAAACAGAAACTCCTCCACAATCACTACTCTTTACACTGGGCAGACTGGGAGGGGAGGAAGGAACACAGACACACACAGACACACTCTCTCACAGAGGGCAATCAAGTCCTCTTCCGCCAAATAACACACATTGTCACAGGCAGAAAGATATACTTAAAACAATTAGCGTCTTAGCGCTGTCAGATCTGTCGCCTGCTTACAAGCTCAGGGCGACAGGGAGTTGAGGGCAGGCGTTGCCTCACCAGAGGGGGAAAGCCCAATCAGAACCTGACAGGCTATACGGTGGTTACCTTTTACATTTCTAGCTTTCACTCCACTAAGGGACCCACAGGAAGAGTTAGCTCCTCTCCTCGCTCCCCCACACGTTCGAGATTGTTATGGTGAGGCCTGTATCTGACTGGAAGAGAGAAAGCTTAGTCAGTCCACCATGGAACGAGAATCAATAAGTCCTACTCAAATATCGTAGATGAAACATGGCCGACTGCATTCTTTGGGACACCTTGGGGGAGGGGGGAGAAGGTAGTGGAAAAACAAAACAAAAAAAAAAGTGCACAGAGAACCTGTCATCCCCCACCCATTGATAAAATGTCATCATCATATACAGTTGTTGAATGATATTGGTCATCTTCTCATCGATTTAGAGGTCAGTTAAATCAACCAAATGTCAAGAGGTGGACATCATAGGATTTACCTTGGCCTACAGAATCTAACTCGCCTTGTTTTGAGTAGTTTGGAATTGATTAGTGTCATTATTGGCACAGAGAATAATCGCCCATTGACCATCGCCTGTGCCTCACGCATATGATCCTGTCGACTCGCAAGCTTAATTGCATGTGCTACCGTTTGCAGCTAAATTACAGGATTCGGCGTAGTGTGATACATGTAGCCTAACTTGTGACCACTGTTACATTCGCCCTGCTTCTCGCTCAGTGACGTAATTGATCAAAATGCAAAACCTGTAATGTCTAACTTAGGTTGGAGTTTACGTGCTACTAACATTTTAAAGGTTGCACCAGCTGAAATAGTTCCAACTAGCAATGGGTATCGTTAGGATTTTATTGATACCAGTTAGGGTTGCACAATACATCGAAACTTCGATACCAAATCCCACGATTCTTTCAATATAATATTTTGGCTTCAATTCTATCGAAAGCATGAAATGCACATTGAAACTGTGCAGCAAGTATACAGAATACAGCAAGTAACGCTACAGCAGTGACGCCATACTCCCACCGGTTGATCTTTTACCAAGAAAAAGAAAACAGCTGTAGTAAAATATGGGATTATTTTGGTTTACAGCTCGACAAAGATGGCTGTTGACAACAACAAGCCCATCTGTCGAACATGCTTTAAGACGTTTCAGGTCAAAACAGGGAACACAACAAACTTGGCCAAGCACTTGTGTGATAAGCACCCAGATCTCTCCTTGGAATTCAGACGTCAGGTTTGTAGTTGCAATCGAAACGTATTATTAGCCAACGTTGGCTAGATAACCTTCGCTGTGACAGAGCTGTGTGCTAGATACCTTTAGATGACAGACATTTCTAGCTGGAGCTAGCTAGTTGAAGAGCTAAGGTAGGGTAGCTAACGTTTGCTAGCTAACATTAGCATGATCAGGCAGTCCACCATGCACCGATAGCAAATCAAATACTATTCATTGTGCAGACCTTTTTTCTGTGGGAGATTTAGCACTATGGCTCACGTTACCTATGTAACAGCTAGTGCCGTCAGTAATCGAGTTCACTTCACAACTTAAAATACAATTTATATATATTTCTATACAGCACCTCAGGATTAATCTGTAGCCCAAGACATACAAGACTGACCCAGGCAAATATTGCATGCTTGTGTTTCTTTCAAAGAACCTGAGTCTTGCTAGGCAAATATTGCATGCTTGTGTTTCTTTCAAAGAACCTGAGTCTTGCTAAACAGCTTAGGTCGTCCCTTAGACATACAAATGAAGTGGACCGAGTGTCTACTGTGATGTGGAAATCAAGAGAATTCATTATCAAGTTCATATCGTTTGTAAAGACCTGAACGAAAAGTATTAGGGGACAGTGTCTAGTCTACTGTGTGTGAAATCAGAGAGACTCATAGTTCATATCTTACCTCACCTCAAAGACCTGAAAGAAGAGGCCATAGTGTAATTCATAAGTATTCTTGTTGAATATGAATAATTTTACTCTTGAATATGTATCTACGTTTAACCAGTTAAGAAATGTCTGATTCAATAGGAGTCACTTGTGCTTCAATGGCATTTTTAATGAAGCAGACATCCTCACAGTCACAACAGCACTGTATAAATAACTATTTTAAGAAGCAGCATCTAATCATCCAATCACAAAATGTTTTAACCCACCCACCACGTTTGTTAACCCCCTCCCATTAAGACCCTCCCACCCAAAGAGGAACACAAATAATGATGGCATCATCACCCCATTCAATACACTGTTCAGACTAGCACCCCACCTCCCTCCCACACACACAGTCCACACCTCATAGGGGATACTTGAATCCGACGGTGGGGAGGGGCCTTGTAGGTGGGCTTAGCGCTCCAGCAGGCCCCTTCTGGGGACGAGGGGAGTGAGTGAGTGTGCGAGTGAGTGAGTGAGTGTGAGTGAGTGAGTGAGTGAGTGAGTGAGTGAGTGAGTGAGTGAGTGAGTGAGTGAGTGAGTGTGGGGGGGGGGAGGCTGTGGCTCAGGAGGTAGAGCGGGTCATCCAATGATCGTAGGGTCGGTGGTTTGAATCCCGGCTCCTCCTGTCCAAATGTCAAAGTGTCCTTGGGAAAGACACTGAACCATAAAAGTGCTCCCAAAGAGCAGGCTGGAACCTGGTGTGTGAATGTGTGTGTGAACGGGTGAATGAGAGGCCATTGTTAAGCGCCACGTATGTGAGAAAGGGGGGAGTGTTACCACAGTGAGGGCGACTGAGGATAAACATCTAGTCTACACAGTAGGAAACTCTGTAGTGGGCAAGCCATTTCTCTCTGTCATTACTCAGTCGATCAGTCAGTCAGCTAGCCAGCCAGCCAATCAGAAGGTGGGGGTCTTGTTTCAGAGGTGGCGAGGGCTGGGGTGGTGATTGTGGTTAAAGCTTCTGCTTGATGTGAACCATGTAGCTGCAGGAGTCTTCAAGTGGCCTCAGCTGGGGGTGGCGACGCAGGTCTGAAAGGTTGCAGAGCTAAAGACACCATGACCAGGAAGGGGCGTCTGGGAGGGAGGAGAGAGGGAGTGTATTCTTGTACTTGTATCTGATGTTCTCTTGTGTTTTTAAATTCTATGAAGCACTTTGTAACTTGTCTTTGAGAGGTGCTATACCAAAAAAAAGTCTACTTACTTGTGTCCACTAAATCATATTTTCCTGCCAGTGGAGCGATCCAGCTGGTGAATGGAAGTGTGCTTTCAATTGCTCTCGCTGTTGTTTTGCCGCTGCTGTGGCATTCCTTGCCCTGCTCACTGCCACAGAGGAAAGTTCTCCATCCTTTAGCCATGCTCCGTGGATGATCCTGTGGTCCTCATCCTCCATGTCCACAAAGGCTGGCCTCTGATTCCTTCCCCCTAAGGAAGTTGTGCACACTGACACTTCTTCACACTCCATTTCGATGTTGGTCTGGAAAACGCATAGTCTGTCGGCCAATACTCAGAGCGCGTTCTCTAGCGCGCCTGGCCCTCGACAGGCGATAGCTGAAGATCCGCTGTCCATGGTCCAGGTAAAGAGGTCTGACTGGCCGAACAGCCCTGCATCCGACACTCTTCCATGTACCAACACTTGCATAGATAATCTTGTAGTCTGCGTCGACTATGGCCATGAGAACCACAGAGAATCTAGACTTGTAGTTGTGGTAGGTACTTCCTGAATTAAAAGGGGGCTGGATGTAGATATGCTTGCCATCTATGGCACCTAGGCAGTGAGGAAATTGCCACTTCAAAACATCTTCCCACCTCTCGCCACTCTGCCTCTGTTGTCGGTGTCTGGAATGGATGGCAGCACTACTTATGAGCATTGTGCTTATAATTGTATTGTGTTTTTGGATTGAAAGAACATGCTATATGAAAATGAATACTGTGGAGGTAATAAATAGGATATTCTAAATATTTCTATAATTTCAAATTATTATGAGTGTTGACTAATCAATCTGTTATACACGGCAAATATCATACCTTCAAATGGTCATCTTTCAAGACAGCACCATTCTCCAACTTACAAAGTCGCCTCTTGTTTCCTAATTATATGGTTTATATTAAGAGATTATATCAGGTGAAACTCCCCAATTTTCATAACTTTGTGTTGGCCGTAATTTTATTGCAGAAAGCACTCTCGCCATTTTCATAGCCTACAGAAAGAAGCCCAGATGAACCCGACAAAAAGTCCATAGTGCGTTCTTACAAGTTAAAAATATATTGTTGTTGCAATCTTTTTTTAATCTTATGTTTTTAGTTCTGTTTATTTAAGATCAAGACCTTGAAGGAGAATTCCACCCTAGAACAACATTAGGCTCAACAACTAGACACGCACAAAATAAAGAAAAATGTGGTTTCCTTGACTATAGTTGCTCCATGTAAACAAAGCATGTTCAGAAAGTCTTCACTTCCACGGATTTGCTGCGTCGACAAATCCCCGGAAGCAAAATAACGAGGACTACAACAACAACAACAACTACAACAACTCCCGATGGCTCATGCTGAGTTCCAGATAGGATTTTGAGCCCGTAAGTTACGACTTCAAGTCACGACTCACGACTTCATAGCGTTCCAGGCAAACTGTCTGAGTGTGTGGAATTCTGGATAAATGTAAACAAGCCAATATGCCATAAGCTTGAGATTTGGCACACGGTCAGAGCTGGCAAGCTAAACATTGTATGCCTAATTTCACTATGCTAAGAAATCGTACGTTACGTACTTTTATTTACTGACATCATCGACTTTTTGGAGTTTGCATGGTCAAGTTTACCTTAACGTTAGCTAGCTAGCGCTAGCTATCTCTTGTCGAGTTGAAAAACAACACTATTATAACTTTTAGTTACATTTTCTACAGTTGGAAAGAGACACTGCACGTGTAGTTCATGCACTGCAGTTTATGTCTGGGCTCTGCTAGAAGAAAATCCTGGACAATCCCTCCCATCTCATCTTTGACTGGCTGTGGCAGATGAGAAGCACCTTCAACTCATCCCTCCCAAATGCAGGACTGAGCGGTTCAGGCGTTCTTTTGATCCAGCCAGTCAGACTTTACAACAGTTCCTGCCCCCCCTGCCCCCCCCCAAGTCACTAGATTTTTGTTGTATTATATGCAATTGTTTTAGTGTATGCACTATTTAACGTATTGTATATTTAATTTTTGAGCTACATGCATTCTGTAAATTTTCTGTTCTTTCTTGCTGCTGTAATGCTCAAATCCCCCCCAGGGGATTATTAAAATTCTATCTTATTAAACAATAAACACAGTGAGTGAGAATGCAAGAAGTAGGCTACTTATTTTCTGAGTGGACCATCATTTGGTAAATTATAATACAATGATGATGATGGGTGCTCACCACAGATGTAACCCAAGTTACAGTCTATGAACCTGACTAACAGCAT
>NC_140237.1:8270907-8355907 GCF_949987555.1 Borostomias antarcticus
ACACACACACACACACACACACACACACACACACACACACACACACACACACACACCTTCACTGAGCTCTGAGGTGCTCGTTTTCATAGTTAGAAATCTTGGTGTTATCTTTGATCAAACTCTTGTATTTGATTTTCATGTCAAGGAGGTGACCAAAATTGCCTTCTTTCATCTCAGGAGAATCGGCAAGATTAGATCACTCTTGTCATCTGAAGATGCAGAAGTGCTTACTCATTCTTTTGTGACCTCCCGTTTGGACTATTGTAACGCCCTTCTGTCAGGAAGAGTTTCCATGGTCTACAAATGGTCCAGAATGCAGCAGCTCACATTCTGACTGGGTCAAGCAAATATGCTCACATCTCACCAGTGCTTGCTGCCCTTCATTGGCTCCCGGTTCATGTTAGAGCAGACTTTAAGATGTTGCTGCTAGTTTACAAAGCTGTGAACGGTGTCTTGCTCAAGGACACTTCGACATGTGGACAGTTGGAGCTGAGATTCGAACCACTGGCCCTTCGATCATTGAACGACCCGCTCTACCAACTGAGCTACAGCCGCCCCTTGATCCCATACAGTATGTCCCGTCAAGGTCATTGCACTCCCAGGGGACTGGTCTGCTCACTGTCCCCAAAGTCAAAAAGAAGACGGTGGGTGAGCGGGCTTTTTCTTTCCGTGCACCGACCCTCTGGAACCGTCTTCCAATTGACATTAGACAGGCTTGATCAGTGGAGGTGTTTAAGGCTAAGCTAAAGACCCACCTGTTTTCTGCTGTATATGTGTCTTGGAGTGTGTTGTGTTGTTTTATTGATATTGTGTTTTTATTGAGTGTTGTGTTTTTTAATGTTGAGTGTTTACACTTGCCTTTTTAGCTGCTCTGTAAAGCACTTTGATTGAAAGCGCTGTATAAATAAAATTATTATTATATGCCCCAACGTTCTTCATACATCCTAATATGGAATATATTAGAAATTTACCATATGTTCCATACAAACAGAATGAGAGTGCAACTTAAGTAAGGAAGTCCCATGAAGTAGAATCTAACCACATGTTGTGACAGACACGAACAAAATGATTTCAGCAACAACCCATGCAATGACTGGTCATGCAATATTGATCCTAATATGGGAATATGGGGCGGCTGTAGCTCAGTTGGTAGAGCGGGTCGTTCAATGATTGAAGGGTCAGTGGTTCGAATACCAGCTCCGACTGTCCACATGTCAAAGTGTCCTTGAGCAAGACACCTAACCCCAAATTGCTCCCAATGAGCAGGTTAGCGCCTTGCATGGCAGTGTGTGTGAATGTGTGTGTGAATGGGTGAATGAGAGGCCATTGTAAAGCGCTTTGAGAGCCGCTAAGGTGGAAAAGCGCTATATAAGTGCAGTCCATTAACATGTGGGAACTATCCGTGTTGAGTCCTCACCCACATGTTGTGACAGACACGAACAAAATGATTTCAGAAACAACCCATGCAATGACTGGTCATGCAATATTGATCCTAATACGGGACATGTGGGGACTGTCCGTGTGAAGACTTCAGTTGAAAACGATCAGAAGCTGAGTGCACACAACACTAACATTGTGTTTACATCCTCTTCCATCCCTTCCATCGACGATGGCTATGAGAACATGCAAACACAGCTACACATGCACTCTTTGGGCACGTTAGCAAGTTCTTACCGTTTGGCCTCCTCCAGGTGGCAGAGGTACTCGTAGGCCATGTTCTGCTGCCTTCTCTCGTCCATCTCTTCAGCTGTGAGACGCTCCACTCCATCCAGAACAGCTGCCAACCAACATGCACACACACATATTATACACACACTCAAAACATCTGAAGCTCAGAAACAGATTGTGGAACGTGACTCAGAAACAGAGATAGGACACACACTTATTCAATTTATCTTGAAACCAGTTGTTATTTAATTAATTCACTCACTCATGTCTTTAAGTGACCGTTCCTAGGTCTGTTCAGTTCCCTGGTTGTATAACGTGGCCCTGTCTCCTCCAGCACCCTGCTTCCTCTAAACTCTAAACAATGGTCTACTTAAAATGATGGCCAACTCCACTTAAATCAATAAACTAAGCCTTACAAGCATGCCAGTGTTGTTTAACGTCTAACAACTTTGCATTGTTTGACATTAAATATATACGTGGAAAGTGTATTTAATCCCGTAGTGCTGAAATGATGCAATTGCATAAAACTAGCCTCTACTCCCGCCAACAGCACACAGTAAATTTACTAAAATAGTAGGCCTATGAATGACGGGGCGGGACAGCAGCGCGCGCATTAAACTACATTAACGTATTTCAGGGTGACGTAGCTTTCCAATATACACCCACATTGGGCTGATTTAATGTAGAAATATAGTAGTTTGTATATCAGTGAGTGACAGATCTAAGGTTATTTCCATACTTTTATAACATGCCATAATTAACCTATCCTTTCAGGAGTAGCCTACTCTCACAGAAACCCACTTCATTGAGCCTTAATAGCAAAGAACAGAACCAGGTAGTCGAGACTGCTCCCTGTTGTAAAATGAGAAAACTATCATTTTCTGAAAATAGTAGGCCGACCCACAATCTTATATAAACACAAGGAAATGTAACAAAGTTGCTATTTTCTAATGATAGGCCACTACATGTGAATGAAAACGCGGAAGTCAGAGATTACCGCTGTCAAAAGTCAAAATAAAGAAAATCTATGAAACCCTTCAAACCTTCAAAAAGTTATTTAAACATTATCTTTGTCGCTAGATTGATCCCCGAAACTGAGCTCGGCTCCGGTGGAAAAAAAGAATTCCACTACCTGACAAATCAAGGTGTGAGAGAAATGTTGTGATACTTACACCCATATCTCGGCCTCAGCCCGTCGGACTCGTCTGAAGTTGACATCTCCCTTGAGAAATGTGATAATCCCCACTCCCCGGTTAGGTTTAGGAGCCTAAAGTTAGACACGTTTGCACAGCTCACTTCTCTTTTGAGCAACTTGAGCTCAAAGTTTGGGAAGGAAGGCGCTCTCGGCCCCCTCGTTCTTCCACAGTTTAGGCTAAGACTTTTTTTTTTCTTCAAATCTCACTGATGTCACACAGGGTGTGTTCTTTCTTAAATCCTAAAGTATGAGTTTCAGGAAACACCCATCGTGAGTTTCATGCTACACAGCAGGCGCAGCGCCCTCTGTTGCGTGGCCAGAGTCCTGCTATGGATAGTAAGGCTACTACAGGATAGAATGCTACGATACAGGATAGATTATAATATAATATGAGATGAGATGAGATGAGATGAGATAGATAGATAGATAGATAGATAGATAGATAGATAGATAGATAGATAGATAGATAGATAGATAGATAGATAGATGGATAGATGGGTGGATAGATAGATAGATAGATAGATAGATAGATAGATAGATAGATAGATAGATAGATAGATAGATAGATAGATAGATAGATAGATTACCTAAGAGTATGGAATGACAAGAGAAGACACTCAGGTGAATTTTGGCACCCGCCTGAAGAGTTTTTCATGTAGCGTTTCCGCCATTATGGACTGTCATCTGCTGTTGAATTCATCCAGTCAGGTCAACATGAAGACCATAATCAGCTGCCGAAAAAATGTATGGAAAAACCACAACAGTGTTCTGCAATAAATTGTCAGAACTATCAGAGTATATATCCAGAGCTTGTCTTTCACTGGTTCCCCAATGATTCTGACAGGTAGCCTAATTGTTTGTTAAACATGTTCACAAAAGTGTAGAAATTGAAGTTGACTTGACCTGTCAGTGCTAGCTAGTTACCACTGTAATACAGTTTATTTATTTAGAAGTTTATTTCAGGGACAACATAATAAATACATTAGTCTCCTTAGAGAGAAAATGCATTGTACTAGATTATAGCTTTTGCTAATTTCCATCTCCAGTCCCATATACATACAACAATACAATAAAAATGATTCAATAAAACATGCATTCATAAAATACGATGAAAACATGCATTTACATATTAAAACACTATATTACATATTCCATGTCATACCCCTCCTTCCCCTCTCAACCCAGGCACACACACACCCACACACACATTTAATACTACATTACAGATTCCCTGTCATATCCCCCTCCCCTCTCAACCCACCCATACACACACACACACACACACACACACACATACACACACACACACCATGCACACACACGCGCATACACACACACATGCACACCCTACACAGAGTGGGAACAGAATTGACTATCTAGCAACTGTTCTTTCAAGTGAGCTTTGAAGGTGTCAATTGAGCGACACCTCCTCATCTCTTCAGGCAGACTGTTCCACTGAGTTATTGCTTTTACAGTAAAAGATGACTGTCCGGTGTAGCGGAAAGGTTTAGCGCAGTCAAGTGCGGACACTGTTCACAGTTCCTGCTAGTTTACAGTTAGCCATTGTATACTAGCAGGAATGGCTCTGGGACTTGCTTCGGGTTGACATGGTTTTTATCACATCACAGTCATATACAGATGGGCAAGACGGTCGTTCCCAAGTGACACTGCTCAGTCTGGGACCGTCTTGTCTATCTCTATTGGCTAACTGTGGTGTGATGCCTTTCTTTGTACAGGACAGATAAAAACCATGTCAACCTGAAGCATGTCTGAGCCATTCCTGCTAGTTTACAGTGGTTACACTAGCCATGACAATAACTAGCTAGGTAACCATGTTGATAACAGACTAGTCATCTACATGGCAGTGTCAGAAATACCGTTATTTACACACTAACAATAACGAAGGTTACGTATTGTAACCCCAGTTCTACGAGTGGAGCGGAGCCCCATAGGGGGGCGCTAGCGCTCCTATTGGTAACCCATGTTGGCATGCCAACAACCAATCTGAAGATAAAAACATGTACTCTTATCGTCCTAACCAATCACAGACCCCCCACCTACTATAAAGGTGGCTAAACCCCAGCAATCTGCTCTCCCACACTAAGTCAGACGAGCTAGAAAGCTAGAGGCAGGGCCCGGAAAAAAACCCTATGGGGCTCCGCTCCACTCGTAGAACTGGGGTTACAATACGTAACCTTCGTTCTACATCGTGGAGCTACGCCCCATAGGGGGGCGCTAGCGCTCCTATTGGTAACAGGCGGAGCTCCAGCGATGCCCACAATGTACGCGGGCCAGGCCGACATAAAAACATCAACCCACTGGAGGCAAGGGAGTACACAAGCACCACACAGTAGTGAAGCGCAACTCCCTCCACCCGAACCCCAACGGAGGGCCGGTCAGGCAATAAGACGGGCGGACGAGGCAAAGGACCGCAAACGGAACGCAAGGGTCCCCTGGTGTCCACCAGGAGCTCAAAACCAAAGGCCGCGCACCCCGCACAGGGGGCGGAACAATGGTCAAGCCGCATAAACACGCAAGTAAAACTGGCTGGGAGTACCGACCAACACAGCCACACCATCTCAGGGCGTGGCCCTAGCAGCGAAACTCAGGACAGAGTCCGCCAGGGAGCTAGATGGCACATCCAGTAGATAGAAGCGGATAAAAGGCGACGGCGACGCCCAGGACGCCGCCGCACAGATATCCTCCACACACACCCCTTGAAAGAGCGCAACCGAAGCGGCAACACCTCTAGTGGAGTGCGCGCGCACCCGGCCAGGCAAAGGGCGACCTGCCGCGGTATACGCAGCAGAGATGCCCTCACAAAGCCAGCGAGAGAGGCGCTGCTTGGAAAGGGGGGAGCCCAGCTTGCCCGCACCGTAGCATACGAGCAGCTGAGGCGTGGTCCTGAACGAGGCCGTGCGCCCAATGTAAACAGAGAGCGCACGGACCGGGCACAAGAGATGCAACCGGGCGCCCTCCACCGAGCAGTGCGGAGGAGGAGAAAAGGCGCGCAGCTCCAGAGGCCTAGCACTATAAGAGTGCCTAACCACCTTGGGCAGGAAAACCGGGTTGGGCCTCAGAACGGCCTTACTGCCGTCCCCAGTGATGGTGAGGCAGCCCGGCTGCGTCGACAGCGCACACAGATCACTCACTCGCTTACCCGAGGATAATGCGAGGAGCAATGCCGTTTTGATAGACATCCATCTGAGATCAACCTGCTCCAAAGGCTCGAACGGCACCTTGCACAGTGCGTCCAAAACCAGAGACAGATCCCACTGGGGGGCCAAGGCTCTGACAGGTGGCCTAAGCCGGACCACACCCGTCAAAAAACGCCTGACCAGAGGGTGAGCAAAGACCGTAGTCCTAGCAAACCCCTCATGGCATGCCGAAATAGCAGCCGCATACACCCTAATGGTGGAGGCAGCAAGCCCCAGGTCCAACAGATGTTGCAGGTAGGAGAGCACTGCCTCAACTGAGCAGGTCTCCGGGTCTACATCATCCCCATCACACCAACGCACGAAAGACTCCCACTTCCCAGCGTACAGCTTAGAAGTAGAGCCAGCACGCGCGCTCTGAATAGTGCTGATCACAGCCGCGGAGAGACCCCTCCGAGCTAATCTGCGCCGTTCAGTAACCAGGCCACCAAGCGCTGACCCAGAACCGGGGGGGCCTGTATCGTGCCGCCCGCCTGGGACAGGGCATCCCGCCCGTATGGAATGAGCCAAGGGCGAACCTGAACCAGAGCCATCAGTTCCGCGAACCATCGCGCACTGGGACGGTCTGGCGCAACCAGGATCACTGTCCGACGCTCGGACCGTATTCTGGTCAACAGCATAGGAATGATCGCCACTGGGGGGAAGGCATAGAGCAGGCCCTCCGGCCAAGGGGTGTGCGCAAAGGCGTCCACTCCCAGCGGGGGGCTGTCCGTCCGACTCAGAGAGAACCAAAGGGGACAGTGAGCATTCTCCCTTGTGGCGAACAGGTCCACCTTCGCACGACCGAAGCGCGCCCAAAGATGTGACACAATCCGAGGATGCAGCCTCCACTCGTCGTGGCGCGGCCCGCCCCTCGACATGAGGTCGGCGCCGACATTCAAGTGGCCCGGAATGTGCTGAGCCTGGAGGGAGCTCAAATTGGAGCTCGCCCACAGCCACAACCTCACCGCCGCGCGATGAAGAGCCACTGAGCGGACACCACCCTGACGGTTGATGTAGGCTACCGTGGCACGGTTGTCCGAGCGCACTAGCACAGGGAGCCCCCTCAGTGCAGGTGCAAAGTGCCGAAGAACCAGCAACACAGTCTCCAGCTCCAGGAGATTGATGTGCCTGTTCTCGCCAGGAGGCCAACGGCCCCCCACGGCTTGGGACAGGCACGTTGCCTAGAGGGACACCACGCGCGATGATGCGCGGGTTCCTCCAGGAAACCAGGTCCGTAGCCAGGGACCCGGGCAACGTCACCATCTTGAATTTGTCCCTGCTGACATTCAGATGAAGACGTGCGAACCAACGTTGTAAGCCACGCATGTGCAGGAGGCCCAGCGGAACCACTGCGTGGGCCGATGACATTAAGCCCAGCAAACGCATCACCGTCAGAGCCGTGACCACCCTCCCTGGCAGGCAGATAGAGAGTGCCCGGGCCAGAGCATCGCGCCTCGGCGCCGCCAGGGACGCGCGCATCGAGACAGAGTCCAAGCTGAGACACAGATAAATCACAGACTGAGACGGACGCGGCGTGCTCTTTTCCCAGTTGATGGCGAAACCCAAGCCTGTGAGATGAGTCACAAGCCGGGAGGTGTGCGACCTGGCCTGAGCGGCTGACGAGGCGAGGATCAGAAGGTCGTCCAGGTAGGCGAGCACTCTGATGCCCTCGCGCCTCAGCGGTAGAATCGCCGTTTCCAGGCACTTGGAAAACACCAGAGGAGCCAGCGCATAACCGAACGGGAGCCTGGTGTACTCGTAAGCCACACCCTGGACGGCAAAACGCAGAAACTTTCTGTGACCCTCTCTGATGGGAACATGAAAGTATGCGTCCTTCAGATCTATGCTTGTGAAGAAGTCTCCCTGGAGAACGGAGTCCAACAGGTGCCTCACTGTGAGCATACGAAAATGCCGTTTGGCTACGCATTTGTTCAGAAGGCGCAGGTCGAGGATGGGACGCATCCCCCCTGTCCGCTTCGGAACGAGGAAGTAACGAGAGTAAAATCCCGCCCCCGAGCGGCTCGGTGGAACCACCGCTATCGCCTCCTTGGATAGGAGCTCCGCTATCTCCGACTGGAGAGCGCTCTCCTTTTTCTTTTCTTCTTCTCTTTCTATTTTTTCTTTTCTTTTTCTTTTTTCCTCTCTCTTTTCTTCTTTTTTCTTCTTTTTCTCTTCTTTTTCTTTTTCTTTCTTTTCTCTTCTTCTCCTTCCTTCTTCTTTTTCTTTCTTTACGGGGGCACGGGAGGCAGCAGACTGGGACCTCTGGACCCCGAGATGCCTGGCCACCAGCTTGGACTGCTCCTCAACCCTGCCGAGGCGTTCCAGGGTTTCGCCGGCGGCAGAGCCGAACAGCCCGGACCGGTAGATGGGAGCGTTCAGCAGAGCCGTGCGAGCTGTGTCGTTCACCGAGGAGACGCCCAGCCACAGCAGGCGATGGTGCACCACAGCGTTAGCCATGACGCGGCCAGTGCAGATCGCGGCAGCCTGGCAGAGCTGCATGGCCGCTCCAGCCGCAGCCTGGAGGTCGGGAACCCGTTCGGGCGATGGCGAGGCGCCGCTGCTCAACTCCGATGCCAGGGTAGTGACCAGGATGGAGATGGAGGAGACGGCGGCCGTGGCCTGGGCAGCGAGGACATACATGCGGTCGGAGAGGGTAGCCGCCTGTCGGTCTCGCGCCCCGGGAAGCTGAGGCTTCTTGGTATTGCTCCACGCCGCCGCACCAGGAGCGAAGTGGGCGGCAAAGGAGGGCTCGAGCGCCGGGACGCCACCGGAGATGTCGCGTTCATAGCCGGACACACGCGTGGCTTCAATCCAGGCGCGAACCGGGGCCTTAGCCTGCTCGAGGGGCGCCACCCAGGTACTCTCGACAAACTTGTCGATATGTTCCATGACCGGGAGGGGCCGCTTGATTCTCCGCGTCGAGAGCTCGAAGCAAGAAATGCCCCAGAGGTTGGTGCAATTCGCCTCAGGCTCTGACGGGAGGGGAATTCCGATGGAGACCGCCGCGCGCTCAAGTATACCGGGGAACACCCTCCGGAATACGAGCGGCTTGGCCCCACCGGAATCCCGGGGCTCCTCGTCTGGGGGGCCGCCCTCGCCGCCGGCGGGGGGCTCGGAGCCAGACACAGATGAGCCCGTGCGTGGGGAGGGGCCCTGAGAGGCGGGCAACTCCCCACTGTCCTCCGAGTCACTACAATCCCCAGAGTCGTCGTTGGAAGGCTCGGACTCGCAGGAGGGGAGAGGACAGGGGACGGCACTCCGTGCGCGCCAGAAGTCCAGGCGGGCACGCCTGAATTCAGAGGGCAGCAGCGCGCACTGGGAGCACGGCGGGTTGGGAGAAACTCCCTCTTCGGCGTGGCTCTTCCCCAGGCACGCCACACACCGGTCGTGGCGGTCCTCCGGGTCCAAGGCACCACAGCCGCAGTCCTCGACCCGCGGGGCATCTTCTTCCAGAAGAGGAGGGGCGGGGACGTCCATCGGGGATCCAGCGCCGGAGCCCCTCAGAGGTAGGTCGCCGCCGCTCTTCTCGCTCTTCTTAGTCTTCTTCATCTTAGAAAGGTTTCCTTCAGCTGCTTGAAAGCTCGTCTGAAAATGGGAGAACAGATTGCTGGGGTTTAGCCACCTTTATAGTAGGTGGGGGGTCTGTGATTGGTTAGGACGATAAGAGTACATGTTTTTATCTTCAGATTGGTTGTTGGCATGCCAACATGGGTTACCAATAGGAGCGCTAGCGCCCCCCTATGGGGCGTAGCTCCACGATGTAGAACAGGTTTTAGCAAAGGCCTCGTTGACCTATATGGTCTAGTTTTACAGGTGTGCCAGGTGCGTGCAGAACCTGTGGAAATGCCAGTCTCATGGAGATATGCTCTGTGGCTTCATGAGAGCTACAGGGTTTGCAGTGCCCATTTTCATCCTAGCCAGTTCAAGAGGACAGATGATATTATCAGAATATCGACATTCTCATGTTTTTATATTGCTAAACATTACAGACAAATGAACAAATGTAAGAGTAATTTGAAAATTAAAAACTAAATTAGAGTATGTCATATGTATTGTCTTTCACCTCACTAAGACTAAGAAAGTGGAGCATATCACACCAGTACTAAGGTCTTTACACTGGCTTCCTGTCTGTCAAAGAATTGACTTTAAAATACTGCTGTTGGTTCATAAAGCACTGAATGGTCTAGGGCCAAAATATATCTCTGATCTGGTCATATGCTATGAACCATCAAGACCCCTCAGGTCGTCTGGCACAGGTCTGCTTTCTGTCCCCAGAGTTAAAACAAAACATGGAGAAGCAGCGTTCAGTTTTTATGCCCCACATATCTGGAACAAACTTCCAGAAAACTGCAGGTCTGCTGCAACTCTTGGTTCTTTTAAAACAAGCCTGAAGACTTTTCTTTTTGCCACTGCTTTCTAAGAGGAGCTATGTTTACCAGAATACTGCACTGTAACTTTTATTCCTATATTCTATTTGTCCTGCTTTTTGTTTAAATGTCTATAATGACTTGCTTTTTGTTTTAATGCTTTTAATTTGTCCTGCCTTTTGTTTTAAATGTCTATATGTCTTGCTTTTTGTTTTAATGCTTTTAATGTCTCATGTAAAGCACCTTGAATTGCCCTGTGGCTGAAATGTGCTATATAAATAAACTTGCCTTGCCTTGCCTTGCCTTGCCTTGCCTTGCCTTGCCTTGCCTTGCCTTGCCTTGCCTTGCCTTGCCTTGCCTTGCCTTGCCTCACTGAGCTGGTCAGGGACAAGCACAGCGATGCTAGGGAGACTTCTGATGGTGAAGCTGCCGGTGACCAGGTGGAGGAGCCAATGGACCAGTCAGATACTGACAACCTGGGCGTTCATGTTAAGGTATCTTTGATACTGCTGTACTTTAGGGTACTTTGATGGAGAACTTAGAGATTTCTTTTTACACCATACAGCATGTTGAGTCAAAGTTTTCTTGGTTTGGTTCAATCTTCAAAGTCTCAAAAAGAAGTACTGGAAACTGTCAGTCTGATGTAAAAGTTTTATTGCTGGGCTCAGTGTTCTTCTTCTTCGTTTGGGTTAGTTGTTATTGTCCTCTCCCCCCAGGCTCGGGGCCAAGGTGCTATCCTTTTATCACCCTGAGCCTGGGTGAGGGGTCACCCGGGCTACTGTATATTCAGGCACACCTCCAGGAGCCATGTCACCGTTTCGTCATCCAAAACCGTCAGGCCATGCATTCCGTTGGGTGTCCGGTATAGGGATGTGGATTTTTTCCCACCGACTCATAGGCTAAAGCCAACACCGGTATTACCGGTAACGCGTCTAGCCAAGCGCTTCCGTTAATCTTTAGTGTTAGCCCTTTGCCTTACGTTGAACAGCCCTGTCGTGTAGTCACTTTGAATTAGGTAGCCTATTAGCCTATATGTCCCTACGGCTTGCCTGCAAATGCATGATCAGGGTAGGGTAAGATAAACGTTACTCGATCCTGTGCTTCTTTATACAATAATCAGAATTTGTTTTATTGCCATGTAGTTTTTCAACAGTCTACTTAGGAATATGCACCATGCCCGAAGGAAATTCCTAGTATGTTGAAAAACTATATGGCAAAAACAAATTCAGATTCTATAAGAAAACCCAGACAATATATAGCCTACTATATGTATGGACATTCGGACACAGCCAAGTTCTTTCTCCTGCCTGTGACATCACGCTAAGGCGCATTATGATGTAGCCAAACATAAACACGTCACTACTGCAAGTAGCCTATATCAAGCTGTAAAAAGTGGAGAAATGTCAGTGCTGTCGATTTTCTTTGACGGACAATGAAAATGTCGTGGAAGATTTGCGGATGAAAATGTTGGAGAAGATTCTTTGCCAATATGATTAGAAACCGAGAAACGTTGCCACCTAGGTCTCTAGGGTTCCAGGGTCTTAATGCGCTTAATGCTCTGTTCCAGGATCTTGATCCTTATTTAACATTAGTTATCTGCAAGGGTGTTCTGTTTCTACTCGCTCTGGTCTTCATACTGTCTTCGATACTAAATCTATACAGAAATCGTCAAGGAGAGACTGAGGTTGGAAATCAAAGTTTCATTGTACTTTAATAATTCACAATTCAAACGAGTGAATTTTCTCTGTCTTTGTGAATACTTGAATGTCAACCCTCTTGAATTTCCTTCATAACTTAGGATGACTGTGACAGTGGCTGTGAAGATGTTGATTGGTAAGTTTATATTGATATTATTTGTTCAGTGTATACAGTACCCATAAATTTGGAGTGTGTGTGTGTGTGTGTGTGTGTGTGTGTGTGTGTGTGTGTGTGCGCGTGCGTGCATGCATGTGTGTGTTGCATGACACATTTCAATTTAAATGTACTGGTTGAAATCATCAAAAGTCATTAGTCTTTTTATCTGAAAAGGGCACCGTTGGACAAGTACAGCAGCTGCTTAGACCACCTGGAAGAACCTAGAAGACAGATGTATACAAGTCAGGAAGGACAAGGACAAGACGATGCCAATTCTCATACTGAATATAGTTCACACTACAACCAAGATAAATGCACCTCATGCTGCAGCTGCAAAGATGACTATTATTCATGTTCTGAAAGTGATTCACATCACAACAGCAGTCAGAGAAGGTTCCTCGATGTCCTGGAGTCTAGCATCAAGTCATCCCGGCCTGTGAGAGCCTTTACAGCCCAAACCCAGAATACCACCAAAACAGATAACCAGCCTCACGTTACTGACCAACTGCCCAACAGTGAGAGTGAAAGCAGCAGGCCTCGTGAAGTCAGACCTACGCTATCCCCAGAGGCACTGCAACTTAGCTTTGAAGAGAAGCGTAAGATGTTTGAACGTGAACTGATACTCACCGTTCCAAAGAAACCTCTTAGAAAACCTCCATATTCCAAAATTGGGTCAGGATTGAAAGACAGTCCAGTTGAAAAGGTCTCATCAGTCTCACGACCACCATGTCATCTGTACTCCCAAGTTATGGAGACACCGTTGATCTCTCGTGAGCACAGGGACCTACTGAAGTATAGCATCAAGTCATCCCGGCCTGTGAGAGCCTTTACAGCCCAAACCCAGAATACCACCAAAACAGATAACCAGCCTCACGTTACTGACCAACTGCCCAATAGTGAGAGTGAAAGCAGCAGGCCTTGTGAAGTCAGACCTACGCCATCCACAGAGGCACTGCAACTGAGCTTTAAAGAGAAGCGTGAGATGTTTGAATGTAAACTCATACTCACCAGCCCAGAGAAACCTCTTAGAAAACTTCCAGATTCCACAATCGGGTCAGGGTTGAAAAACAGTCCAGCTGAAAAGATCTCATCAGTCTCACGACCACCATGTCATCTGTTCTACCAAGGTATGGAGACACCAGTCATCTCTCTTGAGCACAGGGACCTACTGGAGTCTAGCATCAAGTCATCCCGGCCTGTGAGAGCCTTTACAGCCCAAACCCAGAATACCACCAAAACAGATAACCAGCCTCACGTTACTGACCAACTGCCCAACAGTGAGAGTGTAAGCAGCAGGCCTCGTGAAGTCCCATCTACGCCATCCTCCGAGACACTGCAGGTCAGCTTTGAAGAGAAACGTGCAATAATTGAACGTGGACTGAAACTCACCAGCCCAGAGAAACTCTGCCACCGAGCGGTCCCACACCTGCAGCTAATCAGCCAATCGGCACAAGGTTAATAAGCCGCTCCACACAGCAATCTTGTCCAGATCGTTGACCAACCCAGTGGGTAACACGACTCCAGCTAAATCCCTACTCCTTACTTGAGCCTGTCTCACCGTTCTTTGTTTTCATTTATCCTAGTTAACCTGCCTGACCCACGCCTGTCTGAGATCCACGCTCCTGCCTGACCCACGCCTGTCTGAGATCCACGCTCCTGCCTGACCCACGCCTGTCTGAGATCCACGCTCCTGCCTGACCCACGCCTGTCTGAGTACCACGCTCCTGCCTGACCCACTCCTGCCTGAGGACCACGCTCCTGCCTGACCCACGCCTGTCTGAGGACCACGCTCCTGCCTGACCCACGCCTGTCTGACTACCACGCTCCTGCCTGACCCACGCCTGTCTGACTACCACGCTCCTGCCTGACCCACGCCTGTCTGAGATCCACGCTCCTGCCTGACCCACGCCTGTCTGAGATCCACGAGCCTGCCTGACCCACGCCTGTCTGACTACCACGTTCCTGCCTGACCCACGCCTGTCTGAGTACCACGCTCCTGCCTGACCCACGCCTGCCTGACTACCACGCTCCTGCCCGACCCCCGCTTGCCTCTCCGACCTGATCCTGCCTGGACCGTATTAAATAAACACGCCTCCGGGCTTCACCTCCAAGCCTTTTGAGTCTGCTTTTGGGTCCTCCTCCGCCCGCCAGCTAGCTCCGGGTCTAAAATAAATGTTTTTTTCTGAAAAATAATAGCTTATTAAATGCTAGTGTTCTCATCTGTTTAATGTGACTTCTGTTTCTGAAGCTCGCTGCAGATCTTGCCTATGTCGGGGCTGTAAGATGTGACTTTGATCTTCAGACGTTCATATACGTGTCGGGAATGGCACTCCATGTTTCAAAAACAAGTTTGTCGGGTTTGGGGAGGTCTTCAACTTCATTTGTGCTCTTTAGATCACTGATTTATTCAGCCCTGCAACGTCCCCAAACCCAACTGCTGCTGCTGCTAGCATTCGTGAGGGCCATGAGGAGGAGATGCAAAAAGGTTTTAAAAGGTGCTGGACAGAAGATAGAATAAGTAGATTAAGTAGATTGTGTTAATTTGTAAGATTGTAATTTTTTTAAATTGTAAATTGCAACTTGAAAATTTGTAATTTGTTATTGAGCATAAAAGTTTATCTATAGCATAATCTTGGAGCCGGTAGCAACATTTCACTGTGACTGTACACCGTACATTACATGTGACGAATAAAAGGAATCTTGATTAGAAACATAGAATCCGCACACTAGATATGCTCCCATAACATTTATTCCCACCTTTTCAACTGTGAGGAGTGCATGCTAACAGACTGAGTTCAGGTAGGACACTGTTTCTTTGTAGATATGCCAGCATCTGTCTATAGTTTTGTGTTGTTGGAAGTGGATCATTCAGCTCAATGTGCTTTTTCATGCCGCCATGGCAGTTCTTATTGTAAGTAGCGAAAGTAAACCATGAGTTTTCATGCTGCCGTGGGCATGTCTGCCCTTGTCACCTTGTAACAACAACAGCAGCAGTGCTGTAATACGATATGTAGGGCCTACAGTAGTAAGGAATATAATACCATCAATAATAATAACTAATGTTGTTGGGCCACCATTGTTTTAAAACTCCCGGTTTGATTTATCGTCCCAATCCGCCCCTGAAGATCAACCTAACGAAAGCAGCAATACCAAACATGTCCTGCTCACACACACGTGCGCGTACAGAGCAATTAAATGCATTCATGGGTGGAGGTCTGTGCTCTCTGAGCACCATTTCTAGTTATTATTAGTATAAGGCCTCTGTATGTCCTGTTTCTGATTAGGGTCAAGAAGAGGCCATGCACCAATAAGCCAATGAAATCACTCTGGATCTCTAACAACTTCATTTGCCTTGTTTAATAGGCAGCAAACAACCTATAAGCTGTTATTGTTCTCAGTACCTTGAAGCATGATGCGTTTTAGACATTCCCAGCGTGGGCTGCTGTGGATAAGGGTGATCTGAGGTATATTGCGCTACATCTCCCTGTTCTCAATACGTTGTCACAGGCTGCTGCCTGTATTTAGGAAATCATCTTGGATTGATACATACATATCAATTAGAACAAAATAAAACATTTAGAAAACATTGCTTAGTTTTGCCCTCTGCTGGCCAAAGTGAATACATCATAATCATGATACAATTTCTTTGTTATTTTTATTTACAAAAATATAAACAGGACCACTTATAGAAATATTCAGTAACACAGAACATTGCGGCCATTAACACGTCAATGCAATAGTTGCTACTCTTTTAATTCAGCTTTGAAAAGCAAAAATACACAGTAGCATTCCTCCCTCAATTTTGTGTAAAGACGGTCACTATCATCAACATCATCAAACAGTTATGAACTTAGATTAATAGGAGTCACCTCTGTTAGAATTAAACATTACAAAAGCAAACATTTTCTTAACCCCTGTCAACACTATACATAAAGCACAGTGGTTCTAAATCAATGCCAGATCCTGTAATGTCCTGTAGGCTAGGAGTGGAGCATTCAATTATTATCATGTTGTGGCCATAAGTTGTAGAAGTGTTTTACTCTCACCTCCACTTCATCCTGTGACTAACAAACTGTAATGAGCGAAATTAAAGATACACACAAAAATACATTTTGCATAATGTTGGCAAGTAAACAGGGCTCATCAGTAGCATCACTCTATAGTAGAAGTGTCCCTCTGACAGTTGTCAGATGAGGCTAGCTATCAGCAGCTTATTACCTAGCAGCCTTTGGAACTAGAATCTTTTCATGCTTTAGCTAACTCATTTGGCTTGTGGTGTAAAACAATTACAAAGGAGCTGGCTACAGAAGACAGATTTGACTTCCTTCCTTCCTTCTACACACTAACAATAACAGGTTTTAGCAAAGGCCTCGTTGACCTATATGGTCTTGTATTACAGGTGTGCCAGGTGCGTGCAGAACCTGTGGAAATGCCCGTCTCATGGAGATATGCTCTGAGAGGCTTCATGAGAGCTACAGGGTTTGCAGTGCCCATTTTCATCCTAGCCAGTTCAAGAGGACAGATGATATAATTTGAAAATTAAAAACTAAATTAGAGTATGTCATATGTATTGTCTTTCACTGAGCTGGTCAGGGACAAGCACAGCGATGCTAGGGAGACTTCTGATGGTGAAGCTGCCGGTGACCAGGTGGAGGAGCCAATGGACCAGTCAGATACTGACAACCTGGGCGTTCATGTTAAGGTATCTTTGATACTGCTGTACTTTAGGGTACTTTGATGGAGAACTTAGAGATTTCTTTTTACACCATACAGCATGTTGAGTCAAAGTTTTCTTGGTTTGGTTCAATCTTCAAAGTCTCAAAAAGAAGTACTGGAAACTGTCAGTTTGATGTAAAAGCCCGGGCTACTGTATATTCGGGCACACCTCCAGGAGCCATGTCACCGTTTCGTCATCCAAAACCGTCAGGCCATGCATTCCGTTGGGTGTCCGGTATAGGGATGTCACGGTGTGGATTTTTTCCCACCGACTTATAGGCTAAAGCCAACACCGGTATTACCGGTAACACCGTCTAGCCTACAATAAGAGAGCGCTTCCGTTAATCTTTAGTGTTAGCCCTTTGCCTTACGTTGAACAGCCCTGTCGTGTAGTCACTTTGAATTAGGTATTAGCCTATATGTCCCTACGGCTTGCCTGCAAATGCATGATCAGGGTATGGTAAGATAAACGTTACTCGATCCTGTGCTTCTTTATATAATAATCAGAATTTGTTTTATTGCCATGTAGTTTTTCATAGTCTACTTAGGAATATGCACCATGCCTGAAGGAAATTCCTAGTATGCTGAAAAACTATATGGCAAAAACAAATTCAGATTCTATAAGAAAACCCAGACAATATATACTATATGTATGGACATTCGGACACAGCCAAGTTCTTTCTCCTGCCTGTGACATCACGCTAAGGCGCATTATGATGTAGCCAAACATAAACACGTCACTACTGCAAGTAGCCTATATCAAGCTGTAAAAAGTGGAGAAATGTCAGTGCTGTGGATTTTCTTTGACGGACAATGAAAATGTCGTGGAAGATTTGCGGATGAAAATGTTGGAGAAGATTCTTTGCCAATATGATTAGAAACCGAGAAACGTTGCCACCTAGGTCTCTAGGGTTCCAGGGTCTTAATGCGCTTAATGCTCTGTTCCAGGATCTTGATCCTTATTTAACATTAGTTATCTGCAAGGGTGTTCTGTTTCTACTCGCTCTGGTCTTCATACTGTCTTCGATACTAAATCTATACAGAAATCGTCAAGGAGAGACTGAGGTTGGAAATCAAAGTTTCATTGTACTTTAATAATTCACAATTCTCAAGTCTTTGTGAATACTTGAATGTCAACCCTCTTGAATTTCCTTCATAACTTAGGATGACTGTGACAGTGGCTGTGAAGATGTTGATTGGTAAGTTTATATTGATATTATGTGTTCAGTGTATACAGTACCCATAAATTTGGAGTGTGTGTGTGTGTGTGTGTGTGTGTGTGTGTGCGCGCGTGCGTGCGTGCATGCATGTGTGTGTGTTGCATGACACATTTCAATTTAAATGTACTGGTTGAAATCATCAAAAGTCATTAGTCTTTTTATCTGAAAAGGGCACCGTTGGACAAGTACAGCAGCTGCTTAGACCACCTGGAAGAACCTAGAAGACAGATGTATACAAGTCAGGAAGGACAAGGACAAGACAATGCCAATTCTCATACTGAATATAGTTCACACTACAACCAAGATAAATGCACCTCATGCTGCAGCTGCAAAGATGACTATTATTCATGTTCTGAAAGTGATTCACATCACAACAGCAGTCAGAGAAGGTTCCTCGATGTCCTGAAGTCTAGCATCAACCAGCCTCACGTTACTGACCAACTGCCCAACAGTGAGAGTGAAAGCAGCAGGCCTTGTGAAGTCAGACCTACGCCATCCCCAGAGGCACTGCAACTGAGCTTTGAAGAGAAGCGTGAGATGTTTGAATGTAAACTACTCACCAGCCCGGAGAAACCTCTTAGAAAACCTCCATATTCCAAAATTGGGTCAGGATTGAAAGACAGTCCAGTTGAAAAGGTCTCATCAGTCTCACGACCACCATGTCATCTGTACTCCCAAGTTATGGAGACACCGTTGATCTCTCGTGAGCACAGGGACCTACTGAAGTCTAGCATCAAGTATTCCCGGCCTGTGAGAGCCTTTACAGCCCAAACCCAGAATACCACCAAAACAGATAACCAGCCTCACGTTACTGACCAACTGCCCAAGAGTGAGAGTGAAAGCAGCAGGCCTTGTGAAGTCAGACCTACGCCATCCACAGAGGCACTGCAACTGAGCTTTAAAGAGAAGCGTGAGATGTTTGAATGTAAACTCATACTCACCAGCCCAGAGAAACCTCTTAGAAAACCACCAGATTCTAAAATCGGGTCAGGATTGAAAGACAGTCCAGCTGAAAAGGTATCATCAGTCTCACGACCACCATGTCATCTGTACTCCCAAGGTATGGAGACACCAGTCATCTCTCTTGAGCACAGGGACCTACTGGAGTCTAGCATCAAGTCATCCCGGCCTGTGAGAGCCTTTACAGCCCAAACCCAGAATACCACCAAATCAGATAACCAGCCTCACGTTACTGACCAACTGCCCAACAGTGAGAGTGTAAGCAGCATGCCTCGTGAAGTCCCATCTACGCCATCCCCCGAGATACTGCAGGTCAGCTTTGAAGAGAAACGTGCAATAATTGAACGTGAACTGAAACTCACCAGCCCAGAGAAACTCTGCCACGGAGCGGTCCCACACCTGCAGCTAATCAGCCAATCGGCACAAGGTTAATAAGCCGCTCCACACAGCAGTCTGCGCCAGATCGTTGACCAACCCAGTGGGTAACACGACTCCAGCTAAATCCCTACTCCTTACTCGAGCCTGTCTCACCGTTCTTTGTTTTCATTTATCCTAGTTAACCTGCCTTACCCACGCCTGTCTGAGATCCACGAGCCTGCCTGACCCACGCCTGTCTGATAACCACGCTCCTGCCTGACCCACGCCTGTCTGATTACCACGCTCCTGCCTGACCCACGCCTGTCTCACTACCACGCTCCTGCCCGACCCACGCCTGTCTGAGATCCACGCTCCTGCCTGACCCACGCCTGTCTGACTACCACGTCCCTGCCTGACCCACGCCTGTCTGAGATCCACGAGCCTGCCTGACCCACGCCTGTCTGACTACCACGTCCCTGCCTGACCCCCGCTTGCCTCTCCGACCTGATCCTGCCTGGACCGTATTAAATAAACACGCCTCCGGGCTTCACCTCCAAGCCTTTTGAGTCTGCTTTTGGGTCCTCCTCCGCTAGCCCTAACAGAAATCTTGATTGACTTGGAATCTTGAAACATGAAGTTCAAATTCACACCAAAGCAAAATGATATCTCAAATAAATTAAAGCATCAGACTTTACATCCATGTCATACAGTATTCATTCTTTATTCAAGGACTACATGATGCAGTGCATTTCTTGCCCTTCCAATAGCACATAAAGATGTGATAGACTAGTGGGCCAGCCCGCATAATGTAAAAAATGTTGAAAAAAAGAGAACCATCTGCCAGCCTTACTGCTACAATTAAATTACCACAGTGCCATTGGAAACATATTCAAGGTATATTGACTAGATGGGGTGTGCTTTCATTCAGAAGACCTTCTGGTTGTTCTGTCCAAATTTACATTTGTGCTTGTGTACTTGTGAACAAACCTTTGAACTATTAATGCTGAGAGCTCAGACAACACTAGCCCAGCTAAAGTTAATCCCAAAGGCAGTATGACAACATGGAAGTTGTCATACTAGGGATGAATATTGTGCTCTTTTAGTTCTTGTACTGGAGCTGTAAGGAGGGGGGAGGTTAGAACGATTCCAAGGGCCCTGAACTTCCAGGGGCCCCCATAAACCATTATTATTATTATTGTATTTTTTTAATGATGATGATAATGATGATGATTATTAATATTATTATTATCATAAGGTCTTGGTTTGGGGGGCCCAATATTATATTCTTTTACAGGGCCCAAAATTTCTAACGGCACCCCTGAAAATGGCACTCCATTTCCTGATTAGGTCAGCCCCAATGTGAGGGTCAGAAAGAGCAGCATGTTGGTCAGGCCCGGCATCTCCTTACAGCACGTTGCATCAGCTAATGTAGCGAGAGAAGTCTTAGATCATCTTCTGTGGGTTTATTTTATTACTTGTATACATTTATTATACTTCCTTTGATTCTCAGACACATAGCCTCTAGATTCTTACCAGGAACTATTTGCCTCCCACATTGAAGTCACCCTTTCTCATCTTGAAGTCTGTTACGGACTCATGTGCTTTTTGTGCTTTGTTTTTGAAGCCATAGAGAATAGACTAATAAAAACAACCCCATGCATAGACACGCACACATTCACCAAACACTATGAGTCGTGTGTGTGTGTCCACGGAGCACAGAGGGTTCTGGGCAGTGCAGTGGAACATGGAGGCATTGAGCTCAGTCAGTACAGGCTCCAGCACCCGCTCCCTCCCATCACACTCCTCTCTCCCGTCCAGCAGAGGCCTGCCCTGCATACCTTGGTCCAGGTGAACAGAGGCTCAGGGAACACCTCGTTTGAGAGTGGGGATGTGGCAGAAGAATACAAAAGAGACCTTTAGTGTCTAGTTTAATGTCTTTCACTGAACCTCCACACAACATTCCTCATAAATCATCTTCGGTGACATATTAATGTTATATATTTAGACATTTACATAGCCGCTTATCAGTTATCAGCTTATAACAGGGGTCTGCAACCTTTACTATCAAAAGAGCCATTTTGCCCCCTCTTCCACTAAAGAAAAATAGTCTGGAGCCACAAAACATAGCAAAACATAACACGGCTTATAAACTTTTAAAAGTTGTAATCTTTTTTTTAATTTTACCTGTTACAACAAACAGAAGTGCAGTGTGCATAGGCCTACTAATTAATAAATTAAACACTGACCTATGCAGGCCTATTTGAGTCCTTCCCGTATTTCTGTCAAATTAAAATAAAAACTAGCGCACTTTAATATAAATAAAACATATAGCCGCAGCTTAGCAACATAAAAAAAGTAAACATAAAATTAGCAACCTTTATGACAAGTCCATTTCAGTGTGCTCTCATCCTCTTCGGGTTTCTTTCTCGGCCAGCAATCAACCGAAGCACCTGAACATAGCTACAAAAAATCAGCTCCGGGTCTAAAATAAATGTTTTTTTCTGAAAAATAATAGCTTATTAAATGCTAGTGTTCTCATCTGTTTAATGTGACTTCTGTTTCTGAAGCTCACTGCAGATCTTGCCTATGTCGGGGCTGTAAGATGTGACTTTGATCTTCAGACGTTCATATACGTGTCGGGAATGGCACTCCATGTTTCAAAAACAAGTTTGTCTGGTTTGGGGAGGTCTTCAACTTCATTTGTGCTCTTTAGATCACTGATTTATTCAGCCCTGCAACGGCCCCAAACCCAACTGCTGCTGCTGCTAGCATTCATGAGGGCCATGAGGAGGAGATGCAAAAAGGTTTTAAAAGCGTCACTTCCAAAAGTGATCAGCTCTAGGTGCTGGACAGAAGATAGAATAAGTAGATTAAGTAGATTGTGTTAATTTGTAAGATTGTAATTTTTTTAAATTGTAAATTTCAACTTGTAAATTTGTAATTTGTTATTGAGTATTAGAGTTTATCTATAGCATAATCTTGGAGCCAGTAGCAACATTTCACTGTGACTGTACACCGTACATTACGTGACGAATAAAAGGAATCTTGATTAGAAACATAGAATCCGCACACTAGATATGCTCCCATAACATTTATTCCCACCTTTTCAACTGTGAGGAGTGCATGCTAACAGACTGAGTTCAGGTAGGACACTGTTTCTTTGTAGATATGACAGCATCTGTCTATAGTTTTGTGTTGTTGGAAGTGGATCATTCAGCTCAATGTGCTTTTTTAAGCCGCCATGGCAGTTCTTATTGTAAGTAGCGAAAGTAAACCATGAGTTTTCATGCTGCCGTGGGCATGTCTGCCCTTGTCACCTTGTAACAACAACAGCAGCAGTGCTGTAATACGATATGTAGGGCCTACAGTAGTAAGGAATATAATACCATCAATAATAATAACTAATGTTGTTGGGCCACCATTGTTTTGAAACCACTGGTTTGATTTATCGTCCCAATCCGCCCCTGAAGATCAACCTAACGAAAGCAGCAATACCAAACATGTCCTGCTCACACACACGTGCGCCTACAGAGCAATGAAATGCATTCATGGGTGGAGGTCTGTGCTCTCTGAGCACCATTTCTAGTTATTATTAGTATAAGGCCTGTGTATGTCCTGTTTCTGATTAGGGTCAAGAAGAGGCCATGCACCAATAAGCCAATCAAATCACTCTGGATCTCTAACAACTTCATTTGCCTTGTTTAATAGGCAGCAAACAACCTATAAGCTGTTATTGTTCTCAGCACCTTGAAGCATGATGCGTTTTAGACATTCCCAGCGTGGGCTGCTGTGGATAAGGGTGATCTGAGGTATATTGCGCTACATCTCCCTGTTCTCAATACGTTGTCACAGGCTGCTGCCTGTATTTAGGAAATCATCTTGGATTGATACATACATATCAATTAGAACAAAATAAAACATTTAGAAAACATTGCTTAGTTTTGCCCTCTGCTGGCCAAAGTGAATACATCATAATCATGATACAATTTCTTTGTTATTTTTATTTACAAAAATATAAACAGGACCACTTATAGAAATATTCAGTAACACAGAACATTGCGGCCATTAACACGTCAATGCAATAGTTGCTACTCTTTTAATTCAGCTTTGAAAAGCAAAAATACACAGTAGCATTCCTCCCTCAATTTTGTGTAAAGACGGTCACTATCATCAACATCATCAAACAGTTATGAACTTAGATTAATAGGAGTCACCTCTGTTAGAATTAAACATTACAAAAGCAAACATTTTCTTAACCCCTGTCAACACTATACATAAAGCACAGTGGTTCTAAATCAATGCCAGATCCTGTAATGTCCTGTAGGCTAGGAGTGGAGCATTCAATTATTATCATGTTGTGGCCATAAGTTGTAGAAGTGTTTTACTCTCACCTCCACTTCATCCTGTGACTAACAAACTGTAATGAGCGAAATTAAAGATACACACAAAAATACATTTTGCATAATGTTGGCAAGTAAACAGGGCTCATCAGTAGCATCACTCTATAGTAGAAGTGTCCCTCTGACAGTTGTCAGATGAGGCTAGCTATCAGCAGCTTATTACCTAGCAGCCTTTGGAACTAGAATCTTTTCATGCTTTAGCTAACTCATTTGGCTTGTGGTGTAAAACAATTACAAAGGAGCTGGCTACAGAAGACAGATTTGACTTCCTTCCTTCCTTCTACACACTAACAATAACAGGTTTTAGCAAAGGCCTCGTTGACCTATATGGTCTTGTATTACAGGTGTGCCAGGTGCGTGCAGAACCTGTGGAAATGCCCGTCTCATGGAGATATGCTCTGAGAGGCTTCATGAGAGCTACAGGGTTTGCAGTGCCCATTTTCATCCTAGCCAGTTCAAGAGGACAGATGATATAATTTGAAAATTAAAAACTAAATTAGAGTATGTCATATGTATTGTCTTTCACTGAGCTGGTCAGGGACAAGCACAGCGATGCTAGGGAGACTTCTGATGGTGAAGCTGCCGGTGACCAGGTGGAGGAGCCAATGGACCAGTCAGATACTGACAGCCTGGGCGTTCATGTTAAGGTATCTTTGATACTGCTGTACTTTAGGGTACTTTGATGGAGAACTTAGAGATTTCTTTTTACACCATACAGCATGTTGAGTCAAAGTTTTCTTGGTTTGGTTCAATCTTCAAAGTCTCAAAAAGAAGTAGCCTACTGGAAACTGTCAGTCTGATGTAAAAGCCCGGGCTACTGTATATTCGGGCACAACTCCAGGAGCCATGTCACCGTTTCGTCATCCAAAACCGTCAGGCCTGCATTCCGTTGGGTGTCCGGTATAGGGATGTCACGGTGTGGATTTTTTCCCACCGACTCATAGGCTAAAGCCAACACCGGTATTACCGGTAACACCGTCTAGCCTACAATAAGAGAGCGCTTCCGTTAATCTTTAGTGTTAGCCCTTTGCCTTACGTTGAACAGCCCTGTCGTGTAGTCACTTTGAATTAGGTATTAGCCTATATGTCCCTACGGCTTGCCTGCAAATGCATGATCAGGTTAGGGTAAGATAAACGTTACTCGATCCTTTATACAATAATCAGAATTTGTTTTATTGCCATGTAGTTTTTCAACATAGTCTACTTAGGAATATGCACCATGCCCGAAGGAAATTCCTAGTATGTTGAAAAACTATATGGCAAAAACAAATTCAGATTCTATAAGAAAACCCAGACAATATATACTATATGTATGGACATTCGGACACAGCCAAGTTCTTTCTCCTGCCTGTGACATCACGCTAAGGCGCATTATGATGTAGCCAAACATAAACACGTCACTACTGCAAGTAGCCTATATCAAGCTGTAAAAAGTGGAGAAATGTCAGTGCTGTGGATTTTCTTTGACGGACAATGAAAATGTCGTGGAAGATTTGCGGATGAAAATGTTGGAGAAGATTCTTTGCCAATATGATTAGAAACCGAGAAACGTTGCCACCTAGGTCTCTAGGGTTCCAGGGTCTTAATGCGCTTAATGCTCTGTTCCAGGATCTTGATCCTTATTTAACATTAGTTATCTGCAAGGGTGTTCTGTTTCTACTCGCTCTGGTCTTCATACTGTCTTCGATACTAAATCTATACAGAAATCGTCAAGGAGAGACTGAGGTTGGAAATCAAAGTTTCATTGTACTTTAATAATTCACAATTCAAACGAGTGAATTTTCTCTGTCTTTGTGAATACTTGAATGTCAACCATCTTGAATTTCCTTCATAACTTAGGATGACTGTGACAGTGGCTGTGAAGATGTTGATTGGTAAGTTTATATTGATATTATGTGTTCAGTGTATACAGTACCCATAAATTTGGAGTGTGTGTGTGTGTGTGTGTGTGTGTGTGTGCGCGCGTGCGTGCGTGCATGTGTGTGTGTTGCATGACACATTTCAATTTAAATGTACTGGTTGAAATCATCAAAAGTCATTAGTCTTTTTATCTGAAAAGGGCACCGTTGGACAAGTACAGCAGCTGCTTAGACCACCTGGAAGAACCTAGAAGACAGATGTATACAAGTCAGGAAGGACAAGGAGACAATGCCAATTCTCATACTGAATATAGTTCACACTACAACCAAGATAAATGCACCTCATGCTGCAGCTGCAAAGATGACTATTATTCATGTTCTGAAAGTGATTCACATCACAACAGCAGTCAGAGAAGGTTCCTCGATGTCCTGAAGTCTAGCATCAAGTCATCCCGGCCTGTGAGAGCCTTTACAGCCCAAACCCAGAATACCACCAAAACAGATAACCAGCCTCACGTTACTGACCAACTGCCCAACAGTGAGAGTGAAAGCAGCAGGCCTTGTGAAGTCAGACCTACGCCATCCCCAGAGGCACTGCAACTTAGCTTTGAAGAGAAGCGTAAGATGTTTGAACGTGAACTGATACTCACCAGCCCAAAGAAACCTCTTAGAAAACCTCCATATTCCAAAATTGGGTCAGGATTGAAAGACAGTCCAGTTGAAAAGGTCTCATCAGTCTCACGACCACCATGTCATCTGTACTCCCAAGTTATGGAGACACCGTTGATCTCTCGTGAGCACAGGGACCTACTGAAGTATAGCATCAAGTATTCCCGGCCTGTGAGAGCCTTTACAGCCCAAACCCAGAATACCACCAAAACAGATAACCAGCCTCACGTTACTGACCAACTGCCCAACAGTGAGAGTGAAAGCAGCAGGCCTTGTGAAGTCAGACCTACGCCATCCACAGAGGCACTGCAACTGAGCTTTAAAGAGAAGCGTGAGATGTTTGAATGTAAACTCCTACTCACCAGCCCAGAGAAACCTCTTAGAAAACCACCAGATTCCAAAATCGGGTCAGGATTGAAAGACAGTCCAGCTGAAAAGGTATCATCAGTCTCACGACCACCATGTCATCTGTACTCCCAAGGTATGGAGACACCAGTCATCTCTCTTGAGCACAGGGACCTACTGGAGTCTAGCATCAAGTCATCCCGGCCTGTGAGAGCCTTTACAGCCCAAACCCAGAATACCACTAAAACAGATAACCAGCCTCACGTTACTGACCAACTGCCCAACAGTGAGAGTGTAAGCAGCAGGCCTCGTGAAGTCCCATCTACGCCATCCCCCGAGACACTGCAGCTCAGCTTTGAAGAGAAACGTGCAATAATTGAACGTGAACTGAAACTCACCAGCCCAGAGAAACTCTGCCACCGAGCGGTCCCACACCTGCAGCTAATCAGCCAATCGGCACAAGGTTAATAAGCCGCTCCACACAGCAGTCTGCGCCAGATCGTTGACCAACCCAGTGGGTAACACGACTCCAGCTAAATCCCTACTCCTTACTCGAGCCTGTCTCACCGTTCTTTGTTTTCATTTATCCTAGTTAACCTGCCTGACCCACGCCTGGCTGAGATCCATGAGCCTGCCTGACCCACGCCTGGCTGAGATCCACGAACCTGCCTGACCCACGCCTGTCTAACTACCACGTCCCTGCCTGACCCACGCCTGTCTCACTACCACGCTCCTGCCTGACCCACGCCTGTCTGACTACCACGCTCCTGCCTGACCCACGCCTGTCTGACTACCACGCTCCTGCCTGACCCACGCCTGTCTGACTACCACGTCCCTGCCTGACCCACGCCTGTCTGACTACCACGCTCCTGCCTGACCCACGCCTGTCTGACTACCACGCTCCTGCCTGACCCACGCCTGTCTGACTACCACGTCCCTGCCTGACCCACGCCTGTCTGACTACCACGCTCCTGCCTGACCCACGCCTGTCTGACTACCACGTCCCTGCCTGACCCCCGCTTGCCTCTCCGACCTGATCCTGCCTGGACCGTATTAAATAAACACGCCTCTGGGCTTCACCTCCAAGCCTTTTGAGTCTGCTTTTGGGTCCTCCTCCGCTAGCCCTAACAGAAATCTTGATTGACTTGGAATCTTGAAACATGAAGTTCAAATTTACACCAAAGCAAAATGAGATCTCAAATAAACTAAGCATCAGACTTTACATCCATGTCATACAGTATTCATTCTTTATTCAAGGACTACATGATACAGTGCATTTCTTGCCCTTCCAATAGCACACTATGTGATAGACTAGTGGGCCAGCCCGCATAATGTAAAAAATGTTGAAAAAAAGAGAACCATCTGCCAGCCTTACTGCTACAATTAAATTACCACAGTGCCATTGGAAACATATTCAAGGTATATTGACTAGATGGGGTGTGCTTTTATCAGAAGACCTTCTGGTTGCTCTGTCCAAATTTACATTTGTGCTTGTGTACTTGTGAACAAACCTTTGAACTATTAATGCTGAGAGCTCAGACAACACTAGCCCAGCTAAAGTTAATCCCAAAGGCAGTATGACAACATGGAAGTTGTCATACTAGGGATGAATATTGTGCTCTTTTAGTTCTTGTACTGGAGCTGTAAGGAGGGGGGAGGTTAGAACGATTCCAAGGGCCCTGAACTTCCAGGGGCCCCCATAAACCATTATTATTATTTTTTTATTTTTTTAATGATGATGATAATGATGATTATTAATATTATTATTATCATAAGGTCTTGGTTTGGGGGGCCCAATATTATATTCTTTTACAGGGCCCAAAATTTCTAACGGCACCCCTGAAAATGGCCCTCCATTTCCTGATCAGGTCAGCCCCAATGTGAGGGTCAGAAAGAGCAGCATGGTGGTCAGGCCCGGCATCTCCTTACAGCACGTTGCATCAGCTAATGTAGCGAGAGAAGTCTTAGATCATCTTCTGTGGGTTTATTTTATTACTTGTATACATTTCTTATACTTCCTTTGATTCTCAGACACATAGCCTCTAGATTCTTACAAGGAACTATTTGCCTCCCACATTGAAGTCACCCTTTCTCATCTTGAAGTCTGTTACGGACTCATGTGCTTTTTGTGCTTTGTTTTTGAAGCCATAGAGAATAGACTCATAAAAACAACCCCATACATAGACACACACACATTCACCAAACACTATGAGTCGTGTGTGTGTGTCCATGGAGCACAGAGGGTTCTGGGCTGTGCAGTGGAACATGGAGCCATTGAGCTCAGTCAGTACAGGCTCCATCCCCCGCTCCCTCCCATCACACTCCTCTCTCCCGTCCAGCAGAGGCCTGCATACCTTGGTCCAGGTGAACAGAGGCTCAGGGAACACCTCGTTTGAGAGTGGGGATGTGGCAGAAGAATACAAAAGAGACCTTTAGTGTCTAGTTTAATGTCTTTCACTGAACCTCCACACAACATTCCTCATAAACCATCTTCGGTGACATATTAATGTAATATATTTAAACATTTACATAGCCGCTTATCAGTTATCAGCTTATAACAGGGGTCTGCAACCTTTACTATCAAAAGAGCCATTTTGCCCCCTCTTCCACTAAAGAAAAATAGTCTGGAGCCGCAAAACATAACACGGCTTATAAAGTTTTAAAAGTTGTAATCTTTTTTTTTATTTGACCTGTTACAACAAACAGAAGTGCAGTGTGCATGTGTAGGCCTACTTAATAATAAATTAAACACTGACCTATGCAGGCCTATTTGAGTCCTTCCCGTATTTGTGTCAAATTAAAATAAAAACTAGTGCACTTTAACTGCCTCCGATTACCAGGAATATATGAAAAAAAGGGTGCTAGCTGATGGCAACAGCCTTCCGGAGTCCCGGGCCTTTCTATGCAGAGTTTGCGTGTTCTTCCCGTGTTCTCGAGGGTTTCCTCCCAACAAACCAATACGAAAACCATTACCTGACCAGGACTTGGACTGAGCACTTGGACTTTGTCCCCGGGCGCCACTGATGAGGCTGCCCACTGCCCTTGGCTGGACCTGGAGGAGGACAGCTTGGATGGGATAAATGCAAAGGACAAATTCCACCGGCGACCACTGAAGATGTGTGTGTGTTGTGTGTGCTGTGTCAGCGCTCACTCACATGTTTGTGTGTGTGCGGCAAATAAAGACCCTTGAGATCCACTTACCTCTGCCCTAGTGACAGTGCAGGGCGAGAGGTAATGTTTTCGGTAATGTTTGTTTATTTATTGGTTGGTTTATTTATTTGTTAGCAGGATTACGCAAAAGTGTGGATACGAATCACAGGGCAGTTCCAGGAGCCGCCCAAACACGGCCGGCCATTCAACTCCATTAATTTTTTGGACTTAGGCTCAGGAGCGAAATATGGCCATATCTCACTCGACATGGGAAGGTCACAGAGACACGGGGTTTGAACTGGCATCAAGTGAAAAAAACGGTAGCGGACAGCGAAGCAAGTTGCGATGCCTTAAGAACGGCGTCCATGAAAAAAACAAAAAAACTCCCCCTACTGGTCCACATTTGTGAGTGGCCCTACTGGCCCCTCAAGGCAGCCCAACACATCCCCATAAGGTTTTTTTTTTTTTTTTTTTTTTTTTAAAGCTATAGGTAGCCTAGGAAACCAATCACAACAGTTTCTGCCCTGCGAGTGAGAACGCCTCAACCTTCCCAATCTCTGTAGCCTGGTATCAGAACTGTCAACTTGTTACACTCCGTTGACAACTTCAACTTTGGAGTGGGCGGATTCCAACGTCTGGCTACAGTCTCGGCACAGACACACAAAATCACCAGAAAGTGTGAAGGAGGGCGGAGAAGCTGCGAGTTAAAGAATGAAAGCTGTAGAACCGGATGCCGCTAAATGCGTGAAGATCACTGATTTATTCAGCCCTGCAACGGCCCCAAACCCAACTGCTGCTGCTGCTAGCATTCGTGAGGGCCATGAGGAGGAGATGCAAAAAGGTTTTAAAAGCGTCACTTCCAAAAGTGATCAGCTCTAGGTGCTGGACAGAAGATAGAATAAGTAGATTAAGTAGATTGTGTTAATTTGTAAGATTGTAATTTTTTTAAATTGTAAATTGCAACTTGTAAATTTGTAATTTGTTATTGAGTATTTAGTTTAGTTTATCTATAGCATAATCTTGGAGCCAGTAGCAACATTTCACTGTGACTGTACACCGTACATTACGTGACGAATAAAAGGAATCTTGATTAGAAACATAGAATCCGCACACTAGATATGCTCCCATAACATTTATTCCCACCTTTTCAACTGTGAGGAGTGCATGCTAACAGACTGAGTGCAGGTGGGACACTGTTTCTTTGTAGATATGCCAGCATCTGTCTATAGTTTTGTGTTGTTGGAAGTGGATCATTCAGCTCAATGTGCTTTTTCAAGCCGCCATGGCAGTTCTTATTGTAAGTAGCGAAAGTAAACCATGAGTTTTCATGCTGCCGTGGGCATTTCTGCCCTTGTCACCTTGTAACAACAACAGCAGCAGTGCTGTAATACGATATGTAGGGCCTACAGTAGTAAGGAATATAATACCATCAATAATAATAACTAATGTTGTTGGGCCACCATTGTTTTGAAACTCCCGGTTTGATTTATCGTCCCAATCCGCCCCTGAAGATCAACCTAACGAAAGCAGCAATACCAAACATGTCCTGCTCACACACACGTGCGCGTACAGAGCAATGAAATGCATTCATGGGTGGAGGTCTGTGCTCTCTGAGCACCATTTCTAGTTATTATTAGTATAAGGCCTCTGTATGTCCTGTTTCTGATTAGGGTCAAGAAGAGGCCATGCACCAATAAGCCAATCAAATCACTCTGGATCTCTAACAACTTTATTTGCCTTGTTTAATAGGCAGCAAACAACCTATAAGCTGTTATTGTTCTCAGTACCTTGAAGCATGATGCGTTTTAGACATTCCCAGCGTGGGCTGCTGTGGATAAGGGTGATCTGAGGTATATTGTGCTACATCTCCCTGTTCTCAATACGTTGTCACAGGCTGCTGCCCGTATTTAGGAAATCATCTTGGATTGATACATACATATCAATTAGAACAAAATAAAACATTTAGAAAACATTGCTTAGTTTTGCCCTCTGCTGGTCAAAGTGAATACATCATAATCATGATACAATTTCTTTGTTATTTTTATTTACAAAAATATAAACAGGACCACTTACTGTATAGAAATATTCAGTAACACAGAACATTGCGGCCATTAACACGTCAATGCAATAGTTGCTACTCTTTTAATTCAGCTTTGAAAAGCAAAAATACACAGTAGCATTCCTCCCTCAATTTTGTGTAAAGACGGTCACTATCATCAACATCATCAAACAAGTTATGAACTTAGATTAATAGGAGTCACCTCTGTTAGAATTAAACATTACAAAAGCAAACATTTTCTTAACCCCTGTCAACACTATACATAAAGCACAGTGGTTCTAAATCAATGCCAGATCCTGTGATGTCCTGTAGGCTAGGAGTGGAGCATTCAATTATTATCATGTTTTGGCCATAAATTGTAGAAGTGTTTTACTCTCACCTCCACTTCATCCTGTGACTAACAAACTGTAATGAGCGAAATTAAAGATACACACAAAAATACATTTTGCATAATGTTGGCAAGTAAACAGGGCTCATCAGTAGCATCACTCTATAGTAGAAATGTCCCTCTGACAGTTGTCAGATTAGGCTAGCTATCAGCAGCTTATTACCTAGCAGCCTTTGGAACTAGAATATGTTCATGTTTTAGCTAACTCATTTGGCTTGTGGTGTAAAACAATTAGAAAGGAGCTGCTACAGAAGACAGATTTGACTTCCTTCCTTCCTTCTACACACTAACAATAACAGGTTTTAGCAAAGGCCTCGTTGACCTATATGGTCTTGTATTACAGGTGTGCCAGGTGCGTGCAGAACCTGTGGAAATGCCCGTCTCATGGAGATATGCTCTGAGAGGCTTCATGAGAGCTACAGGGTTTGCAGTGCCCATTTTCATCCTAGCCAGTTCAAGAGGACAGATGATATTATCAGAATATCGTCATTCTCATGTTTTTATATTGCTAAACATTACAGACAAATGAACAAATGTAAGAGTAATTTGAAAATTAAAAACTAAATTAGATTATGTCATATGTATTGTCTTATACTGAGCTGGTCAGGGACAAGCACAGCGATGCTAGGGAGACTTCTGATGGTGAAGCTGCCGGTGACCAGGTGGAGGAGCCAATGGACCAGTCAGATACTGACAACCTGGGCGTTCATGTTAAGGTATCTTTGATACTGCTGTACTTTAGGGTACTTTGATGAAGAACTTAGAGATTTATTTTTACACCATACAGTATGTTGAGTCAAAGTTTTCTTGGTTTGGTTCAATCTTCAAAGTCTCAAAAAGAAGTACTGGAAACTGTCAGTCTGATGTAAAAGCCCGGGCTACTGTATATTCGGGCACACCTCCAGGAGCCATGTCACCGTTTCGTCATCCAAAACCGTCAGGCCATGCATTCCGTTGGGTGTCCGGTATAGGGATGTCACGGTGTGGATTTTTTCCCACCGAATCATAGGCTAAAGCCATCACCGGTATTACCGGTAACACCGTCTAGCCTACAAGCGCTTCCGTTAATCTTTAGTGTTAGCCCTTTGCCTTACGTTGAACAGCCCTGTCGTGTAGTCACTTTGAATTAGGTATTAGCCTATATGTCCCTACGGCTTGCCTGCAAATGCATGATCAGGGTATAGGGTAAGATAAACGTTACTCAATCCTGTGCTTCTTTATACAATAATCAGAATTTGTTTTATTGCCATGTAGTTTTTCAACATAGTCTACTTAGGAATATGCACCATGCCCGAAGGAAATTCCTAGTATGTTGAAAAACTATATGGCAAAAACAAATTCAGATTCTATAAGAAAACCCAGACAATATATACTATATGTATGGACATTCGGACACAGCCAAGTTATTTCTCCTGCCTGTGACATCACGCTGGCGCATTATGATGTAGCCAAACATAAACACGTCACTACTGCAAGTAGCCTATATAAAGCTGTAAAAAGTGGAGAAATGTCAGTGCTGTCGATTTTCTTTGACGGACAATGAAAATGTCGTGGAAGATTTGCGGATGAAAATGTTGGAGAAGATTCTTTGCCAATATGATTAGAAACCGAGAAACGTTGCCACCTAGGTCTCTAGGGTTCCAGGGTCTTAATGCGCTTAATGCTCTGTTCCAGGATCTTGATCCTTATTTAACATTAGTTATCTGCAAGGGTGTTCTGTTTCTACTCGCTCTGGTCTTCATACTGTCTTCAATACTAAATCTATACAGAAATCGTCAAGGAGAGACTGAGGTTGGAAATCAAAGTTTCATTGTACTTTAATAACAATTCAAACGAGTGAATTTTCTCTGTCTTTGTGAATACTTGAATGTCAACCATCTTGAATTTCCTTCATAACTTAGGATGACTGTGACAGTGGCTGTGAAGATGTTGATTGGTAAGTTTATATTGATATTATGTGTTCAGTGTATACAGTACCCATAAATTTGGAGTGTGTGTGTGTGTGTGTGTGTGTGTGTGTATGTGTGTGTGTGTGTGTGTGTGTGTGTGTGTGTGTGTGTGTGTGTGCGCGTGCGTGCGTGCATGCATGTGTGTGTGTTGCATGACACATTTCAATTTAAATGTACTGGTTGAAATCATCAAAAGTCATTAGTCTTTTTATCTGAAAAGGGCACCGTTGGACAAGTACAGCAGCTGCTTAGACCACCTGGAAGAACCTAGAAGACAGATCAGTCAGGAAGGACAAGGACAAGACAATGCCAATTCTCATACTGAATATAGTTCACACTACAACCAAGATAAATGCACCTCATGCTGCAGCTGCAAAGATGACTATTATTCATGTTCTGAAAGTGATTCACATCACAACAGCAGTCAGAGAAGGTTCCTCGATGTCCTGAAGTCTAGCATCAACCAGCCTCACGTTACTGACCAACTGCCCAACAGTGAGAGTGAAAGCAGCAGGCCTTGTGAAGTCAGACCTACGCCATCCCCAGAGGCACTGCAACTGAGCTTTGAAGAGAAGCGTGAGATGTTTGAATGTAAACTACTCACCAGCCCGGAGAAACCTCTTAGAAAACCTCCATATTCCAAAATTGGGTCAGGATTGAAAGACAGTCCAGTTGAAAAGGTCTCATCAGTCTCACGACCACCATGTCATCTGTACTCCCAAGTTATGGAGACACCGTTGATCTCTCGTGAGCACAGGGACCTACTGAAGTCTAGCATCAAGTATTCCCGGCCTGTGAGAGACTTTACAGCCCAAACCCAGAATACCACCAAAACAGATAACCAGCCTCACGTTACTGACCAACTGCCCAAGAGTGAGAGTGAAAGCAGCAGGCCTTGTGAAGTCAGACCTACGCCATCCACAGAGGCACTGCAACTGAGCTTTAAAGAGAAGCGTGAGATGTTTGAATGTAAACTCATACTCACCAGCCCAGAGAAACCTCTTAGAAAACCACCAGATTCTAAAATCGGGTCAGGATTGAAAGACAGTCCAGCTGAAAAGGTCTCATCAGTCTCACGACCACCATGTCATCTGTACTCCCAAGGTATGGAGACACCAGTCATCTCTCTTGAGCACAGGGACCTACTGGAGTCTAGCATCAAGTCATCCCGGCCTGTGAGAGCCTTTACAGCCCAAACCCAGAATACCACCAAATCAGATAACCAGCCTCACGTTACTGACCAACTGCCCAACAGTGAGAGTGAAAGCAGCAGGCCTCGTGAAGTCCCATCTACGCCATCCTCCGAGACACTGCAGGTCAGCTTTGAAGAGAAACGTGCAATAATTGAACGTGAACTGAAACTCACCAGCCCAGAGAAACTCTGCCACCGAGCGGTCCCACACCTGCAGCTAATCAGCCAATCGGCACAAGGTTAATAAGCCGCTCCACACAGCAGTCTGCGCCAGATCGTTGACCAACCCAGTGGGTAACACGACTCCAGCTAAATCCCTACTCCTTACTCGAGCCTGTCTCACCGTTCTTTGTTTTCATTTATCCTAGTTAACCTGCCTTACCCACGCCTGTCTGAGATCCACGAGCCTGCCTGACCCACGCCTGTCTGATAACCACGCTCCTGCCTGACCCACGCCTGTCTGATTACCACGCTCCTGCCTGACCCACGCCTGTCTCACTACCACGCTCCTGCCCGACCCACGCCTGTCTGAGATCCACGCTCCTGCCTGACCCACGCCTGTCTGACTACCACGTCCCTGCCTGACCCACGCCTGTCTGAGATCCACGCTCCTGCCTGACCTACGCCTGTCTGACTACCACGTCCCTGCCTGACCCCCGCTTGCCTCTCCGACCTGATCCTGCCTGGACCGTATTAAATAAACACGCCTCCGGGCTTCACCTCCAAGCCTTTTGAGTCTGCTTTTGGGTCCTCCTCCGCTAGCCCTAACAGAAATCTTGA
This sequence comes from Borostomias antarcticus, assembly GCF_949987555.1. Lineage (NCBI taxonomy): Eukaryota > Metazoa > Chordata > Actinopteri > Stomiiformes > Stomiidae > Borostomias > Borostomias antarcticus. The sequence goes on from NC_140237.1 coordinate 8,307,233, forward strand.
TTGACTTGGAATCTTGAAACATGAAGTTCAAATTCACACCAAAGCAAAATGAGATCTCAAATAAACTAAAGCATCAGACTTTACATCCATGTCATACAGTATTCATTCTTTATTCAAGGACTACATGATACAGTGCATTTCTTGCCCTTCCAATAGCACATAAAGATGTGATAGACTAGTGGGCCAGCCCGCATAATGTAAAAAATGTTGAAAAAAAGAGAACCATCTGCCAGCCTTACTGCTACAATTAAATTACCACAGGGCCATTGGGAACATCAAGGTATATTGACTAGATGGGGTGTGCTTTCATTCAGAAGACCTTCTGGTTGTTCTGTCCAAATTTACATTTGTGCTTGTGTACTTGTGAACAAACCTTTGAACTATTAATGCTGAGAGCTCAGACAACACTAGCCCAGCTAAAGTTAATCCCAAAGGCAGTATGACAACATGGAAGTTGTCATACTAGGGATGAATATTGTGCTCTTTTAGTTCTTGTACTGGAGCTGTAAGGAGGGGGGAGGTTAGAACGATTCCAAGGGCCCTGAACTTCCAGGGGCCCCCATAAACCATTATTATTATTATTATTTAATTTTTTTAATGATGATGATAATGATGATGATTATTAATATTATTATTATCATAAGGTCTTGGTTTGGGGGGCCCAATATTATATTCTTTTACAGGGCCCAAAATTTCTAACGGCACCCCTGAAAATGGCACTCCATTTCCTGATCAGGTCAGCCACAATGTGAGGGTCAGAAAGAGCAGCATGGTGGTCAGGCCCGGCATCTCCTTACAGCACGTTGCATCAGCTAATGTAGCGAGAGAAGTCTTAGATCATCTTCTGTGGGTTTATTTTATTACTTATTACTTACTAAGAAAGTACTTTCTTATACTTCCTTTGATTCTCAGACACATAGCCTCTAGATTCTTACCAGGAACTATTTGCCTCTCACATTGAAGTCACCCTTTCTCATCTTGAAGTCTGTTACGGACTCATGTGCTTTTTGTGCTTTGTTTTTGAAGCCATAGAGAATAGACTAATAAAAACAACCCCATAGACACACACACATTCACCAAACACTATGAGTCGTGTGTGTGTGTCCATGGAGCACAGAGGGTTCTGGGCAGTGCAGTGGAACATGGAGCCATTGAGCTCAGTCAGTACAGGCTCCAGCACCCTCCCATCACACTCCTCTCTCCCGTCCAGCAGAGGCCTGCATACCTTGGTCCAGGTGAACAGAGGCTCAGGGAACACCTCGTTTGAGAGTGGGGATGTGGAGAAGAATACAAAAGAGACCTTTAGTGTCTAGTTTAATGTCTTTCACTGAACCTCCACACAACATTCCTCATAAACCATCTTCGGTGACATATTAATGTAATATATTTAAACATTTACATAGCCGCTTATCAGTTATCAGCTTATAACAGGGGTCTGCAACCTTTACTATCAAAAGAGCCATTTTGCCCCCTCTTCCACTAAAGAAAAATAGTCTCACTATTCTACTACTATACTACACTGAGCCACAAAACATAGCAAAACATAACACGGCTTATAAACTTTTAAAAGTTTTAATCTTTTTTTTAATTTGACCTGTTACAACAAACAGAAGTGCAGTGTGCATAGGCCTACTTAATAATAAATTAAACACTGACCTATGCAGGCCTATTTGAGTCCTTCCCGTATTTCTGTCAAATTAAAATAAAAACTAGCGCACTTCAATATAAATAAAACATATAGCCGCAGCTTAGCAAGTTTAAAAAAGTAAACATAAAAGAATCACCAGAACATAGCTACAAAAAATCAGCTCCGGGTCTAAAATAAATGTTTTTTTCTGAAAAATAATAGCTTATTAAATGCTAGTGTTCTCATCTGTTTAATGTGACTTCTGTTTCTGAAGCTCGCTGCAGATCTTGCCTATGTCGGGGCTGTAAGATGTGACTTTGATCTTCAGACGTTCATATACGTGTCGGGAATGGCACTCCATGTTTCAAAAACAAGTTTGTCGGGTTTGGGGAGGTCTTCAACTTCATTAGTGCTCTTTAGATCACTGATTTATTCAGCCCTGCAACGGCCCCAAACCCAACTGCTGCTGCTGCTAGCATTCGTGAGGGCCATGAGGAGGAGATGCAAAAAGGTTTTAAAAGCGTCACTTCCAAAAGTGATCAGCTCTAGGTGATGGACAGAAGATAGAATAAGTAGATTAAGTAGATTGTGTTAATTTGTAAGATTGTAATTTTTTTAAATTGTAAATTGCAACTTGTAAATTTGTAATTTGTTATTGAGTATTAGAGTTTATCTGTAGCATAATCTTGGAGCCAGTAGCAACATTTCACTGTGACTGTACATTACATGTGACGAATAAAAGGAATCTTGATTAGAAACATAGAATCCGCACACTAGATATGCTCCCATAACATTTATTCCCACCTTTTCAACTGTAAGGAGTGCATGCTAACAGACTGAGTTCAGGTAGGACACTGTTTCTTTGTAGATATGCCAGCATCTGTCTATAGTTTTGTGTTGTTGAAAGTGGATCATTCAGCTCAATGTGCTTTTTCATGCCGCCATGGCAGTTCTTATTGTAAGTAGCGAAAGTAAACCATGAGTTTTCATGCTGCCGTGGGCATGTCTGCCCTTGTCACCTTGTAACAACAACAGCAGCAGTGCTGTAATACGATATGTAGGGCCTACAGTAGTAAGGAATGTAATACCATCAATAATAATAACTAATGTTGTTGGGCCACCATTGTTTTGAAACTCCCGGTTTGATTTATCGTCCCAATCCGCCCCTGAAGATCGACCTAACGAAAGCAGCAATAGCAAACATGTCCTGCTCACACACACGTGCGCCTACAGAGCAATGAAATGCATTCATGGGTGGAGGTCTGTGCTCTCTGAGCACCATTTCTAGTTATTATTAGTATAAGGCCTCTGTATGTCCTGTTTCTGATTAGGGCCAAGAAGAGGCCATGCACCAATAAGACAATCAAATCACTCTGGATCTCTAACAACTTCATTTGCCTTGTTTAATAGGCAGCAAACAACCTATAAGCTGTTATTGTTCTCAGTACCTTGAAGCATGATGCGTTTTAGACATTCCCAGCGTGGGCTGCTGTGGATAAGGGTGATCTGAGGTATATTGCGCTACATCTCCCTGTTCTCAATACCTTGTCACAGGCTGCTGCCTGTATTTAGGAAATCATCTTGGATTGATACATACATATCAATTAGAACAAAATAAAACATTTAGAAAACATTGCTTAGTTTTGCCCTCTGCTGGCCAAAGTGAATACATCATAATCATGATACAATTTCTTTGTTATTTTTATTTACAAAAATATAAACAGGACCACTTATAGAAATATTCAGTAACACAGAACATTGCGGCCATTAACACGTCAATGCAATAGTTGCTACTCTTTTAATTCAGCTTTGAAAAGCAAAAATACACAGTAGCATTCCTCCCTCAATTTTGTGTAAAGACGGTCACTATCATCAACATCATCAAACAGTTATGAACTTAGATTAATAGGAGTCACCTCTGTTAGAATTAAACATTACAAAAGCAAACATTTTCTTAACCCCTGTCAACACTATACATAAAGCACAGTGGTTCTAAATCAATGCCAGATCCTGTAATGTCCTGTAGGCTAGGAGTGGAGCATTCAATTATTATCATGTTGTGGCCATAAGTTGTAGAAGTGTTTTACTCTCACCTCCACTTCATCCTGTGACTAACAAACTGTAATGAGCGAAATTAAAGATACACACAAAAATACATTTTGCATAATGTTGGCAAGTAAACAGGGCTCATCAGTAGCATCACTCTATAGTAGAAGTGTCCCTCTGACAGTTGTCAGATGAGGCTAGCTATCAGCAGCTTATTACCTAGCAGCCTTTGGAACTAGAATCTTTTCATGCTTTAGCTAACTCATTTGGCTTGTGGTGTAAAACAATTACAAAGGAGCTGGCTACAGAAGACAGATTTGACTTCCTTCCTTCCTTCTACACACTAACAATAACAGGTTTTAGCAAAGGCCTCGTTGACCTATATGGTCTTGTATTACAGGTGTGCCAGGTGCGTGCAGAACCTGTGGAAATGCCAGTCTCATGGAGATATGCTCTGAGGGGCTTCATGAGAGCTACAGGGTTTGCAGTGCCCATTTTCATCCTAGCCAGTTCAAGAGGACAGATGATATAATTTGAAAATTAAAAACTAAATTAGAGTATGTCATATGTATTGTCTTTCACTGAGCTGGTCAGGGACAAGCACAGCGATGCTAGGGAGACTTCTGATGGTGAAGCTGCCGGTGACCAGGTGGAGGAGCCAATGGACCAGTCAGATACTGACAACCTGGGCGTTCATGTTAAGGTATCTTTGATACTGCTGTACTTTAGGGTACTTTGATGGAGAACTTAGAGATTTCTTTTTACACCATACAGCATGTTGAGTCAAAGTTTTCTTGGTTTGGTTCAATCTTCAAAGTCTCAAAAAGAAGTACTGGAAACTGTCAGTCTGATGTAAAAGTTTTATTGCTGGGCTCAGTGTTCTTCTTCGTTTGGGTTAGTTGTTATTGTCCTCTCCCCCCAGGCTCGGGGCCAAGGTGCTATCCTTTTATCACCCTGAGCCTGGGTGAGGGGTCACCCGGGCTACTGTATATTCAGGCATACCTCCAGGAGCCATGTCACCGTTTCGTCATCCAAAACCGTCAGGCCATGCATTCCGTTGGGTGTCCGGTATAGGGATGTCACGGTGTGGATTTTTTCCCACCGACTCATAGGCTAAAACCAACACCGGTATTACCGGTAACACCGTCTAGCTTACAATAAGAGAGCGCTTCCGTTAATCTTTAGTGTTAGCCCTTTGCCTTACGTTGAACAGCCCTGTCGTGTAGTCACTTTGAATTAGGTATTAGCCTATATGTCCCTACGGCTTGCCTGCAAATGCATGATCAGGGTATAGGGTAAGATAAACGTTACTCGATCCTGTGCTTCTTTATACAATAATCAGAATTTGTTTTATTGCCATGTAGTTTTTCAACATAGTCTACTTAGGAATATGCACCATGCCCGAAGGAAATTCCTAGTAGCCTATGTTGAAAAACTATATGGCAAAAACAAATTCAGATTCTATAAGAAAACCCAGACACTATATGTATGGACATTCGGACACAGCCAAGTTCTTTCTCCTGCCTGTGACATCACGCTAAGGCGCATTATGATGTAGCCAAACATAAACACGTCACTACTGCAAGTAGCCTATATCAAGCTGTAAAAAGTGGAGAAATGTCATTGCTGTGGATTTTCTTTGACGGACAATGAAAATGTCGTGGAAGATTTGCGGATGAAAATGTTGGAGAAGATTCTTTGCCAATATGATTAGAAACCGAGAAACGTTGCCACCTAGGTCTCTAGGGTTCCAGGGTCTTAATGCGCTTAATGCTCTGTTCCAGGATCTTGATCCTTATTTAACATTAGTTATCTGCAAGGGTGTTCTGTTTCTACTCGCTCTGGTCTTCATACTGTCTTCGATACTAAATCTATACAGAAATCGTCAAGGAGAGACTGAGGTTGGAAATCAAAGTTTCATTGTACTTTAATAACAATTTGTCGTATCTTTTTGTCTTGACTTGGAAAGAATCTTCTGGAGAAAAATGCAGTTTAAACCAAATTTATTGAGCACGCCATTCATGTCCAATCTCGGCGGTACTACTGTACTTTACTCGGTCGCCGGTTTATATCCTTGGCTTCAGGCCAATGAGCACACGATAAACAAACAATTTTGCATACGAGGGAGGTACATTTACAACTAGTCTTGTAATTGGTCAATAGGCGTCACTGAGCTCTGCCCCCCCTCCGGACATGGGGGCAGTCTTGGGGTTTTTCCGGTCCTGCTTTGATCACCTGTAGACTTCCTGACTTCTTCTCCAGGGGTGCCATCTCTATTGTTCCTCAGGGGCTAAGGAATGTTGACTCAGGAAAGGACATCTGTTTGTCATCTACATGATAAACTAATTAAGTTAACCAAGTTCCTACTGAATTGGAGTTTATTCATTATTCTTAATAAAATGATTACTACATGAGAGTAATCCAAATGTATTGATGTAATACCGTATAAAAATACACTACATATCCCCCCTTCGAGGCGTCCTAACGCCTCGACACAAAACAACATTAAACATAACAAACAATCCCCATAACACATACAAATAACCAAATCATCACACAACAACAAAGCAAATCGGGGGCCAGAGGTTACTAGCACTTAGCCCCTCCGAAGGAGAACAGCCCTCAGCGCTGTCTCATCTCCTCGTCTCACGCTGGAGCCATCTTCAGACATCAAACCCCCAGGTGTCGCAATCCTCTCTGACACCAAGAGAACAATGTTCGTAGCAAGATGGGAAGCTCACCCCGTCCAAAACAGGGAGAACGCTCCAGGAAAGTCCAAGAATGACCCTCAAGTCATCCGTGACTCCACACAGTTCATAGCTTCATGCTGGCGAGGGGCAACCACTCCTTGGTAGCCCACTAAATGCACTCCAGGATAGTCTGAAAACATCAACACAGAACTACACAAAACACAGAACATCCTATAGACATAGACTAAACCTAAATTACTACAAAACAGAACAATCTAACCAAGGAGACGTGTACACACACCTGAATCAAAAACACAGGTGAAATGTAGACGACATCCTCAAGCTTGATTGAACAAGAAACCCTAAACAGAAATGACATATAATGCTAAACATCAAGAAACCTCATGTTCCAACACATATCAGAAAAAGATAGAAAAGACAAACAAAAGGTTAACAGACAAACAACAGGTTTCAGGCAGTCCCCAGGAAGGCACGATCCAGGCATTGCTAGGGCCTGGCCCCCAGGGTCCGCGGTACCTGTAAAACAACACTCAACACAAACCGAGGTTAATGACAGAGGGGGAGGCCTAAAGCCAACTCCTCAATAGAATGCATAAACGAACAGCTTATGGCCATTCATTGACTATTGAAACACAAACTCCTAAATCAAAGTGAGAAACATAACCTATTTGAATTGACTAAACAGCTTTGTAAACCAATTATCTAAACTGATGTTATATGAAACCATAACTGAATACTCCTACTATTATGAAATTCCTGTAATAAACTGAACTTAGCATCAAATCATCAATAACCATTCAACACACATGACTTCTTGTTTTTGTTTTTCTGAACAAAAAGATGGTTCATACTCTGGAGTCCATATTCAACTAGTTTGCTTCTATAATAATCTTCTGGAGACAAGTGTTTCTCCAAAATGTCACAGATGTAATAAAAAATATTCCTCATCACTTCAACTTTAATAATGAACTCAGGCTCAGAGGTGACAATGTAGGTTATCACCGCTATCATTCTCCTAAAAAATTGATTCTAAAAATGTAAGAAACCTATTGTATTGTAAATTGCTGATGACATCTAGCCAATGACATGTTTAACTTCCTATTCACCCCCCCCTTTTTTTTTTTTTTTTTTTTTTTGAATTCTTCAGAATTAATAATCTCCCCCTGTCTGAGGCTGTTGGAAAACAGGGAACGGGAATGAAGATTACATCATTGGATTGTTGTCGTTGTTGTTCTGCAAAACAACAGCTTGTTTCTACTCCATTACTTTCCAATTTCCTTCAACTACTCCCTAATCTCCTTCAACTACTTCCTAATTTCCTTCAACTACTACTACTAGTCTGTTTCATTAGCAACACTTCCTTTCTATACAGCACCTGTCATAATCTTTCTAATACTTTCATCATATCCTCCAATATCCACTCCTTCATCTACAGAAGAGTCACTGTCGCTTCCACACTTTCCCTTTTTATTCATCTACTTCTTCTTCTTCTTCTTCTTTTCAGCTGGTGTCGGATGCTTATCTAATTTCTTGGTTTTGCGCTTCACATCAAGATGAGTTACAACGGTCGTCCTGGCATTTCCCTTCTGCATAATATCATTATTATCATCTCTGATTACATATCTTCCCTAAGTATTTAGCACAAGTAACTGTGTATAAGTCATATCAGATTCCCTCTTAATGTCATAAGAATGCGAAGTCTAAACTTAATTCATGTGGGAGAACAGAGCATCACTCACTCAACAGCTTGTCCGTTGTGCTGTTGACTTCCTCTATTTCGGTTGGAGCTATAATTACTGCTTCTAATGCTGTGTTCTGTATCCGTCCCACTTTACTGAACAGCGTCAAGACTATTTAAGATCCTCATAACTTAATAAACTGTTAACAATTCAAACTATCAATAAACCTATTAAGAATCTAACACTATAAAAATCAAGCTTTATCAATTATGTAATTAATAAGAAAGGAACACTCAATCACTCACGGACATAGGACTGTTCTTGCTCTGCCTAAACTGCCTATCCAGATATAATCCTGCTCAATCTCAACCCTAGTCTTCAGCACAGGGAGCGATCGGTCCCATTTAAGCACTTTTAATTTTTGCAAATTAAAAACCACAAAGCCCGGTTTGACGCAAGCTTAGGGTATTGTGCACCAGAGGACAATCCCCTCATTAATCGCTGTATGCCAGAAAATAATAAATTAAAATAAAAAAGGTTTTGACGTAGACATCGAAATGTCCACACCACTTTGCCTGTCAGCAAGTTGAGTCCTACTGTCCGTTCACTCACAGCCCTTTCACTCCATACACACAATATGCAAAGCGTAATATATGTATGTACGTCTATATCGCTCTACTAAAGCAACGCTTAAACTGATGTTTATTCTATCAAAAACCAAGACACCTTTAAACCAGATATCCAACAGACCACCAATCACTCAAAACCCAAAGCTCAACACCAAACCATCTACATCCATTTAACAATTAAACACCCACAAAACCACTTATATCCAGTATCAAGTAGAATTATTATATATATAATACTTATAATAATAAAAAGTTGAATAACTATAAATAATTAATCAAGTAATCAATAATTAATCAATTAATGGACCAACCATTTATCCTTATTATCAAATCAAGTAACCAAACCAATCAATCACCTTATCATAAAACACCAAGCCCTAAATGCAGGTCAACCACTCAAAACAATTAAATCAGGTGATCAGTCTAGTTCAATTAATGAGCATTAATCAGCAATTCAGGCTTACTTTTCAAGCAGGTGATGGATGGGTGGATGGATGGATGGCTGGTTTGGACAAAAGCTTTTCCGGATATCACTGTAAACAGATTGACTCAAAAGGGGAAAACCCAATTAATCCCCAAGCAATGATAATTAAAAATAAATTTGCTATTAACAACCCATTATTCTAAAGTCAAACTGTCATATAACACACGAATAATCAAACAAATATAGAAAGCGGTCATATCTAACAAAGGCCACGCGATGGCAGCATAGGACAGCAGAATTAAAGAATCAACACAACCCAAACCAGCGTGAACTGCTACCTAAACGCCACTAGATGGAGGCATAGGACAACAGAGGTGAGAAGGATGAAAGATTTCTTAATATCCCTAAAATCTGGCTAAAGCTACACCATTCTCAATTTATGAAGCTAATCCAGTCGTCCCATACACCGCACGACCCACTGGATGAATTATCGTTCCCTAATTTCTAAAGACAGGAAAGAGAAAGAAGTAAGAGAGAAAGAAAGATAGAACAAGAAAGAGATAGAGAAAATGGTCACTGCCCGCCTCACCTGAGACTGAAAAAAACCTATTGTCTAGTGACCGCGTATCACAGACCCCCCTCCCCCCACAGCCAGCTGTGGTTTAATGAGGGCTAGGAATTTTTACAACTCAAGAGTACGGGGAGCAGCCTCACCCACAAAAGACAATTAAACAAGAAATATCAGCACAATATTATTTACATTAACTCAACTTTCAAACCTTACAATGTATAAAACCAACAAACACACAATCTCAACTTTTAAACTTTAAAGCACAAAACCCACAACGCACGCTCTCCTTTCACTCTCTCGTTCACACCTCAACTTTCACACCTCACACAGCCCGTCTCCTCACACAAAGGCTGTGGACGCAGGCACACACACACACACACGTGGAGGAGTGAACAAAGGATCTCTCTTCCTCAATCATTCATTCAAGAAAGTAAGAATATCTACATTGACAATTACAAGAAACAGGACCAAATAGCAGACTGCTAAAACGTACTTTAAACGAGACAATACAGGACTCCGGTTTAGCCTGTTTCACATTTACTGGTACCTCACACTTAACACAAATATGCAATCCTATGCATTTAATTTAACCGGTTTTCATTAGAGACATGGAACCCCACTCTGGAGCTCCCGTCTTCTCTAAACTCTGCGCTTTGTATGCGTCTTTCTAAGACAATGCCCATACCAAGTAATACCAAGTACTCAGCGCAACAATGCGTACACAATTTAATCTATTTCTCCTTATTTATTGGAAGTTCTTTATGGCGTAAGCATAAAATAGTTTGCAAGACAGTTTACCTCGATCAAGACTCGCGAGGTCGTTCCCTCTTGTCCTCCTTGGCTGTTAGGTTCACGTGAGGTAATTGAAGTCGCTATCTTTCAAGGGTCTTGCAAACGTAGCTAGAATCGCCGTCTCGTCCCCGTCGCCAATATGTCGTATCTTTTTGTCTTGACTTGGAAAGAATCTTCTGGAGAAAAATGCAGTTTAAACCAAATTTATTGAGCACGCCATTCATGTCCAATCTCGGCGGTACTACTGTACTTTACTCGGTCGCCGGTTTATATCCTTGGCTTCAGGCCAATGAGCACACGATAAACAAACAATTTTGCATACGAGGGAGGTACATTTACAACTAGTCTTGTAATTGGTCAATAGGCGTCACTGAGCTCTGCCCCCCCTCCGGACATGGGGGCAGTCTTGGGGTTTTTCCGGTCCTGCTTTGATCACCTGTAGACTTCCTGACTTCTTCTCCAGGGGTGCCATCTCTATTGTTCCTCAGGGGCTAAGGAATGTTGACTCAGGAAAGGACATCTGTTTGTCATCTACATGATAAACTAATTAAGTTAACCAAGTTCCTACTGAATTGGAGTTTATTCATTATTCTTAATAAAATGATTACTACATGAGAGTAATCCAAATGTATTGATGTAATACCGTATAAAAATACACTACAAATTCAAACGAGTGAATTTTCTCTGTCTTTGTGAATACTTGAATGTCAACCATCTTGAATTTCCTTCATAACTTAGGATGACTGTGACAGTGGCTGTGAAGATGTTGATTGGTAAGTTTATATTGATATTATGTGTTCAGTGTATACAGTACCCATAAATTTGGAGTGTGTGTGTGTGTGTGTGTGTGTGTGTGTGTGTGCGCGTGCGTGCGTGCATGCATGTGTGTGTGTTGCATGACACATTTCAATTTAAATGTACTGGTTGAAATCATCAAAAGTCATTAGTCTTTTTATCTGAAAAGGGCACCGTTGGACAAGTACAGCAGCTGCTTAGACCACCTGGAAGAACCTAGAAGACAGATGTATACAAGTCAGGAAGGACAAGGAGACAATGCCAATTCTCATACTGAATATAGTTCACACTACAACCAAGATAAATGCACCTCATGCTGCAGCTGCAAAGATGACTATTATTCATGTTCTGAAAGTGATTCACATCACAACAGCAGTCAGAGAAGGTTCCTCGATGTCCTGAAGTCTAGCATCAACCAGCCTCACGTTACTGACCAACTGCCCAACAGTGAGAGTGAAAGCAGCAGGCCTTGTGAAGTCAGACCTACGCCATCCCCAGAGGCACTGCAACTGAGCTTTGAAGAGAAGCGTGAGATGTTTGAATGTAAACTACTCACCAGCCCGGAGAAACCTCTTAGAAAACCTCCATATTCCAAAATTGGGTCAGGATTGAAAGACAGTCCAGTTGAAAAGGTCTCATCAGTCTCACGACCACCATGTCATCTGTACTCCCAAGTTATGGAGAGACCGTTGATCTCTCGTGAGCACAGGGACCTACTGAAGTCTAGCATCAAGTATTCCCGGCCTGTGAGAGCCTTTACAGCCCAAACCCAGAATACCACCAAAACAGATAACCAGCCTCACGTTACTGACCAACTGCCCAAGAGTGAGAGTGAAAGCAGCAGGCCTTGTGAAGTCAGACCTACGCCATCCACAGAGGCACTGCAACTGAGCTTTAAAGAGAAGCGTGAGATGTTTGAATGTAAACTCATACTCACCAGCCCAAAGAAACCTCTTAGAAAACCACCAGATTCTAAAATCGGGTCAGGATTGAAAGACAGTCCAGCTGAAAAGGTCTCATCAGTCTCACGACCACCATGTCATCTGTACTCCCAAGGTATGGAGACACCAGTCATCTCTCTTGAAAACAGGGACCTACTGAAGTCTAGCATCAAGTCATCCCGGCCTGTGAGAGCCTTTACAGCCCAAACCCAGAATACCACCAAATCAGATAACCAGCCTCACGTTACTGACCAACTGCCCAACAGTGAGAGTGAAAGCAGCAGGCCTCGTGAAGTCCCATCTACGCCATCCCCCGAGATACTGCAGGTCAGCTTTGAAGAGAAACGTGCAATAATTGAACGTGAACTGAAACTCACCAGCCCAGAGAAACTCTGCCACCGAGCGGTCCCACACCTGCAGCTAATCAGCCAATCGGCACAAGGTTAATAAGCCGCTCCACACAGCAGTCTGCGCCAGATCGTTGACCAACCCAGTGGGTAACACGACTCCAGCTAAATCCCTACTCCTTACTCGAGCCTGTCTCACCGTTCTTTGTTTTCATTTATCCTAGTTAACCTGCCTTACCCACGCCTGTCTGAGATCCACGAGCCTGCCTGACCCACGACTGTCTGATAACCACGCTCCTGCCTGACCCACGCCTGTCTGATTACCACGCTCCTGCCTGACCCACGCCTGTCTCACTACCACGCTCCTGCCTGACCCACGCCTGTCTGAGATCCACGCTCCTGCCTGACCCACGCCTGTCTGACTACCACGTCCCTGCCTGACCCACGCCTGTCTGACTACCACGTCCCTGCCTGACCCACGCCTGTCTGACTACCACGTCCCTGCCTGACCCCCGCTTGCCTCTCCGACCTGATCCTGCCTGGACCGTATTAAATAAACACGCCTCCGGGCTTCACCTCCAAGCCTTTTGAGTCTGCTTTTGGGTCCTCCTCCGCTAGCCCTAACAGAAATCTTGATTGACTTGGAATCTTGAAACATGAAGTTCAAATTCACACCAAAGCAAAATGAGATCTCAAATAAACTAAAGCATCAGACTTTACATCCATGTCATACAGTATTCATTCTTTATTCAAGGACTACATGATACAGTGCATTTCTTGCCCTTCCAATAGCACATAAAGATGTGATAGACTAGTGGGCCAGCCCGCATAATGTAAAAAATGTTGAAAAAAAGAGAACCATCTGCCAGCCTTACTGCTACAATTAAATTACCACAGGGCCATTGGGAACATATTCAAGGTATATTGACTAGATGGGGTGTGCTTTCATTCAGAAGACCTTCTGGTTGTTCTGTCCAAATTTACATTTGTGCTTGTGTACTTGTGAACAAACCTTTGAACTATTAATGCTGAGAGCTCAGACAACACTAGCCCAGCTAAAGTTAATCCCAAAGGCAGTATGACAACATGGAAGTTGTCATACTAGGGATGAATATTGTGCTCTTTTAGTTCTTGTACTGGAGCTGTAAGGAGGGGGGAGGTTAGAACGATTCCAAGGGCCCTGAACTTCCAGGGGCCCCCATAAACCATTATTATTATTATTATTTAATTTTTTTAATGATGATGATAATGATGATGATTATTAATATTATTATTAGCATAAGGTCTTGGTTTGGGGGGCCGAATATTATATTATTTTACAGGGCCCAAAATTTCTAACGGCACCCCTGAAAATGGCACTCCATTTCCTGATCAGGTCAGCCCCAATGTGAGGGTCAGAAAGAGCAGCATGGTGGTCAGGCCCGGCATCTCCTTACAGCACGTTGCATCAGCTAATGTAGCGAGAGAAGTCTTAGATCATCTTCTGTGGGTTTATTTTATTACTTGTATACATTTCTTATACTTCCTTTGATTCTCAGACACATAGCCTCTAGATTCTTACCAGGAACTATTTGCCTCCCACATTGAAGTCACCCTTTCTCATCTTGAAGTCTGCTACGGACTCATGTGCTTTTTGTGCTTTGTTTTTGAAGCCATAGAGAATAGACTCATAAAAACAACCCCATACATAGACACACACACATTCACCAAACACTATGAGTCGTGTGTGTGTGTCCATGGAGCACAGAGGGTTCTGGGCAGTGCAGTGGAACATGGAGCCATTGAGCTCAGTCAGTACAGACTCCATCCCCCGCTCCCTCCCATCACACTCCTCTCTCCCGTCCAGCAGAGGCCTGCATACCTTGGTCCAGGTGAACAGAGGCTCAGGGAACACCTCGTTTGAGAGTGGGGATGTGGCAGAAGAATACAAAAGAGACCTTTAGTGTCTAGTTTAATGTCTTTCACTGAACCTCCACACAACATTCCTCATAAACCATCTTCGGTGACATATTAATGTAATATATTTAAACATTTACATAGCCGCTTATCAGTTATCAGCTTATAACAGGGGTCTGCAACCTTTACTATCAAAAGAGCCATTTTGCCCCCTCTTCCACTAAAGAAAAATAGTCTGGAGCCACAAAACATAACACGGCTTATAAACTTTTAAAAGTTTTAATCTTTTTTTTAATTTTACCTGTTACAACAAACAGAAGTGCAGTGTGCATGTGTAGGCCTACTTAATAATAAATTAAACACTGACCTATGCAGGCCTATTTGAGTCCTTCCCGTATTTCTGTCAAATTAAAATAAAAACTAGCGCACTTTAATATAAATAAAACATATAGCCGCAGCTTAGCAAGTTTAAAAAAGTAAACATAAAATTAGCAACCTTTATGACAAGTCAATTTCAGTGTGCTCTCATCCTCTTCGGGTTTCTTTCTCGGCCAGCAATCAACCGAAGCACCTGAACATAGCTACAAAAAATCAGCTCCGGGTCTAAAATAAATGTTTTTTTCTGAAAAATAATAGCTTATTAAATGCTAGTGTTCTCATCTGTTTAATGTGACTTCTGTTTCTGAAGCTCGCTGCAGATCTTGCCTATGTCGGGGCTGTAAGATGTGACTTTGATCTTCAGACGTTCATATACGTGTCGGGAATGGCACTCCATGTTTCAAAAACAAGTTTGTCGGGTTTGGGGAGGTCTTCAACTTCATTTGTGCTCTTTAGATCACTGATTTATTCAGCCCTGCAACGGCCCCAAACCCAACTGCTGCTGCTGCTAGCATTCGTGAGGGCCATGAGGAGGAGATGCAAAAAGGTTTTAAAAGCGTCACTTCCAGAAGTGATCAGCTCTAGGTGCTGGACAGAAGATAGAATAAGTAGATTAAGTAGATTGTGTTAATTTGTAAGATTGTAATTTTTTTTAGATTGTAAATTGCAACTTGTAAATTTGTAATTTGTTATTGAGTATAAAAGTTTATCTATAGCATAATCTTGGAGTCAGTAGCAACATTTCACTGTGACTGTACACCGTACATTACATGTGACGAATAAAAGGAATCTTGATTAGAAACATAGAATCCGCACACTAGATATGCTCCCATAACATTTATTCCCACCTTTTCAACTGTGAGGAGTGCATGCTAACAGACTGAGTGCAGGTAGGACACTGTTTCTTTGTAGATATGCCAGCATCTGTCTATAGTTTTGTGTTGTTGGAAGTGGATCATTCAGCTCAATGTGCTTTTTCAAGCCGCCATGGCAGTTCTTATTGTAAGTAGCGAAAGTAAACCATGAGTTTTCATGCTGCCGTGGGCATGTCTGCCCTTGTCACCTTGTAACAACAACAGCAGCAGTGCTGTGATACGATATGTAGGGCTTACAGTAGTAAGGAATATAATACCATCAATAATAATAACTAATGTTGTTGGGCCACCATTGTTTTGAAACTCCCGGTTTGATTTATCGTCCCAATCCGCCCCTGAAGATCGACCTAACGAAAGCAGCAATACCAAACATGTCCTGCTCACACACATGTGCGCCTACAGAGCAATGAAATGCATTCATGGGTGGAGGTCTGTGCTCTCTGAGCACCATTTCTAGTTATTATTAGTATAAGGCCTGTGTATGTCCTGTTTCTGATTAGGGTCAAGAAGAGGCCATGCACCAATAAGACAATCAAATCACTCTGGATCTCTAACAACTTCATTTGCCTTGTTTAATAGGCAGCAAACAACCTATAAGCTGTTATTGTTCTCAGCACCTTGAAGCATGATGCGTTTTAGACATTCCCAGCGTGGGCTGCTGTGGATAAGGGTGATCTGAGGTATATTGCGCTACATCTCCCTGTTCTCAATACGTTGTCACAGGCTGCTGCCTGTATTTAGGAAATCATCTTGGATTGATACATACATATCAATTAGAACAAAATAAAACATTTAGAAAACATTGCTTAGTTTTGCCCTCTGCTGGCCAAAGTGAATACATCATAATCATGATACAATTTCTTTGTTATTTTTATTTACAAAAATATAAACAGGACCACTTATAGAAATATTCAGTAACACAGAACATTGCGGCCATTAACACGTCAATGCAATAGTTGCTACTCTTTTAATTCAGCTTTGAAAAGCAAAAATACACAGTAGCATTCCTCCCTCAATTTTGTGTAAAGACGGTCACTATCATCAACATCATCAAACAGTTATGAACTTAGATTAATAGGAGTCACCTCTGTTAGAATTAAACATTACAAAAGCAAACATTTTCTTAACCCCTGTCAACACTATACATAAAGCACAGTGGTTCTAAATCAATGCCAGATCCTGTAATGTCCTGTAGGCTAGGAGTGGAGCATTCAATTATTATCATGTTGTGGCCATAAGTTGTAGAAGTGTTTTACTCTCACCTCTACTTCATCCTGTGACTAACAAACTGTAATGAGCGAAATTAAAGATACACACAAAAATACATTTTGCATAATGTTGGCAAGTAAACAGGGCTCATCAGTAGCATCACTCTATAGTAGAAGTGTCCCTCTGACAGTTGTCAGATGAGGCTAGCTATCAGCAGCTTATTACCTAGCAGCCTTTGGAACTAGAATCTTTTCATGCTTTAGCTAACTCATTTGGCTTGTGGTGTAAAACAATTACAAAGGAGCTGCTACAGAAGACAGATTTGACTTCCAGGCTAATCAACTTTCAGATAAGCCAGCGGGACAACAGCCATACCCATCAACTCCAACCCCACGCGCTGGGCTAGGGCTAAAGGAACGCTGAGGGCAGATGGAACGCAACTACGGCTCCAGTTGAAAACCACAACCAAAACACCCCCAATTCTTACAAACAAGTTCAAATAACTCATGAACTTAGTACAGGCTATTCAAGAATATAATAAGTTGCGAAACATGACAAGTCCGTTCTTTCACACTGCGGAACTCTTTCATGGTCTAATCCACCTAGTGAGGACATTGTGTTTTAATGCCAGTCAGAGGCACTCTGTTATCTGCTTATAGCTTTGCTACGACGCACCGTCTACCTGTTGCTCCGGCTGAAACGGGTAGCTGAGAGCGGGCGGAAAGACCGGGTTTCTGGGCTGGTCATCAACCAGGACCAAGTCCTCCACATCCCTCCCTCTGAAGCGCCGTCTGCAGATCTTCACCGTCACTTTGCGCCCCTGGAAGGCTTTCAGGGCCTCTTTGGAGGCCATGGCCCTGGCGGCAGCCTCGTCCCGCCCGTACCCGGTGCCCATGTAGACAGTCAGACAGCGCAGCTCGCACACCTGCCCTTCCTTTTGAGTGCGGCCGGCCGGCAGGTCAGGAATGTCCTTCAGCGGCACGAACACACAGCTCAGGCTCTCCTTGGAGGACTCCACACAGGCCCGCAGGATCTCACAGTGGTCCAAGTTGGGACCAAAGCCCCCGGCTGACACCAGCTTCCAGGCCACAGCCTTGTAGAGGCGGTTGAAGAAGGGCTGGAGCTCGGCCGGAGCCTTTGGATGAGGGCCTGATTTCTGGCTTGCTGGTCGTGCTGCGGTCCTCCCTCCTCCCGCCTCATTAAGCCCTGCCTTGGTCCTCTTCCCATAGCTGTCAGCATCGCCCCCTGAAAAGTGCATTATAAGTGAGGGATTCCTCACAACACTATGTTCACCTGGAGACCGACACCTTCTAGGGGCATGGGGTGTACAGGAGGTGGACTGAATCATATCTGGATAATTGGACCTAAACAAAAAGCAGCAGGCTATACCACATATGCGAAAGGTAGTGTCAAGTGTAACAATGGATGTTTGTTAGAGTCATTCCAGTTAAACCACAGTCACTGCTGCTTGAATTCCTGATTCACTCCAAGTAGTTATTGGAGGCAAGCCAAACTTGTTTATTGCAAGAGTATCAGAGAAAGACTGTTTTCATTCTTTGTTGAAAATGATAATCTCTGTATTTCACACTTCTATTGTACCTGAGGCTGCACTTCTCTTCCCTTTCGCTATGATCTCATCCCTTGTTGTTCGAACTGGAGCATCATGGACAACGATTCCCTCGCCCATCTCCCGGATTTTGTCCATTACAGGTTCTGGGTATCTGAGGGATGAGAGAGCAGCGAGAAGACATTGGTTTGTTACCTTCCTAAATCCGTTATTGACTTAATGTTTCAAGAATAATAGTTTGAGGAATAGCTCATTTTGTAGACATACCTGCAGCCAAGGAACACATGGTTGGCCCAGACCATGGACAAAGAGAGCAGCCTGTCCATACCGGCACTGGAGACACCAGGCTGGACTGTGGGGAAGGTCTCCATGTTCCTCAGGATGAACTCTTGTCTGGCATTCCACTGTTTGTTGGTCTCACACAACCCCCTGAGACTCTCCACCCATTGGACAAGGTGAGGGTTCTGATCCAAGTACTCTGACACAACATCCTCCCCACTCCTCCCCTCTGCCATCACTGAATCAAAACAGAGGCACGTTATGTAAACACTGCTGTTGAACTTCAAGTACGCCGAGACCAGTTCGTTTTTGATCTGGCACAAACAGATCTCTATGGTGAGTAGCCAGACTGATTTGCAAAAGAAACAGAATGTGAGCTCGCGAAATGAGGATGGTCTCAGTCTAGTTGATTTGCGTGACCTAGCTAGCTTAACGAGTTTCTTCATGAATCTGGTGGGTAGAAAAGAAAATAAGGGCAGTTAAAGCATTACGGTTGTGCATCTGTAAAGTTCTTTTAATCATCTTATAGCAATGACACACGCGACACCAAGAAACACACAACACACACACACACATGGGGGAGCGATTGCTGAAGAAATGTATCCTCTGCATTTCCCCCATCCAAGCGGTCTCCTCCAAGGACACCCAGTAGCAGTAGGCAGCCCTCATCAGCAGTGCCGAGGAACTAAGTACTCATGTCCATGTCCTGGTCAGCATGTTCAGTTTCTACTGTTTTTACTAGGGTTCTTTTTGGGGGAGGAAATGCGAGCAGTGAGCACGGGAAGAACATGCAAACCCCACAGAGAGGCCAGTGAGAGCCCACCAGACCTGGGTAGAACATGCCCCCCAGGGAGAGCCCCCCAGAGCACCAACAGACCTGGGTAGAACCACCCCCCAGTGAGAGCCCCCCAGAGCACCAACAGACCTGGGTAGAACATGCCCCCCACCAGAGCACTAACAGACCTGGGTAGAACATGCCCCCCACCAGAGCACTAACAGACCTGGGGTGAACCACCCCCCAGGGTAGAACAAGCCCCCCAGTGCCTAAACCCCCCCATGCGGAAATCGACCCCGGCGGCAGTGCAAAGCCCCGTACCACCCTGACCCCTGACCCCGTGTGCCTGATTTGCTAGCTAGCTAGTTAGCACTCAAACCAGAGAGGCTCAACTAGCCAGCTAGCCTTGTTAGCAGCAAACTGACGTTATGCTGAACGCTGAGGCAACAATTCGTCATGGCAAGTAAACATTTAAACTGTGACTAGCTGGCCAGCCACGTTAGCTAACGTTACAACAAACGTCCAAAGCCTCGCTAGCACTGTAGTTGCGGTTACCTAGCTTACCAAGCGCCTCGTTTGTGTCACGTTAAGCTTTATAGTTCATCAACTAACTGCAAATTAAATTACTAATTAGCAAACTGTTAGCTTACGTTTGAGTAGGCTAGCTAGTCAGTTGGCTTGGTAACCTACCTCTGACTAACTAGTAAAAGCTCCCCAGCTTCGTAGACAGACGCTGTTGTCGATGGCGACTTCAGTGTGGAGCGGTAACGCCGGGTTGTAGTTCAGACCGACTGCAGCAATGGAGAGTTGTTGTCAAACTACAATTCCCATGAATCTACCCGTACGATAGGTCCACATGAATAATAATGACGTCATCATTTCTATTGATCAATCCATCCATGGACCGATCCGCTGCATGTGACTTTTCACTAGCCGACTAAATCTTGCTGTACACAAACAACCATATTGTGGGGAAAGCGAACAAGCAGTAGGTTTGAAGGAATGGACACAAATCCCAGAAGTGTCCCTCCTCATGTCAGTGATCAAACGTCATCAACGTGCGGCGGTAGAAGCAGGTCGTGGATAGATGGGATACAGTGGAAGGACGTTAAAGGCTAGTTCCCATACACGCAGAGGACATTTAGGCTTGAGTTTGGGGTTAAGTTAAGGTTAGAGTTAAGGTTAAGGTAAGGTTTAGGGTTAAGGTTAGGCTTAGATATAGGGCTGGGTTAAGGTTAGGGTTAGGTTTAGGGTTGGGGTTTGACCGGTCTTTGCATTTATGGGAACTAGCCTTCTATACAAGCTGTATTCCGTCTATCGTAGAAGTAGCGGTGTTGTGAATCCCCATGTTAATAAACAGCTAAAGCAAAATGATTCACGAACTCTTGTTGACGCTTAGTGGATACCCTGGCGCAATATTTTCGTGGAACAAACGAACAGGCCTACAGGTAGGTAGTTAAAATAAGTAAAAGTTAGACATGGATAGCAAACATTAGCTTAACATTCCCAATGACAGTGTGTGGTTCAATAATAAACGTGTGCTTCTCCTGCAGGTGTCTCAGGACCTGCCGTTTCTCCATCCCAGTGAAACCAGTGTCCTGAATCGCCTCTGCAAACTGGGATCTGACTACATCCGATTCACAGAGTTCATAGAGCAACACACTGGCCATGTTCACCAGCAGGTAAGATGATCATCCGTATTACATTACATTACATTACAGTCATTTAGCAGACGCTTTTATCCAAAGCGACAAACAATAATTGCATTTAACGTAGGAATAGCCAATCTACTACTACTTGCCAGAACTCACAAGTGCATCTTCTTTCTAAAACAAGTGACTAAGAGCATAATCTAGTGCTGAAGGCAAAGTGCAAGAATCACAATCTAAAGTACAGTGCAATATAATATAATACAATAAGTGCTTAGGTGGGAGGATTGTTGTAGTACTTCTTGAAGAGATGAGTTTTGAGCCTGCGACGAAAGACGTATTCAGACGCTTCACCGGTCTTTTATGGCCTAATATGTATATATTGTTCCCCATACAGGAGCAGCACTCCAATCAGCCTAACCAGGCTGGACTCAGTGGGGTTTATCTGCGGGCCTTCTGCACTGGTCTGGACTCCATGCTGCAGCCTTACAGACAGGCCCTGCTGGACCTTGAGCAAGAGGTCAGGGAGCCTACGATACATATGCTTTGAAACATGCAGGCCTGATGGATAATCCATCGTTCACCCGTCAATAATATGCACTGTTACTGTATTCTTTATTTCAGTTTCTTGGTGATCCACATCTGTCAATATCCCATGTGAATTATATGCTGGACCAGGTAATGGAATCCCTGTTTGATCTTTATTTTACTGACTTGTGTGACTCATACAATTCACATGACAGAAAGAATGTTAGACAGCTATGATGCTTTTTTAGCCTCTCTTACTCTGAAATGTAATTTAATGTCATGTATTGCTTCATAAATGTTCTTAGTCGGTAGACAAACATACTCCAGGAGCTTGCTCGATCGCCTTGTTGAGAGGGGTCAGGGAAGAATTTTTACAGCTCACTTATCTGGCCCCCGGGTGATTACTGTTTTTGGCTTCCCTCTGGAATATGTAGAGAGTGGGTCGTATGCCCACCTCCCTTGTTCTCTGTAAAGCGCATTGTGTTGCCTCTGGGTATGAAATGCGCTATACAAATAAAGCTTTGATTGATTGATTGATTGATTGAGCTGATTGGAAAATGAAACGGCCAGTCAAAACCATCTTCTAATAGTGAGTCTTCTTTTCCCCTAGTTCCAGCTGCTGTTTCCCTCTGTAATGGTGGTGGTGGAGACGATCAAATCCCAGAAGGTAATCAACACAGAGGAGAGAAAATGACTCCCTCCACAGAACAAACTGGCAGAGCACAAGCTGGGTAACGGGTGAATTGATTAGCGTGAAATCAGGAAATGAGGTCACATACTGTATGGTCTCTATCTGAACTAGATCCACGGCTGTCAGATCCTGGAGACGGTGTACAAACACAGCTGCGGGGGTCTGCCCACTGTGCGCGGAGCCCTGGAGAAGTAAGCTAGCTAACTACCACGCCATTGAAAAAAGATATAATGAATACATTATTAACTTCCTAAATAATAAACTTCCTAAAGCTCTTTTAAAGATGTCTTCGAACCGTGGCCGTTCTTTACGATGCGTTTCTTGTGCAGGATTCTGGCCGTGTGCCACGGAGTGATGTACAAACAGCTGGCAGCGTGGATGCTGCACGGCCTGCTGCTGGACCAGAGCGAGGAGTTCTTCGTGAAGCAGGGGCCCAGTGCAGGAGGGGCTGCCGCCAGCCAGGAGGAGGAGGAGGAGGACCTGGGGATCGGAGGGCTGAGTGGGAAACAGCTGAAGGAACTACAGGACCTGGTGAGAGGAGAGCTGCTGCCAGAGCTCCTAGTGGATCAGGCCGGGTTCCTTCTTTTTTGATTTATTTTTCATAGCGCATTTCATACCCAGAGGCAACACAATGCGCTTTACAGAGAACAAGGGAGTTGGGCATTGGTCCCACCCCTACATATTCCAGAGGGAAGCAAAAAACAGTATCACCCGGGGGCCAGAAAAGTGAGCTGTAAAAATTCATCCCTGACCCCTCTCAACAAGGCGATTGAGGTTTCTATGATCTGCTGTGTGTGTCTGTGTTCCTCTGTAGAGGCTGATAGAGGAGGAGAACATGCTGGCTCCATCACTGCAGCAGTTCTCCCTGCGTGCTGAGATGCTGCCCTCCTACATCCCAATCCGAGTGGCCGAGAAAATCCTTTTTGTGGGCGAGTCCGTCCAGATGTTTGAGAACCACAACCACAGTCCATCTAGAGCTGGTAAGAGTCCTGTCTTCTATGTCTATGCATGTACACAATCTACACCAGGGGCTCTCAACGTTTTGTAACTTAAGGACCACTTTTGATTGTTAAAAGAATTTGGAGGACCAGCTTCCCAAATGGGCCCTACATGAGGAAAAAAAGGTGGTCCATTACGTTTCTCATCCAAGGGCAAGGGATATGATTACCATGGTGTTATTCAAACATAACCGGTCATTGAAATTATGTATTTTAACTTGATTTGTTAAATGTGTGAGTTTGTGGGTGTATTTACAGCTTTGTAAATTACCAAACTTTATTTCTTTTTTTCTAGCCATTTGGCAGTAGGCTACCGCTGCCTCCCACTGGATGGGGCTCTGCACCACCGGTTGATTGGCTGCTCTACACCATGAGAACCAGCCAAGCTCTGATGTCATCTCTTCCTCCTTTCTGCTTCCCTGTCTAGGCTCTATCCTGAAGCACCAGGAGGACATGTTTGCTGCAGAGCTGCACAGACTCAAACAGCAGCCTCTCTTCAGCCTGGTGGACTTTGAGAATCTAATAGACTGCATCCGGAGCACTGTGGCAGAGGTGGGCTCACTCAATAAGATGTCCTTCTATTCTAATTCAATTGAGGGTCACACCAAGCATATAAGAATCAGAAATCAGAATCAGAATTCAGAATCAGAATTGAGATGATCATAGTAGAGAGTGTATCCTCTTCACACAGCACCTGTGGACATTAATGGTTGAGGAATCCGACCTGCTTGGACAGCTCAAGGTTTGTATGCTACAGACATACAGTTGGGACTGTACAATACGTTTTGAATCAGTCAGTTGTTAGAGACTTTTAAGATGCATACTCTTTTATATCCTTTTATAGATCATTAAGGACTTTTACCTGCTGGGGCGTGGCGAGCTCTACCAGGTGTTCATTGACCACGCCCAGCACATGCTGAAGACCCCGCCCACAGCGGTTACTGAACACGGTACAGGCACAGATCGTAACATCAACACGGTACACTCACAGATCTTAATATAGAATTAGATTCACTTAACACAGTACAGTCACAGATCTTAATATAGAATTAGATTCACTTAACACGGTACAGTCACAGATCTTAATATAGAATTTGATTCACTTAACACGGTACAGTCACAGATCAGATGGAGGGAAGTTTGGATGGATGGATGATGATGGATGAGTTGCAGCTCTAGTTTGACGGCTGCCTCATGTGTGATTTGTTTGAGAACGTTCTTTTGTAGAACTTACTTTTTATTAGAAAATCAGGTGAAGGCCAAACCTCCAGCTTCTCACTTGGCTCAACAAGAGCATGACCTTCCCTTGGTGTCTATAGTTATGAGTTCAAGCCCTGAGTGATGCAGAATAAACATGCTAATGGATACTCAGGCATTGTACTGTTTGGATTTCAGACACATGATTTTAATTTAAGAAGTTTTACAATGTTTTTATTTATTTATTATTTATTTATCATTTATTTAACAAGGAGGGTCACATTGAGATGTGAGATCTCTCCTTTTTAAGGGAGACCAAGACAACAGCAGCAATAAAATGTACAGTTCATCACATAAAAACAAAAACCACATAGAGTAACCTACGTGTTAGTAAAAGTGCACACAGTAAAATATACAATACATCACACAAACACAAGAGAAGAGTGACCTATATGGTAATAGAAGTACATGACTGAGAGGGTACAGTCATTTTTCAGTGGGGACCTATTCTACAGAAAACAACAACACTTCTTGTAATGAATTCTGTAATAAGGATTTAAATTCACCAAGTGAGACCAGAGTGTCTAAGTGGGTGAGGTCTTGTAGTCCATTCCATGCTAAGGGAGCAACATGAGAGAAGGCTGTCTTCCCTAGTTCAGTGATAGTGATACAGTTATACAGTAGGACTATATCAGTTATACAGTAGGACTGTATCAGTTATACAGTAGGACTGTATCAGTTATACAGTAGGACTGTATCAGTTATACAGTAGGACTGTATCAGTTATACAGTAGGACTGCATCAGTTATACAGTAGGACTATATCAGTTATACAGTAGGACTGTATCAGTTATTCAATAGGACTATATCAGTTATACAGTAGGACTGTATCAGTTATACAGTAGGACTGTATCAGTTATACAGTAGGACTATATCAGTTATAGAGGAGGACTGTATCAGTTATTCAATAGGACTATATCAGTTATACAGGAGGACTGTATCAGTTATACAGTAGGACTGTATCAAGTTATACAGGAGGACTATATCAGTTATTCAATAGGACTATATCAGTTATACAGGAGGACTGTATCAGTTATACAGTAGGACTGTATCAGTTATACAGTAGGACTGTATCAGTTATACAGGAGGACTGTATCAGTTATACAGTAGGACTGTATCAGTTATTCAATAGGACTATATCAGTTATACAGTAGGACTGTATCAGTTATACAGTAGGACTATATCAGTTATACAGTAGGACTGTATCAGTTATTCAATAGGACTGTATCAGTTATACAGTAGGACTGCATCAGTTATACAGGAGGACTGTATCAGTTATACAGTAGGACTATATCAGTTATACAGTAGGACTGTATCAGTTATACAGTAGGACTGCATCAGTTATACAGGAGGACTGTATCAGTTATACAGGAGGACTGTATCAGTTATTCAATAGGACTATATCAGTTATACAGTAGGACTGCATCAGTTATACAGGAGGACTGCATCAGTTATACAGTAGGACTGCATCAGTTATACAGGAGGACTGTATCAGTTATACAGTAGGACTGCATCAGTTATTCAGTAGGACTGTATCAGTTATACAGTAGGACTGTCAGTTATACAGTAGGACTGTATCAGTTATACAGGAGGACTATATCAGTTATACAGTAGGACTGTATCAGTTATACAGGAGGACTATATCAGTTATACAGGAGGACTGTATCAGTTATACAGTAGGACTGTCAGTTATACAGTAGGACTGTATCAGTTATACAATAGGACTGTATCAGTTATACAGTAGGACTGCATCAGTTATACAGTAGGACTGTATCAGTTATACAGTAGGACTGTATCATTTATACAGTAGGACTGTCAGTTATACAGTAGGACTGTATCAGTTATACAGTAGGACTGTATCAGTTATACAGTAGGACTGCATCAGTTATACAGTAGGACTGTATCAGTTATACAGTAGGACTGTATCAGTTATACAGTAGGACTGCATCAGTTATACAGGAGGACTGCATCAGTTATACAGGAGGACTGCATCAGTTATACAGGAGGACTATATCAGTTATACAGTAGGACTGTATCAGTTATACAGTAGGACTATATCAGTTATACAGGAGGACTGTATCAGTTATACAGGAGGACTGTCAGTTATACAGTAGGACTATATCAGTTATACAGTAGGACTATATCAGTTATACAGTAGGACTATATCAGTTATACAGGAGGACTGTATCAGTTATACAGTAGGACTGCATCAGTTATACAGTAGGACTGTATCAGTTATACAGTAGGACTGTATCAGTTATACAGTAGGACTGCATCAGTTATACAGGAGGACTGTATCAGTTATACAGTAGGACTGCATCAGTTATTCAATAGGACTATATCAGTTATACAGTAGGACTGTATCAGTTATACAGTAGGACTGCATCAGTTATACAGTAGGACTGTATCAGTTATACAGGAGGACTGTATCAGTTATACAGGAGGACTGTATCAGTTATACAGGAGGACTGTATCAATTATACAGGAGGACTATATCAGTTATACAGTAGGACTGTATCAGTTATTCAGTAGGACTGTATCAGTTATTCAGTAGGACTGTATCAGTTATTCAGTAGGACTATCAGTTATACAGTAGGACTGTGTCGTCAGC
Organism: Borostomias antarcticus; assembly: GCF_949987555.1. Taxonomy (NCBI): domain Eukaryota; kingdom Metazoa; phylum Chordata; class Actinopteri; order Stomiiformes; family Stomiidae; genus Borostomias; species Borostomias antarcticus. The sequence goes on from NC_140237.1 coordinate 8,334,507, forward strand.
CTATACATTGGCTGTATGGATTCTTTTCCCTAGATAATTTATTTAAAAAAAAGAAAGAAAATAAAAGTGGTGCTCAAATTGACCCATGGGGAACACCTTTGTTCATTTCTAAAAAGCTTGATTTGCAGTTCTCTGCAAATATACATTGTGTTCTCTTAGTCACATAATTTCTGAACCAGTTAATGGTGACCAATGTCACCCAGTCTATACAGTAGTAACTCATGGTCTACTGAGTCAAATGCTTTAGAAAAATCAATGAACAATGCTGCACTGTGTTGTTTCTTGTCAAGTGTGTTGATTATGTCATTGACCACTAGCATTGCTGGGCGATGGTGCTCTGCCCTGACCTGAAGCCTGACTGAACCTCCCTCAGGATGTGGTTCTCCAGTAGGAATAGCTTTAGTTGAGTATTCACAAGGGACTCAGAAGCATTGAGTATTCACAAAGGACTCAGAAGCATTGAGTATTCACAAGGGACTCAGAAGCATTGAGTATTCACAAGGGACTCAGAAGCACTGGGTATTCACAAGGGACTCAGAAGCACTGGGTATTCACAAGGGACTCAGAAGCACTGGGTATTCACAAGGGACTCAGAAGCACTGGGTATTCACAAGGGACTCAGAAGCACTGGGTATTCACAAGGGACTCAGAAGCATTGGCCAGGACAGGGAGCGTAGACATGGGGCAAGTGATTACAGGTTCGTACGCTCATGGAACAATGGAAAAGTCAGAGAATCTGAAAATGGTTTAGTCCTGGAAAAGTGCTTGAAAAAAATAAAACCAGATAGAGCTAGATCAAATGAATGATTTGTAAATGATATGTTATTCAATAGCTTAATTTTTATCCAAGTAATATTCATACTGGTTTAAAACATGGTTGAGTAGTAGGCCTACAGCAGTGGAGGCTGGTGACTCCACACATTGGGGAGGACAGGAGGGAGAGATGTGACCCCCGTCCGTCTCTTTTCAGGTGTCTCTTTAGCTCCTGCTGTCTCTGTAGCACACTAATACTTCCAATTGATAAAATGTTGCAGACTCTGCTTGTGGCACACAATTTGTTGCTATCTGCAGATCAGTCTGGCCTTCCTCGTATCTAGAACAATTTCCAGAGATTGCATTTACAACTGGGCCAGTCAGGGAGACGGGGACTGCGCTCCAACTGCTGTTCTGTCCCCCTGATTGGTTCTATTTACAAATTGCGTGATCTGTAGCGTAACAAAGTTGGCACTTTATGATAAGTACTGCAGTGCCCATTCAAAACCTGCACACAGCGCCTTCTGGCTTCTTCTTCATCGTGTGGGTTTGTTGTTACGTCCTCCTCTCCCTCCAGGCTCGGGGCCGAAGGGCTATCCTTTTACCCCCCCGAGCCTGGGTGAGGGGCTATCCTTTTACCACCCCGCGCCTGGGTGAGGGGCTATCCTTTTACCACCCCGTGCCTGGGTGAGGGGCTATCCTTTTACCCCCCCGAGCCTGGGTGAGGGGCTATCCTTTTACCCCCCCGTGCCTGGGTGAGGGGCTATCCTTTTACCACCCTGCACCTGGGTGAGGGGCTATCCTTTTACCCCCCCGAGCCTGGGTGAGGGGCTATCCTTTTACCACCCTGCACCTGGGTGAGGGGCTATCCTTTTACCCCCCCGAGCCTGGGTGAGGGGCTATCCTTTTACCACCCCGAGCCTGGGTGAGGGGCTATCCTTTTACCCCCCCCGAGCCTGGGTGAGGGGCTATCCTTTTACCCCCCCGAGCCTGGGTGAGGGGCTATCCTTTTACCACCCCGCGCCTGGGTGAGGGGCTATCCTTTTACCACCCCGCGCCTGGGTGAGGGGCTATCCTTTTACCACCCCGCGCCTGGGTGAGGGGCTATCCTTTTACCACCCCGCGCCTGGGTGAGGGGCTATCCTTTTACCCCCCCGAGCCTGGGTGAGGGGCTATCCTTTTACCCCCCCAGAGCCTGGGTGAGGGGCTATCCTTTTACCCCCCCGAGCCTGGGTGAGGGGGTGACCCAGGATATACTGGATATATAGCCTTCTGGCTGCTAGGTGGTATATAAAACTGTGCCCGTGGTAAATTTGTGCCACAAAATTAGCTGGGTTGAAAGATGACCGCAATACAGTAGATTGCACTGTCATACACTACTGGAACAATCCAGTTAGAACCAGAGCAAACCTTGGTCATTCGCTGGTCTTGCTGGATTTACCTGGTGGGCGAGCCATCTGTCTTGCAGCCAATTGCAGCTATATTCCAACATGTTTTTTTCCCCACTAGATGTAAACGTGGCCTTTCAGCAGGCTGCTCACAAGGTGCTGTTGGATGACGACAACCTCCTGCCTCTCCTGCATCTCACCGTTGACTACCAGGGAAAAGACAACAAAGGTGCGTGTGCTTGTGATAGTAGCAGAGCAGAAGGGGCCCTCGTTTGTAGTAGTGTAGTAGTAGTGCTGAGCCCAGTTAGTACCCCCCCCCCCCCCCCCCCCCACCCGCCATGGTTAACATATAGATTTCTTTCCAGAGACCACAGGGACCAGAGAAAGTGCAACTCCTCCACAGGAAACGTCCCCTCGAGAGGTTCCCCCTACAGGCTGGGCTGCGCTGGGTCTGGCCTACAAGGTCCAGTGGCCCCTACACATCCTCTTCACTCCCGCGGTCCTGGAGAAGTGAGTACATGACCTCTCATGTGAATGATATCCTAGTTCCAACTTCCAAGTGGTCAGTTCCAATTATTGATGGAATTGCGTATACTTGAGTGCTTATTGGTGATGTGTGTGCAGGTATAACGTGGTGTTCAGGTACCTGCTGAGCGTGCGGCGGGTGATGATGTGTGTGCAGGTATAACGTGGTGTTCAGGTACCTGCTGAGCGTGCGGCGGGTGGTGATGTGTGTGCAGGTATAACGTGGTGTTCAGGTACCTGCTGAGCGTGCGGCGGGGGTGATGTGTGTGCAGGTATAACGTGGTGTTCAGGTACCTGCTGAGCGTGCGGCGGGTGGTGATGTGTGTGCAGGTATAACGTGGTGTTCGATACCTGCTGAGCGTGCGGCGGGTGGTGATGTGTGTGCAGGTATAACGTGGTGTTCAGGTACCTGCTGAGCGTGTGATGATGTGTGTGCAGGTATAACGTGGTGTTCAGGTACCTGCTGAGCGTGCGGCCGGTGGTGATGTGTGTGCAGGTATAACGTGGTGTTCAGGTACCTGCTGAGCGTGCGGCGGGTGGTGATGTGTGTGCAGGTATAACGTGGTGTTCAGGTACCTGCTGAGCGTGCGGCGGGTGGTGATGTGTGTGCAGGTATAACGTGGTGTTCAGGTACCTGCTGAGCGTGCGGCGGGTGGTGATGTGTGTGCAGGTATAACGTGGTGTTCAGGTACCTGCTGAGCGTGTGATGATGTGTGTGCAGGTATAACGTGGTGTTCAGGTACCTGCTGAGCGTGCGGCGGGTGGTGATGTGTGTGCAGGTATAACGTGGTGTTCAGGTACCTGCTGAGCGTGTGATGATGTGTGTGCAGGTATAACGTGGTGTTCAGGTACCTGCTGAGCGTGCGGCGGGTGCAGTCAGAGCTGCAGCACTGCTGGGCTCTGCAGATGCAGAGGAAGCACCTCAAGTCCAACCAGACCGATGCGGTCAAGTGGAGACTACGCAACCACATGGCGTTCCTGGTAGACAACCTGCAGTACTACCTACAGGTCAGTACCTACAGGTCAACAGGTCAGTACCTACAGGTCAATACCTACAGGTCAACAGGTCAGTACCTACAGGTCAGTACCTACAGGTCAATACCTACAGGTCAACAGGTCAGTACCTACAGGTCAATACCTACAGGTCAGTACTTACAGGTCAGTACCTACAGGTCAACAGGTCAGTACCTACAGGTCAGTACCTACAGGTCAATACCTACAGGTCATACCTACAGGTCAACAGGTCAGTACCTACAGGTCTGTACCTACAGGTCATACCTACAGGTCAACAGGTCAATACCTACAGGTCAGTACCTACAGGTCATACCTACAGGTCAGTACCTACAGGTCAACAGGTCTGTACCTACAGGTCAGTACCTACAGGTCATACCTACAGGTCAGTACCTACAGGTCATACTATGAAAAAGAACTTGTTCATGTGGAACTGTAGTAATACGCGCCCATCTGGTCTTTCTTTATTGCCAGTCTATTGTGACGGTTTTAAGAATAGATCTTAGCACATCTTGCAACCCTAAAGCCCTAAGAATGTACCTTGAAATTCATCCTTACTGTACAGCCGCCATAACAATAGTCAATGCCTTCGTTATTTGCGTTGTACTTAAAGAACTACATGTAGTGTGTGTATTTAGCTTCTGGTCTGTCTCCTGCTTGTGTTCTCCAAGGTGGACGTGCTGGAGTCTCAGTTCTCTCAGCTTCTGCAGCAGATCAACTCCACGAGAGACTTCGAGAGCATCAGACTGGCCCATGACCACTTCCTTAGCAATCTGCTCGCCCAGTCATTCATCCTCCTAAAGCCGGTAAACATACAACACAAGACTTCCATGTGACGTCAGTTGTATTGCTGGTTTCAGAGCACTTTCTTCAACTCCCTTGTCTGCAGGTTTTCCACTGCTTAAATGAGATCCTGGAGTTGTGCCATAACTTCTGCTCGTTGGTCAGTCAGAATGTGGCTCCGCTCGACGAGAGAGGGACGGCTCAACTGGACATCCTGGTCAAGGTGTGCTGCTGCGTAGGAGCATGAATGATATCGCCTGGTCATTTCAACACTTTTGATGAAGCTGTCTGTCCACCGGTGGGCTGCAGTGATGCAGATGTCAGGGTTATAGTCATGTCTGTGTATTCCATTGTCACAAACCTCAACAGTGAAAACGTTCATAAATCACTTACTTCCAGGGCTTCAGTCGCCAGTCCTTCCTGCTGTTCAAGATCCTGTCTAGCGTGAGAAACCACCAGATCAACTCTGGCCTCGCTCAGCTCCTCCTCAGGCTGGACTATAACAAGTACTACACCCAGTCAGGAGGCACCCTGGGCAGGTAGGCCCTCTGAAGAGAGAGTAGCTACCAATACCACTTATTTATGTACCATTACCCTTCGATTGCATCTCAACACTTCTTCTCAACACTTCTAGCCCACCTCTGTGGGAGACGATACTGAACCTGTCTTGTTTGCCTCCAATTGTTCCAGTTTTGGCCTGTGAGAGAATGAAAGGTGTGGCTCAAACACAGACATCCGAGCCCAAACCTGGAGACGGAGGCATTCCCCACCAGTTCACCATCACAATGGAAGAGCTGGAGCATTAGTCATTGTATTTATGCGTGTTGTTAATTTAACCTCATGCTATACTGTTCAGAATATACTTTAAATGTTGATTCCAAGTTTTGTATTCTCAGTCGTCACCATCCCTTCACTATGAATTGTAATATTTTACCATTGTGTGCCATTTCACTCGATCAGAAAAATAAAAGACCTTTAAAATGAAACGACTGTCACGGTTTAATATCCATAAAAACAGACAGGTTAAAAGTATTTACAGCAGGGGCATGCAGTAGAACTAACAGGACATTTAACATGATAGAAAGCTTGTGTGTGATGTGAGACTTGATTAGGATGATGTGTAGTCATGGCGATACTGGGGGTTGCTATGGTATCCCAGGCGCTCCCCACAAATCATGCTCTGGATCAGCCACTCCGGAGACACCAGCGCGAGCGACTGTGACGTCACGCTCTTCAGGACCAATGGCGGACAGGTACGGTCTGTGACCACCACGTCGAACTTACCCTCGGGAATGTCTGAAAAGTTAAATCACACAGACACCAGTCAGTACACAACCACATCCAGGGCCTCGCATTAATGGTGCGTTCGTTTATAACTGGGAGGTGGCAAATTGCGACTTGCTACTAGGAATGATTAAATAAAACACCGCATGAACTCGCACTTCCTCGTTGCAAATTCGGATGCGTTTCTCAGCCTCCAGTTGCTCGAATGCACTAGATATAACTAGGTAACTGTGATATAATGGTATATAGATATAACTAGGTAACTGATATAATGGTATATAGATATAACTAGGTAACTGATATAATGGTATATAGATATAACCAGGTAACTGTGATATAATGGTATATAGATATAACTAGGTAACTGATATAATGGTATATAGATATAACCAGGTAACTGTGATATAATGGTATATAGATATAACTAGGTAACTGTGATATAATGGTATATAGATATAACAAGGTAACTGATATAATGGTATATAGATATAACTAGGTAACTGATATAATGGTATATAGATATAACTAGGTAACTGATATAATGGCATATAGATATAACTAGGTAACTGATATAATGGTATATAGATATAACCAGGTAACTGTGATATAATGGTATATAGATATAACTAGGTAACTGATATAATGGTATATAGATATAACTAGGTAACTGTGATATAATGGTATATAGATATAACAAGGTAACTGTGATATAATGGTATATAGATATAACTAGGTAACTGTGATATAATGGTATATAGATATAACTAGGTAACTGATATAATGGTATATAGATATAACTAGGTAACTGTGATATAATGGTATATAGATATAACTAGGTAACTGTGATATAATGGTATATAGATATAACTAGGTAACTGATATAATGGTATATAGATATAACTAGGTAACTGTGATATAATGGTATATAGATATAACTAGGTAACTGATATAATGGTATATAGATATAACTAGGTAACTGATATAATGGTATATAGATATAACTAGGTAACTGTGATATAATGGTATATAGATATAACCAGGTAACTGATATAATGGTATATAGATATAACTAGGTAACTGTGATATAATGGTATATAGATATAACTAGGTAACTGATATAATGGTATATAGATATAACTAGGTAACTGTGATATAATGGTATATAGATATAACTAGGTAACTGATATAATGGTATATAGATATAACTAGGTAACTGTGATATAATGGTATATAGATATAACTAGGTAACTGTGATATAATGGTATATAGATATAACTAGGTAACTGTGATATAATGGTATATAGATATAACTAGGTAACTGTGATATAATGGTATATAGATATAACTAGGTAACTGTGATATAATGGTATATAGATATAACTAGGTAACTGTGATATAATGGTATATAGATATAACTAGGTAACTGATATAATGGTATATAGATATAACTAGGTAACTGTGATATAATGGTATATAGATATAACTAGGTAACTGGGATATAATGGTATATAGATATAACTAGGTAACTGTGATATAATGGTATATAGATATAACTAGGTAACTGGGATATAATGGTATATAGATATAACTAGGTAACTGGGATATAATGGTATATAGATATAACTAGGTAACTGTGATATAATGGTATATAGATATAACTAGGTAACTGTGATATAATGGTATATAGATATAACTAGGTAACTGTGATATAATGGTATATAGATATAACTAGGTAACTGGGATATAATGGTATATAGATATAACTAGGTAACTGTGATATAATGGTATATAGATATAACTAGGTAACTGGGATATAATGGTATATAGATATAACTAGGTAACTGTGATATAATGGTATATAGATATAACTAGGTAACTGTGATATAATGGTATATAGCTCGAATGCACACAGGTCGGAGGTCGGTATTTTGCCACTTGCCACCTCCGACCACAAACTAATGCACCATATGTTTCAATGTATTTCCCAGTGCTCTGGATGGTCGTACCGGAGCAGTCCTTGTCTGCCTGGAAGTGTCTCACAGAGGCGGCTCCACTCAGAGTCAGCAGCTGGGACCACAGCTCCACAGGCTCCTCGAACACCAGCAGGACCCGCAGGGCCTTGAACGGGCAGCTGCGTGGATGCCTGCACCAAACAAAAGATTACTAAGCATCCTACCGGCGGGGACCAACACATTTTGCCTTGTATTTTGTATGTATTGCATTTTGTATGTCGCTCTTTCTTCCTTTTTATGTGTTATCTGTATTGTAAAGCGCTTCGTGCATTCGTGCTGTGAAAGGCGCTATATAAATAAAACTTACTTAAAATTTTGTTTTTATGCCAGAAACCAATAAAACATGCATAAACTAGAAATGGTGCTTGGAGAGCTCAGACCTCTGCCCATGAATGCATGTTGTGGCTCTTTGCGCGCATGCATGCAAGGAGAATGTTGGGTATTGCTGCTTCGTTAGGACGAGAGCGTAATGCCCCGAGTCTAAACCCCGTCTCTGACCTTCCCATATCAACATGATCGTTTCAATCCACCACATTGACAGTCCAAAAAAATGAATGGAGGTGAATGGGCAGCCGTGTTTGGGCAGCTCTGTGGCGCCCCCCGTGGGTCGCAGCCAGCTGGGGGGCGGTGCGGTGCCCTCCAGGCTCTCCCCCTGCACACCCCTGTCCTGTGTCTCTAGCACCCCCACCCCCACACTCAAAATGTTGTTTTAATTCGTGGATCTGCCCTATGATTGGCATCTACTCCAAAATAAAGGGTTAATCTTAGTTGGCCCATGCTACTACACCCCTCCACCGAGTTTCATGAAAACCAGTCAGGTAGTTCTTGTGTAATCCAAAACAAAGAAACAAAGACCAATAAATAAATTGACAAACAAACACGCCACCGAAAACGTTCAATCTCGCCCTACGCTGTCATTGGGGCGGAACTAATCATTGGAATTCCTCAAGAACCAATGAAAGCGTCTTACCATTCCACTACGCGCTCATCTGGGCCCATGCCTGCAGGCAGCAGGTAGTTCCTGTAGTTCAGCAGCTTGTTGTCCTTACAGCAGTCTCTCACCCAGATGTGGGACACACAAGGTACACCGCTGGCCACGCACAGCAAGTACTTCCTGGTTCGGCAGTGCTGGTCGGCAATCAGAAGGCTCTGATAGGCTGCCTTGCACTACAGGAGGGAGCCAGTCACAAGTCAGGGGTTTGAGGTGGATCTAGGCTGCAGGTAAACCATCAACATGCACTAATTCCCAGGTCTTAACCACTTCACTGTCTCACCTGTTCCTCGTTGAATTCCAGGAGGACGAAGCCGCCGCCCGCCTGCAGCTGCGTCTCTGTGTAGCCTTTGTTGTACGGCGCCGTCTGAACATACTCTAACGAGGACAGGAGTGGAACACTCAGCGTCAACACACAACCGTTAACGTCATCACATCCGGGCTGTATTTCAAACCCAAGGGCTCATCCCTACACCCTATGGAGGGTCTTCCCTTCGTAGTGAGAGTAGGGTGTCAAAATAACGCTTGTTTGGAATGCCCTTCGACGCCATTTTCAGGGCTGTCACATCAGTCAACGGCCTGTCACGAGATACTAACCATAACCATTGTTTATGAATGAATCCCATCTTAACTGAAGCTAAGCTTTCGGAGTGAGAAAGTGATGTGTCCTGATCTCAGGCTATTATAAGCCCAAAACGGTGGGGTCATATTTTTCACTAAGTAATTGTGCATCACCTGTTTAAGCAGCTGAGTTTGACACAGCTGTAGCCGATTGGCTTTGCTAGTTTTGCGTCTGATGTCCCATTCATATCTCAGCCAAACACAACTATACTTGAACTTTTCCACTTGCCAGCTTGTGCTTCTCATTATTATCTTTGGGGGAGTGGCTTATGCACAGGAGGGATTCTTTATTGGGAAATAGCCATTATATTGTATTCAGACATAACGTAGGCTGGTACTGTCAAGGATCACAGCCGACTGACGCACCCTCCCCTCCAGCGACGGAGGGTTATCAGCCGGGCTGGAGTTCCGTCTCTCATCGCTGACCAGCAGCTGCCAACTTGGGCTGATGCTAGTTAACTAGCTACATCGTAAATTCATCAAACTGAATAATTACCACACATATAATAAAAAAAAATAATACCGATAGCTAGTTCAATCATGATGTAAGTAAGATATCTGCTAAAAAAAAAAAGACAGATTTAGCTACAATGTCCGTAAACCATTAAGCTAGGTTGCCAAATTACTGTCGCCTCAACACCCACCATTCTTTTTTTTTTAAATGATTGACCGGAGACGTTGCAGTCGCAAAGAGTTGTGGGAGCGAAGGGAGCGAAGGGAGCAAAAATTACCATCGCTTGTTCACTTCGAAAATGACCGTTACGAAGGGCCCTTCGAAGGGAGTACTTTTGCACCCTTCGGATTGGAACGCCCTTCAATATGGCGGAGGTGGGCGTGGCCCCGATTATGTTCCCTTCGAAGGGTAGAGCCCTAGTGTTTCGAATACAGCCCCAGACTCTTGACAACCGCCCTGTGTTATGGTCAATCTCCCACTCACCCTCCTCCCCATCGCTGACCGGCAGGTTGGTCTGACGGTCGCTCTCTGATGATGCGGTCAGCATGAAGGCGAAGCCCATGAAGAGAGAGGCGCTCTGGGGCAGCGGGCCGTGAGACTCGGCCAGGTCAGCGGGCTCACGGGGGAGATCCGTCCCACTACCAGAGGTGTTACACACCCCCGCACGCTGACCTTCACACACGCACACACACACACACAGGGACAAACACAGCTGGGGTCAGAACAGTAATAAAGAATGAATGCTCTTGTTCCAACATCAATATGATTGAACAGCTGGAATGTAAGAATGAATAAAGCCACCAGTGAGCAGATGAACCCGTGAGTAACGACACCTTCCCCAGTGTGGACCGACACGGTGACTAACAGCCGTAGTAGTTACCAGCTCAGCCTCACAGTACAGGAGGAGCAGCAGCACACGATGGAGCAGGACGACACATGGAGGTTGTGGGCCACAGTACAAAGTATTACAACCGGTCTATTAGCAATACACAGCTATTGTAGTCATCCTACATAAATACATTCAATATGTAAAAGCATAAAAATCTCAATTCGTAGTACTTAGATTAAAAAGCGAATCATTAAAAAAACCATGTTTTTTTTACTAAAACATAATATGAAAAAATATTTGGAGATCAGATATTTATACTAATTCATAGCGATAAAGCCTAAAAGTGAATCCGTAGAATGTATAAAAGGTTTGTATGTATCCATGAGCGAGGCAGTGTTGTAGTCAGGGCGGAGGTGTGCCCAGGCCGGGGTGGGTACAGGACTCCCTACCCCCTCGCGCTCCTCCCCCTCGCGCTCCTCCCCCTCGCGCTCCTCCCCCCCTGCGGCCTCTCTTGGCCGGGCTCCTCTCGTCCTCGGAGCCGACCAGCTTCCTCTTCCCGGAGGGTCCGGGGGTCCGAGGGCTGTTACTGGAGCTGCGGTTGGGGGTCCCCTGCCCCGCCGTGCCCCCCCTGCGCCTCCTCTTCCCCTCCACCAGGTTATCTGTGGGAGACGGGAGGGATCACATGACGCCAACGTGCTCTATTTGACAGGGTGTGACCCGCACGGAAAACATCAAATCAATGGAGAAAAACAGAAATAATAATCCATATACAGGGAGAAGTGTGTGTGTGTAACGCCAAGGCGTGTAGATCCAAGGCGGGGTGTGGCGGTCTCACCCAGGCTGATGTCGGAGGCCTTGGTCAGGGGTGTGGCGGGTTCGTAGGGCCCCAGGCCGTACTGCTCCCTCAGGCGGTTCCCCTGCTCCAGCGACAGGATGACGGCGCTCCTGCTGTACCACTGCCTCTGGCCCTCCTGCTCCACACCGTAGAACAGCTCCTTACCCTCCGTCTTGTGGCCCTTCACTACACCTACACACACGGGGGGGGGGGGGGGTCAAAAGGTCAGCCAGGCAAGGGAAGGAAGCATAAAACATTGACGATTGACAAACCAAATTTTGTCACCAACTAATCGCCGCCCCTCCTAACCTATGCTGAAGTACTCATTCTCCAGTAGGGCGGTGACCTCCGTCTCCATGGGGATGGGGTCACACAGCAGGATGTCCTTCCCGGACACCTCGCACTCGTAGCTGTCGTCGAACAGCAGGCTGAAGCGACCCTCCCCCAAATCCTTGGTGATGCAGCCGGAGTAGAAGTAGCCGTTGGAGGACCACTTGGCCACCACCCGCAGTCCCACGAAGCTGCTCCCCGCCTGGCTGGCCTCCCCCGGGGACGAGCTGACGGAGGCGGAGCGGCTGGGGAGGTCGGGGTGGACGGGGGAACACAGCCGCGCGTGCGGCTCGTCTTCGGAGGAGGACATCGGCTGGCCGCGAGGCGCGACGCGTGGGCCTGCAGAACCGCCTCCCCTGAGAGAGAGGACAGGACAGGTCAGCTCACTGGACAGCGCTGCGGTAAGAGGGTTAGTGCAGATTAGAAGAAGAAGAGTGTTAGCAGGGGTGGTGGTGTTGGGGGGGGAGCTGGTCCTGGGTGATATGTTATCAGGGGTGGTGGTGTTGGGGGGGGAGCTGGTCCTGGGTGATATGTGGTATCAGGGGTGGTGGTGTTGGGGGGGGGAGCTGGTCCTGGGTGATATGTTATCAGGGGTGGTGGTGTTGGGGGGGGAGCTGGTCCTGGGTGATATGTTATCAGGGGTGGTGGTGTTGGGGGGGGAGCTGGTCCTGGGTGATATGTGGTATCAGGGGTGGTGGTGTTGGGGGGGGAGCTGGTCCTGGGTGATATGTTATCAGGGGTGGTGGTGTTGGGGGGGGAGCTGGTCCTGGGTGATATGTGGTATCAGGGGTGGGGGTGTTGGGGGGGGAGCTGGTCCTGGGTGATATGTGGTATCAGGGGTGGGGGTGTTGGGGGGGGAGCTGGTCCTGGGTGATATGTGGTATCAGGGGTGGTGGTGTTGGGGGGGGAGCTGGTCCTGGGTGATATGTGGTATCAGGGGTGGTGGTGTTGGGGGGGGAGCTGGTCCTGGGTGATATGTGGGATCAGGGGTGGTGGTGTTGGGGGGGGAGCTGGTCCTGGGTGATATGTGGTATCAGGGGTGGTGGTGTTGGGGGGGGAGCTGGTCCTGGGTGATATGTGGTATCAGGGGTGGTGGTGTTGGGGGGGGAGCTGGTCCTGGGTGATATGTGGTATCAGGGGTGGTGGTGTTGGGGGGGGAGCTGGTCCTGGGTGATATGTGGTATCAGGGGTGGTGGTGTTGGGGGGGGAGCTGGTCCTGGGTGATATGTGGTATCAGGGGTGGTGGTGTTGGGGGGGGAGCTGGTCCTGGGTGATATGTGGTATCAGGGGTGGTGGTGTTGGGGGGGGGAGCTGGTCCTGGGTGGTGGTGTTGGGGGGGGAGCTGGTCCTGGGTGATATGTGGTATCAGGGGTGGTGGTGTTGGGGGGGGAGCTGGTCCTGGGTGATATGTGGTATCAGGGGTGGTGGTGTTGGGGGGGGAGCTGGTCCTGGGTGATATGTGGTATCAGGGGTGGTGGTGTTGGGGGGGGAGCTGGTCCTGGGTGATATGTGGGATCAGGGGTGGGGGTGTTGGGGGGGGAGCTGGTCCTGGGTGATATGTGGTATCAGGGGTGGGGGTGTTGGGGGGGGGGAGCTGGTCCTGGGTGATATGTGGTATCTGAAGTCCTCCCCAGAGGACTCACCTGGGCTGGGGGGAGCGAGACGGAGGCCTGCCCCTCCTCGCCCGTCCTCTCGGGGTCAGCGGGGCCTGTGACCCCACGGCTCCGTTATCTCTGTCTTTGACCTCTGGCCTTGCCATTTGACCCCTGTGACCCCTCTGGTGCAGCCCGCTCCCCCTCCTGGGGCTGCAGGCACACAGATGGGAGGGATGGAACGGTGTCAAGTCGCAGCTAGACACTGATCTCAGATCAGTGTCTAGCTGATGGTTGGGCTGATCCTGAGTCTGAGTATCAGAGCAGTTTTTACCCAGTGCTCTAGTGTTGTAAATATCCATCTATATGTGTTCTAACTCACTCCAGTCTGTTGAGCGAGCGGTTTGTGGTCTTAGGAAGGTGGTTGTTAAAGGTGCAGTGTGTGATTTTTGGCGGCATCTAGTGCTGAGGTTGCAGATTGCAGATCCAGGGAAGGACCCGCTTCCCATGTAAATATAAAGGGCTCATTGTAAGGTAACTAAAAAATAATTGTTCTTATTTCATGGGATTATACACTAACTAGAACATACTTCTGAATATTATATTCCTATTATGTAATTTTACACAATACAGTACCACAAAATTCTACACACCGAACCTTTAAGAAAGTGGGAAAAAGACAAAGGCTGACAATGCACCTGTTCACATGTCAGCTGCTATGGTCATATGAACTTCAGTTCAACTGAACTCTCTATCCGAGGTGGTGGGGTGCTTCTGAGCATGTCGACAGGTGTGCCAGCTTGAATTTCAGATGAAGAGATCAAACTAGGCAGGGTGGGCTGACGGGAGAGACCAACATCCAGGAGCCCTGTCAGGTCTGACATCAGTATCAGCTGACAGGACCTGGGCGGAGCCGTCAGGTCCACAGAGGGGGCCAGAAGAGGTCAGTACCTGGCAGACTTGGCTCCTCTGCTGGGGGGCATGATGAAGTCCGGCCTCCTTAAGAAGGAGGGGACTGTGCCACTGCTGGTGCCCCCAGAGCTGATGTCAGCGAGGTCGCCAGAGGTCAGTGAGCTCACCGTACGACACGGAGAGATGTCACTGTCCAGCACCCGGCTTTCAACAACAGGCTCCTCGGACTCCTGAGCAACATGAACGCACACACAGAGTCAGACATTAATGAGACTGCAGTACAAGGGTTTCACTGTCCTGAGAACACTCCTCGCAGGGTTGTACCCGAATACAGACACATTATTCACAAAGGCACATTATTCAGAAAGGCACAAAATAATGCCTTGGAAACAGATATTTTTCCTATCCGAAGTTACTCATTATTATTCGGCGGGAAAAAAACGTCATCCGCATTAGCCTATTGTTGATGAGTGAATTACAGGACACGCCGCGCTAATCTGATAAGACCACTGGCAATGCCTACAGTGAGGCGATAAGAGAACACACATTTTCACTCACACACTGTCAGATAAAGTTTGAAGGTCAAGCAGCAAGTTTCTTAATTCAGCTAATGTTAGTTGGTCATTCCGTTTTGGTAGGTATGGATTTGAAAGCGCGTTCCACCAGCAGACTCTATATCCATTGTAGTAACGTTATGGGGGAAAAACATGGCTTAAGCCATAACGTGTGGTACTGCTGCCTGCATTGTTTTAGTACAGCTGCTAAGTTTTAAAACAGCGTTACACATTTAGCAGAGCACTTCACTCATGTCCAAACTCTGTTTTGCTCGCTTCATGTTGTCTTGACACTGAGAGCGAACTTTGCTAGTCATGTGACAGCTGTAATCTGAAATGGTAGCACAGCGCCATCTACAGCGCCATCTACTGATGTATTTGACCGTTTTCCATCAATCTAGTTGAGTTATTCTGATATCAGACAGAATTGTCAACTCGTTGCACTCCACTGAGAACTTCAATTTAGAATCAACAAACTTTTAGTGGGTGGACTCAAACATGGAAATATATTTTCCATTGAATGCTCGAAAATTGCATTGCCAATGAATATTAAGTTATTAGAAAATACGATTTAACAGAACTTCCGGTATAAACCATGCCCACTTCCGGTTTCTATCCGAATACAGATAATTATGTTGATTGAACAGATACAGATAATGACGCCTCGGTGTATTCCTAACTCCCCGTATATAAAACATTACAGACCTGAGGGGGGGTGTCTTTATTCTGCCACAGTGATCACACACATTACATATAGTGAGTGGCGACACGGGGCATCTCAAAAAATTTGAATATAGTGGAAAACAATGCAGATGAGCTGAAGGCCGCTATCAAAGCAGCCTGGGCTTCCATAACACCTCACCAGTGCCACAGGCTGATTGCCTCCATGCCACGTCGCATTGAAGCAGTAATTCGTGAAAAATGAGCCACGACCAAGTATTGAGTGCCTAAATGAACATACTTTTCAGGTCGACATTTCTGTATTATAAATCCCTTTTTTGATTGGTCTTATATTCTAATATTTTGAGATTCTGGATATTTTATTCAATTTTAGATGTAATCAAGATTTTTTTCTTGAAATATTTCACTTTAAATGTAATGAATCTCAAATATATTATATTTAATTTGGAATTCAATTACGGAAAATAAAGATCTTTTCCACGATATTCAAATTTTTTGAGATGCATACATAAACAAATAAACATACTTGTACGGTTCTCTATACGCTCATGACCGCCATCTCATAGAGCAGCTTTGGTCCTCACCTCCATGACCTTGCGGTCAACCTCCCTCCCATCCTCGTAGTACACGTCTGTTATGACGCGCGTGACAGTGGTCCGCACTTCCTGGATGGTCCGGACGTGTCTGCAATGGGTGGGGCCAGCAGTCCCTCTCAAGGGAGGAGTCTCCGGCTCGACCTATAAAACAGAAGCAGGGAGTTGACCATCGTGAAGGAAGTATCCAATCATGCCAGTCTGAGAAAGGACACAGGGGCAGGTGTTGCATTACCCTGCCTGTCGGGGACCGGGGCCCGGGGCCCTCGACGCTGGTCTGCTGAGACGCAGCCCGCTGGAGTAGCTGGGCGGAAGATAGAGGTTAGGACAAATCATCGTTTACCAATGGTACATTCGTAAATCTTTGGTGGTTCACCTTGCTGGGCGGACTGGGCGCGATGGTCTGCTGGGACGCTGCCCTCGGTCTGCCTGCAGCCCTAGTAGGGGTGGAGGGCTCAGGGGCCCCGGACGGGCTTCTCTCACAGGCTGCGGTGCCCGTCTGTGGGCCGCGCTGCGTGGCGCGGCCTGGTGTGGAGGGCTCGGACGGAGGGGTCATCGGGCTGGAGGAGGGCTCTGGCTGGCTGCTGGCCGGGGCGCCGCGCCCCTGGGCGACGGGGGTTCTCTGGGGGTTCCTCTCCTGGCGGGAGGAGCCAAACAGCTGCACTCTGGGAAGAAGAGAAGAAACAGGGACACACATTATAAGTAGCGTTATAGTAATATTATACAGCATTACTACTCCGGAGTGAAGAGTAGAACTAGGCTATGAAACGAGCACCTTGACAGACCTTGCTCCAGTGCAACAGGAGCAGAGTGCCAGACAAAGCCTCTCTTGGGGGCCATTAATGGTGCCCAAAATAGCAACTTCATCCCAGCAACCGGCATTGCAAAGTAGGTCTTTCTCTGCATTCACTCATTTTTTCTTCCTGTGCACAACGACCTGCAGTAGAGATCTGCTACAGGGGCAGTGAACCGCTACAGTGTAGTTGGCTACTAGATTTCTCTGAAAATCTGGTTGCGGTTGCTTATAATGTAGGCTAGGGATGACAGGTCTGAATTGCAAACTGCTTTTTGGATTAGCTACAGCAGAGACATTAGCCTACATAAAATTGGTTGTTTGAGGGGCTATCATTTTACCAACTGATTGGACTTCATTCATTATTTAGATTCAAACCCAGAAAAAAATTTCAACCCCTATTTTCAATGATGCTGTCAGAGTAACGACATTAAATTAACAATCAATAAATAGCACTAAACCAGTGAGGACTATTTCATTTCAACCCGTATTTACCAACGCATGATACATTTATTTTATTTTCTTCGGCTGCCCAAGTGGCACAATTGTTAGTGCAGCAGACTTGTAACGGCTTGCGGGTTCAACTCCCCGTACTACTGTTTGAGGGTAGTAACCTACCTTTAGAATTCTATCAAATCGTTAAGAAGGAAAGACATACTATTTTCTGTTATTTGTATCATTATTATTTCATTACTTTTATCAAGCAACAACGTAACAACAATATTACAGTAGCCTATCCCTCAAGGTTTGTAGCTTGAGGGATAGGCTTTATAAAATAGTTGGTGATGTCCTATCTATAGGAAAATGCCTATCTTCTTAATATAGTATATTATAGCTACTATAGCTGGTGATGTCCTATCTATAGGAAAATGCCTATCTTCTTAATATAGTATATTATAGCTACTATAGCTATATAGTATAGCTATTCCTAAACTCGTGGTTGTGTCCTAGGCTATCCCAGATCTCATAGGCTATTGTATCTTTGCTTAAGAAATCCTAAGTATTCAATTCTTTCTCAAACGGTCAGTCTGCATTTGAACTGATAGTTTCTCTATCCAACTGGGCTGGAGTATTTGGGGCAGATTGCCAGGTCAACACTTAAAATCAGTCTGGTGGTACTGTAGGTTTAATGATTTTTTCGAGGCTGTTTTTACAGCGGGGGTAGCTGACTGGAAACAGCACTGACCAGCAGGCTACAATGTTTAGCTACATTTCAACCGATCGCGTCTACAAACCATCTCTCCTTTCTACGCTTCCTTAGAAGTGACAGCAAAAAAGAGGAAGTGATTTGCTAGAGTAACTCTGGATCTTGTCGAGGGTCAATAAGTCCCAGTAGCAACTTCAATAATGTGTTGCCTTCGTCTTGCTTATAGACTATGTCAATATACTCAATTTACAATATACACAATACAAAGAATATACTAGTTTAAAATATAGGCAACTATAGCCTAGACAGGGCTACTGCTAGACGAATTGAGTTTGCTTAACGACGCCTCCTGGCGACTATTTGTGCAACACGGAATAAGGAGGTGGTCTGGAGGAGTCCCTGAATGAGGAGGTGGTCTGGAGGGGTCCCTGAATAAGGAGGTGGTGGAGGGGTCCCTGAATAAGGAGGTGGTGGAGGGGTCCCTGGATAAGGAGGGGGTCTGGAGGGGTCCCTGAATAAGGAGGTGGTCTGGAGGGGTCCCTGAATAAGGAGGTGGTCTGGAGGGGTCCCTGAATAAGGAGGTGGTCTGGAGGGGTCCCTGAATAAGGAGGTGGTCTGGAGGGGTCCCTGAATAAGGAGGTGGTCTGGAGGGGTCCCTGAATAAGGAGGTGGTGGAGGGGTCCCTGAATAAGGAGGTGGTGGAGGGGTCCCTGGATAAGGAGGGGGTCTGGAGGGGTCCCTGAATAAGGAGGTGGTCTGGAGGGGTCCCTGGATAAGGAGGTGGTCTGGAGCGGTCCGAACGCTCCTCTAAAACTGCGCTGCCGTTGTTGTTGCTCTCCCCATGTGGTGGGGCGGAGTATTGACGTTTGGGTGACTATATAATACAATAGAATTACAAAGGTCACGGATTTGCATTGTCAAGCCTTAACTTGGACAGCAGAGGGAGCTGTTGTCCAAGAGGTCATGTCCTCCTCCTCCTCCGGTCATCTCATAGTAGAGATGCAGAAATCTCAGCTACAGAGGGCCATACAGGTTAATGTGTGTGTGTGTGTGTCTTTACCTGACGGGCGTTGCAGGGACACTGGGGAGAGACTCGTCCTCTGCCTCCACCTGTCGGTGGGCCTCCTTCACGCGGCTGAACACCGAGGAGCTGGGTAGGGCGTCGGACACAAACACGTTTACCACGGTGGTACTCAATAAACGTTGCTAGCTGACATTGAATCACTTGAATCACTTGATATAATGGTTGCAATAGCAACAAGACACTAGCATGCTGTCACTTTATCGTTACTCGTACCTAAAGTGTCTGTTTCGGATTTAAAAGATCTCTGCTGAATATTCTCTGACAAAATGACTGAGAATGAACTGTGAAAATTAGTGCTAGATTCATTTAGGGACAGATTAAATCTGGAGCATAACTCGTGACTGAAATAAGATAGCACGAATGCAGATTACCTGTTAAGAGCCTTGGCAACGGTGGTAACCTTGGAGACAGAGCCTTCCTCGTCTGATAGCGGGGGTTCTGGGAGTAAAAGGATAGCTACATTTCAAACTGTGATTTGAATGGAAACCAGAACTATCACACAACCAAACAAATATTTTCCGATACAGATCAGACATCAAATGACCCAAAGAACACAAAAAGAACATTCAGCATTCACGCTGCCATATGTTTAAAAAGAAAGAAGTCCCTTTAGCAAAGAGCAGCATTTTTCCTTTAGCAAAATCAGTAAGCGTAGTCTCTTACTCTGCAGGCTGAAGCGCTCAGACCCAGAGCTGCCTTCCTCCACAGGAGTCACCAGCTTCATCCTCAAACTCAGTTTCCCATCACCCCCTTCGGCTGTGTCCTCCCCGCTCTCCCCCACTGTGATGTCACTGGCCACCATCGCCGTCTCCGTGGAGACGTCACCGATCGCAGCCGATGCCGACTTCTCTGAGAAGGAAGTCATCTCTAAGAAACCGAGATATGAGCAAGCAGCCTCAGTTCAGTACAGCTCTGAGCGAGAGATCTGTGTGTGGCTGTAGGTGTGTGTGTGTGTGTGTGTGGGGGGGGGGGGGGGGATGCAGGACACATCCTCATTACTGAGGGAGAATGCTAGTAGTTAACTGAAGTGTAGGTGAGTGGGCTCATTGCCGTGCAGAATTAAGTGCTGCACTGGAGGGTTAAGCAGTTACGCAACAATCCCTGGGAGGAAGAACAACCTACCAATTGGAGTGCTGTGTCTGGGCGTCTGCTTTAACTGGTGGATAAGAGGGGGTGTGGCGCTAACAGCTGGGCCAATCAGCTCGCCCTCTTTAGGGAGAGTGAAGTGGAAGGGAATATCTGCAGAGGAGGAGCATTCCATCATCATCTTAACTACTAGTGCTTTGTTCATTGTCATCATGCATTGGTATGAGTACGGTGAGTTTCGAGCATATTTCATGTCCATTATTGACATCACACACACACAGCTGCGCATGACGGTAGCAGAGGGAGGAAGAGTGCCTGTAAGAGTGAGTAATGCACCACAGTGTCAGCAGATCTAACTGTCTCATACAGCGCCACCATCTTACCTCCAGAGCTGTCGCTGAGGCTCTTGTCTCTGAGCCCATCCGGCTCCCGGGGACCGCCTCCACCAGTCTGGGAGAGCCTATCAGGAACCGTCCTGGTGTCCTTTAAGTGGGGCTGGGACCCAGAGCCATTGGTGGACACAGGGCCCCGCCCCCGACTCCCCAACGGCTGCGAAGCGCTCCTCCGCGCTCCTCCTTCCTTCTCGAGGAGCTGCGAGCTCCTCTCGCGCTCGTCCGGGATGAGGACACCGCAGCCCTCTTCTCCTCCCTCCGCCCCCTCATCCGCTCCTTCATCCATGGCTTCCGGTGACAACACCTGGCTCTGAGAGAGGGCGAGGTAGAGCACAGAGCGCTCCGGCTCTACCGTGCTCTCCCGCTTCTCTCCCTCCTCCTCCATCACGTCACCCTCCTCTCCTCCGGCAGCCAACGGCTCCTCTACCTGGCTGTGAGCAGCGCCTCCAGTGGCCGGCTTCTGTGACAAAGGCTCGCTGGAAGTAGCAGGGTCTTTAAGTCTGTGCGAGGATGTCCGGCTGCTCAGCCCTCCTCTTGGATTCACGGACGAAGGTGGATCCTTCGGTGCGCTGCCGCGAGAGGCCTGAGAGAACACAGACTGGGACTGGGAGGACCAACTGCAGGGGGCGCTGTTGGAGGAAGAGGGAGTCTCCTGCACACAGCCGTCAGAGGTCAGGTCTACGGTATCAGACACCCTGCCCGACGAGGCCTCAGGCAGACTCTGGGAGTTCACAGACTTGTGCGTGGACTT
>NC_140237.1:8360907-8375907 GCF_949987555.1 Borostomias antarcticus
TTCGCGGGGAACAGGATAAAATGCGTGGATGTGATTGGTACAGTGGTACAGGCCGACAACAAACCCTCCCCCCTTTTAGATTTGCGCATGCGTATTATGAGATTCGTTTCTGCCTGTATGGTAATTCCCTCCCCCCTCCCCTCCCCTGGTAACTGTAACTGCCTCGTACTGTATTTTGTAACTGCCTTGTAATGTATTTTGTATGTCGTAATTGCCTTGTATTTTGTATGTATTGTATTTTGTATGTCGCTCTTTCTTCCCTTTGTATGTGTTATTTGTATTGTAAAGCGCTTTGTGCATTCGTGCTGTGAAAGGCGCTAAATAAAACTTACTTACTTACTTACTGTTGCCGACGTCATATCAAAACAATCCTATCAATTTTAGCAGAAATCCCAACAATAGTAAACGACTGATGTATGTCTGCACTATGTGATCACTCAATATGCGTCTGACGTGTAGAAATAAATCTGTTGAAAATGTAAATAAAATTTAGGTGACAAAGTTTTCCATTACTAGGCGACCTTTCAGCACCAGTGTTTCATCCATAAGACATTGATTGATAAACAAAACAAGGTAGGCTACTGCTGTGGCTGCTTGGTTCAGAGGACATGCTGTAGAGACATAGTATGGTTCAGCTCATGTAAACGGTCTGCATCATTTGCCTGTGGTCCATCAGTTCTATCGATGGAAGGTGCGGATTGCAGGATAAATAGATTCTTCTCTGAGCAGAGCAGCATCCTATACTACTGATTCACATCCCTTTCTCTGTTTCTATGGAGACAGTCTTTTCTTCACAAGCGTTAGAATAATGGAGGGCATATCTGAAATGATCAAGGTCATGGATCAATTCAAGGCATCAGCATGCCTGGAGGCCTACTGTAAACTATATAATTGCATGCAAACTGATTATTATAGGCCTACTATTGAAACAAAACTTACAATAATTGCATTTAACGTAGGTAGTCAGTGTAGGGACTCGTCAGAACTCACAAGTGCATCTCAACAAGTGACTAAGAGCATAATCTAGTGCAAAGCCAACGTGCAAATATTTAACATATTAACAAAATATATAAAACCTTGGCATAATGCCTGGCATAACTGAGACGTGTCCGCCTACTGGTGGGAGATCGACCAGCTGCTGTCCTGGTGCGGCCATAACAGTCTGGAGCTCAATGCTCTCAAGATAGTGGAGATGATTGTAGAAAGAAACCAGACCCCCTCACACGGAATGACGTCGCAGTGACCGCTGTTGACTCCTTCCGCTTCCCCCTGTCTCCCCAGATCTCGAATGGGAACTAAAAACCAGCTCCCTTGTGCAGAAGGCAGATGATGCACAGCAGAGGATGTACTTCCTGATGCAGCTGAAGAAATGTGGTCTACCAAAGAACATGATGGTACTGTTCTACACATCCACCATCGAGTCCATCCTTATCAATGGCAATTCTTTATCAGGTCCCTTGCTGGCAAGACATTTCTCATAAATTATCTTATATGTGAACTAGCCTGTATGTTTCTGACTGAAACTTGGTTGGATACAAATGGATCAGTAGCCCTGATTGAATCCTCTCCCCCCTAGAGTTTCTCACAGTCTACCAGGACTGGGAAACGTGGGGAGGAACAGCCACCATGCCAACTGATGCTCTGAGCTGCAGGAGCGTTTCCTTTGATGATTTGATGAAAAATGTCGTAGCTAAACAGAAAGCTCCATGACGGAATGAGGAGATAACCAATTTAAGAGAACACGCAGAAGAGCTGAGTGCACATGGAGGAAGACCAAGCTACAGGTCTACCGTTATATATAGGGGGATTAAAATATAAATTAATATTATATCAGTTTTGTTCATAAAGTAGGTTTTCCCTATGGATAAAAACCCATTATTGAAATTCTAAAGCTCCAACAGTGACATATATAACATGCAGCTGAAGGACCCATAGATATGGGCGGGTTCTTTTCTCTTAAATCAATGTAATGCCTTTTTTCTTGCTAATTTGTGATTGGCCAAAACGCTGAAAAATGACATAAATACTTTTTGACAGCAACCCAAATGAGCTAATCCCATAGCTGTACCATTGCTAGCTAGCCATGAGCGAACTGTTGGATACTGCATTTGCTGTGCAACGTATTCCATTGTCCACTTGTCAAATCTATTTGCCAACAACCTGTTTGAGAGCCAGCACACCTGTGTCCCCTAATCAAAAACATTTTTCATATATCACCTAATCTCTCCAGCACCTCACCAATATCAATTCTTTTCTCTCTTTAGAGAAGAGTACAATCCATTACAACAACTAATTGCTTACAATGTTTTATTGTTGTTTTGTAATATTTTATCATGAGTATGATAAATAAATGCTGCATGTAGTTAAAGAAAGTGTTATTCAGTTTTTCATATGCTAAAATTGACTGTAAATCCACTTTAAAGATGATATTTCAAATAATAACTGACTGAGGGAAAGTGCCCCCAAGCGCCCATGGGCGGTTCACCTCTCTTCCTCCTGTCCTCCTCAGTTTTTTGAGTCACCAGCCGCCACTGGTATATATATACATTCTAGGAAAGCGTTGTTGGTGAGGTCACTGTGATAAAACCATACTGTGTGTGACCCAAAACTTTATCTGCTTCAGCGGAGTGCTGGAGCACCCGACTCAGCCCCTCCCCTACAGCGGCACCAGACAAACTACAGTAAGCCAGTCGCATGACTACCAGCAAGAGAGGGAGAGCAGGCTAGGGAGGAGGAGTCAGAGGAGGAGATAGAAGCCTGAGTTTCCGCCCTCTCCGCCCCCTGACAAGCTCAGGAGATTGTAAATGTAAAGCACTGCCACCAGCTGCTTCGAACGTGCGCCCCCTACGATCGGGGGGTGGTACTGTCGGTGCAGAGGGCAATCTTGAATGCCGGTCGGCTAGTGTAAAACATCCAAGCGATGTAGGTGATGTGAACATGGCTCAGGCCAGACACCCGTTGATCGGTGACACTCGAACCAAAGCAATCACCACCAAGGTCAGGAGAGTAGAGGAGAAAGCCAGAGCTCCACAGATCCCATTCAGAGCTCGGGATGACAAACGAGAGCGCTGTCATCTTTGTGGGAGCAGAGGCCATTGGAGAAAGAACTGTAAACAGAGGAGAGAACAGCTGTTCCAATGTCATCCACGGCTCCCCATTATCATTGGCTGCCGCCACTCCGCATCCTAGGCCGTCCTGTTACAAAAGCCAGAAGGCCTACATGTAACAACCACCTTGAACGGACGGCAAAACATAGAATTCCTCCTGGATACGAGGGGGGGGGGGTGGTGGCTGGTGGCTCCTCATCGCTGTCTGGAGGGAACAGACATCAAAATGAGAGAGCGAAAGCAAGGCATGCATGGTGCATTGGTGCAGTGGGGGGGGAGCCTATTTCGGTGAGAAAAACCAGGCCATTCCTGCTGGAATGGGGACCTGTGTCTCTCACGACCTCTGTGTGGGTGGGACCGGTAGGATAACCCCTACTGGGTCTTGATGTGTTAACAAATCAATTCATCCCTTAATTTCCAACAAGGGAAAGTCAAATGGAATCTGAGTCGGGTAAACAAACCTGACTTAGCAAAGTTGCCAATCTGGGCAAAAGACAAAAATGATTGTGGGCTTCTGAAAATGGAACCGGTCACCTTCACAGGCAGGTCTCCTCCATGTACTCGTCAGTATCCACTCTCCTCACGCGCGGTTGAGGGGATCAAGCCCCTCCTTAAAATATTTGAGGAGAGAGAGGGGTTCTGAAGAAAACTCACAGGGTGAATGGCGCCTCTGTGTGAACTATAGAGTGGCCAATGAGTATGTGGATAAGATAGCCCCCCTTGTGGCAGACGCGTCCACCATTTTCCGTGCCCTGAAACCTGAACACCAGCGGTTTTCAGTCATCGACATGATGTAAGGTGGTCGCGACACCTGACACAGATTAAGCTGAGTAAGCCTCAAAGTAAACGTACCCTCATAGATTGGATAACTTGTAGAGCCAAACACTCCAGACTAACAACATCGTGACAGGCTAGCTTCAAGCCTAGCACCCCAAAATCAGAGACAGTCGTGGCAGCTGTTGTTCGAGCAGAGCCCTTGAGCTAAAGATCCACACGGCTTAGGTGTGGGGGCCTACTCGGGGGTGAAGAAAGCAAATATGGAGAATAACGCGTCAATGTTCCAATTTGTTCCCACTGCTTGGATGACTGTAGCGCTGCTACAGGGAGAGAGAGAATGGGTGCTAGGACCGTAGGCAGGTTAGAACGAACCTTCCAAAAGGTCAAGTCTGGAGTCCACAGTGGCTCTTCTAAAAAAAGATAATAACCTCTATATATGATCTGAGAGAGAGAGAGAGAGAGAGAGAGGAGACATGCTCTCACAATCAGAGTTGTGGAATGCATAATGCTGTCACAGTTTTCTTGTGTTTTTCTGTGCTAACAGGTGGAGTTGGAGAGAAGGACTTCCGGATTGACTTGGGACACGGGGGCCACGTGTGCCGGAGTTCAACAGGGAAGACACTACTCCGGGTGGAGACATCGACGATCAAGACGGGACATTTGAATTTTCACACCACACAATAACCTTTACATCCTCCATTCACAGTTTGATGGTTAGGGAGAGGGAAGCTGATGTGAAGTGTGTGGGTCATATGTCATACTGCGAATAAAACTCCAGGTTGCACTTGAGATATACTTATTAAAACGGAGACAGGGGTATTGTGAAGTGTAGTTTGTTAAAAAGGTTCTTTATCTCTGGGTCGGGGTCCCTCGAATTTGGAGTAATTTTCCTTTCACAGCAGAAATTCACACAGCAGTACATAAAGTGATCTGATAGTTAAAGATTTTTGCTTTGCTTTAGAATTGTAATCATGCTAGAGGAAGGTATGATTATGTTATGGTTTAGACATAAACCTGTTTTAGCTTAGGCATGTTTCCATGTTTGCTTCTTTTTCTTTAATGGCTGTTCAGGTTTAGGTTTTGGAAGTCAACATTTCTCTTGATCATTATGATTTTGCGTGTTTATGTATAATTTAGGGGGGAATGATGATTTTCAGAGAAATGTCGTGGTTTAGCCTGATCCTGTTAGCTGTTTCTAATTATAATGTTGACCCCTGAGTGTGGCTCTCTGCTCGAGTTTTCTGTAAGAAACTGTGTCTCCCTTCCATAGACTTATGAGATAAGGGTGACATTCCACGGTTGGTACATTCTGTGGACAACAGCAATTGTTGTGGTTAGAGATAGAGACCTGGGCGCCGAACCATCGGCCAGTTATCTCGCTACAAGGCCATAAGCCACAGGAGAGACCAGACCAGCACAGAGACAGTGCTGGTCAAGGTCGTCAACGACCTCAATGCTGACTCAAAAAAGCTCTCTGTCCTTGTCCTTCTGGACCTGAGTGCAGCATTTGACACGGTAGAAGACTTGAGAACTGGGATGGCCTCTCTCTGCCCAAGAGTTTTCGTGGCCCTTGGTTCTTCTTCTTCTTTGCGTGGGTACGTTGTTGCTTCCTCTCCTCCCCAGGCTCGAGGCTGAGGGGTTATCCTTTTAGCACCCCGAGCCTGGGTGAGGGGTCACCCGGGCTATATATCCGGGCACACCTCCAGGAGCCATGTCACCATTTCGTCATCCACAACCGTCATGCCATGCATTCTGTTGGGTGTCTGATATAACTGACAGTCCTGGATGACGTGGTCTGCAGTTTGTTCCTCAGCACCACACTCGATACACACAAGTGCACAAGATACCAAGCCCCATCTGTGCATTGATGAGCCTCACCCACGGCGGTCTGGGTAAGTCCATCCCAGGAGGGGAAGGACCAGCGGAGTCTGGAGGTGTTTGCCTCTCACTCCGCAGGCCAGATGTGGTCCGCCCATCCTGCCTCGCTGATGTTAAGATCTCTGCATTGCTGCAGGAGATCCCGTGCGGCAGACACAAAAGGGTGTATCGACTTGAGATGCCAGGGAGGCTCCGCTGTTGCAGTGAGCCCATCGTGGAGCAGGTGGTTAGATTCCACGGCCCGGCAGGCAAGACGTGCAGTGGTTCCTGTGCGGCGGAGGGCAGCGGGCTGGATGCCTGCAAGGTTGGGAAGGTTGTCCACAGGAGTGGGTCGCAGGCATCCTGTCACGATGCACAAGGCTTCGTTGATAGGCGGGTTGATGAGGTGGGTGTGAGCGCTGTGACACCAAACCGGTGCGCAATATTCACTGGTCGAGTAGACCAGGGCTAGGGCTCCAGACCAGGGCCAGCGCCCCAGCCTGATTGGACCAGTCACCTCATCAACACCACACTAGCTGTTACCTCTTGTGCAGTGACTCAAGGTGTCGGCGGAACGTGAGTGACCTGTCCAATGTCACGCTGAGATAGGTTGGTGACCTTGGTGACCACAGCTCAAAAAACCCTGAGATGGGGTCCCACAAGGATCAATTCTAGGGCCCTTACTTTTCAGTCTGTACATGTTATCCTTATGCAATCTCATGATAAGGAACACCATTAGCTACCATAGCTATGTGGATGACACCCAGCTCTATATTTCTGTGACACCCCTCGACTACAGCTCAATTGACCGCTTGACAGAATGTACAGTATTGCAGACATAAATGTGTGGATGTCACAGAACTTCCTCGAGTTGAACCAGGACAAAACTGAAATATGATCATTGGCAAAAAGGATGAAAGAGAGAGACTATTGGTCTACTTAAAAACATAAGTATGAATATGAAACGTCAGGCAAGAAACTTTGTCGTGCTGGACTCTGATCTTAGTTTTAAGGCCTATATAAAGAATGTAACAAGGACCTCATTTTATCACCTTATGTTGCCAAGGTGAAACCTTTCCTCTCCCAGACGGATATATAAAGACTAATGCATGTTTTTATTACTAGCAGGTTGGACTATTGTAACACTCTCCTGTCTGGCCGACCCAAAAAAGCAATTAATCAACTCCAACTGATTCAAAATGCTGCAGCACATGTTCTTACAAAGACCAGAAGGAGGGCTCACATCACACCAGTTTTAAAATCACTGCACTGGTTACCTGTCAGTTTTAGAATAAATGTTAAGATGATTTTATGAGTCTATAAATCCATTCATAATCAAGCACCTAAAGAAATATCAGACATGCTTTTAAATATAGTAGTACAAGTAGGACCATCTGGCACTGAGTTTTTTATGGTTCCTAGTGCCAGGACTAAGAGGAATGGGGAGGCAGCCTTCAGTTCTTTTGTCCCCTGCCTTTGGAATACCCTGCCAGAGGACCTGAGAATGTCTGAGACAATGATAACTTTTAAGCAAGATCTTAACATTGCTTTTACGACCTAGTTTTACTTGTTTTAATATCTTAAAGCATTCTTGGTTTGTATTCTAAGTTTTTATTCTATTTTACATTGTATTATAATTCCTTTACTTTTATTGTTTCTTTAAACCTGTTCTCATTGTGTTGACATGATTTATGTTTTTATCCATCTCTTTTTATGTAAAGCACTATGTGCTACATTGATTTGTATGAATGCTGCTATATTAATAAAATGACATTGACATTGACATCCTCACCTCCTCCACAGGGCCAAACTGCAGTGAGAAAGTGATCGGCTGTAACCTGCCCTCCCTCCTTGTCCTGCACAACTCCAGGACTCTGAAGCGGGTCAGGAAGATTGCGGCCGACCCCTCCCACCCCGGCCACAATCTCTTTGTGCCACTCCCATCAGGACCACGTCTGCACCCCACAGAGGCAGCTTGTCCCCCACGGCCATCAGCCTCTTCAACAAGGCTTGTGTCCCCCTGTGACTCCCCCGCTCCACCACGGACCCCCACACCGTTGAGAGACACTTGCACACGACCTGAATGTACTGTATGGGCATCACGCCGCACACACATTACACATACACACACTTACACATTACGCTCTGCATAGGCCTACTAACTGTATGTACACTGACTGCACTACTTATTATATATTGTTCTTTTTCTTAGCTTATCCTTTTTTTGCACTAGCATTTTGTACTCGCTCTTTGCACTGTCCTGTCTCGTCCCTGCCCCCTGTCCAATGTTGTCTCCATGCATCACAACCGAAAGCAAATTCCTAGTACGTTGAAACACTGCATGGCAACGAATTCTGATTTTGATAACCAGCAAGACCTGTAAGATACTCTGTATGACAGCATTTAAAGACAAACGCTACGACTTTGCATGTAAACTATTCAAAACTAGGCCAGGCAGTGTGTTTTGAAGCAGCCACCAAGTTATTTGAACAGCTGTTCCCAGATAAACTCGGACTCCTCTGCATGGCAATTAGGCTATCATTTGTAAAGCCAATTCTTTGGACAGACAGCACATGTAATGCCCCAATTGGCTGCACACCGCCGTCAATCTGTGTGATGATTGGTCAGGGATTATCACTCCAATAAAACAAATATGATATGGTAAACATAATAGCATTATCCTCGATTACAGCTCGGAAAATCCGCCTACATTTTACATGGGAGAGTACATTTAGGCGAGTCTCATCATCTGTAGCAAAGGTACCCCAAATAAGAAATGCGCAATAACTGGTTCCCGAATAGACTATCCAGTATCCTTGAACACATGGCAAGTCAGGGAGAAATAAGGTCAAAATGGAGTTTCTTCTCATAATGTCACTGGAAGCTTTAGAAACTAGATTTTAGATTTACCTTATTAGTTGATCTCTTTTTGCTAACAGATCGGAGTTTTCAATTCCCCTTCTGTCCGTTATAGCCTAATGAGGATGCGTCCTCTCTCTCTCTCTCTCTCTCTCTCTCTCTCTCTCTCTCTGTTTCTCTCTCTCTCTCTGCCTCCTCTCGCACTCCTTCCCAATTTTCGAGAGACCAGGTGGATGCCTGGCAGGCACTTATGCACTAGCTCTAGTATGCGTGTGTAATGACTAATTATGATATCGTCTCTTGATAAGATGTATATGCGACTCAATAAAATGTAGTGGCATAATGGAATGTTTTCATGCATTCTATGGTGCATTGACGGTGTAGGCCATTCACTGAATTATTATTATGTATAAAATAAATAATCTGCCTCACTAAACTAAGAATATAATCGTTTTAAGGGCTACTTCTCATTTCCAATTAATACCCCGTTACGTTTTCATTTTGTCCAGTAGAGGGCAGTAGATGCTGTTCTTCTGTAGCCCAGTTTTAGTAGCGTTGGTGTCTCAGGGATAGGAGAGTGCTGACTCATTGGGTGTTGCACGCTCTGTGTCGAGGAGAGATTTAGCCAACACTATGACGTAGCCAGCCATTAATCAGAGCTGCAGACTGTCACCTCCCAGACAGAGCAGCAGCACCACACTCACAAATATAGCTCTTCCGTCACCCACACATCTGGGCTGGTTAGGTTAGATAGGGAAAGCTGAATAATGTTCATCCACATGCATCTGAAGGGACCAGCAGGCCATTTTGTAAACAAAACGTGTAAACAAACCCACCCCTACAGTTCATATCTCATAAATATTCTCATACATATTATATTCATTTCCTCTGTAGTGTCCCCTAAATATCTCCTGATATCCCCTTCTCCCTCCTACTCTATCTTGGATAACAGTCCACATCGAGCTCATTGCTGCAGTGCAGGGTGCTCTCAGGACCCAGCTGCTTGTGAAGGCTGTCCTGTCAGTGCCAGAGAAATTAGAAGTGGCCAAACTGTCAAGAATTCAATTACACCCCCCCTCAAAATTCTATCAATTCAGATATCTAGAATTGTAAATTGTCGTCGCCATCATAATCATCATCAGCATCAGTAGCAAACTCATCATTACGTCATTGCCTACAGTCTTAAAACATACATTTCTCATGTCCCTGTTTTCAGCTTTGTCAATATTATGGGGCTGTAACCAGAGCATTTTAGAGATTTTAATGTATGACTTTGGCTGTAACATCAGCAGTCACACCAGCTATCAACCAATCAAATCTTTTCCCCATACGGGCCCCGCCCTCTGGCCCTCCCTAATCTATCTTGCGCGCTGCCATGGTGCTTTTCCCAGATGCAGTTGTCATGGAGATGAAAAAGGTCTCAGCGTCCACTGGTGGCACTGTTACCATGGAAATCCCTATAGCAGCAGCAGCCCAGCTATCTGGACGGCGAGGAGAGCCTGAAGAGCAGTGCGAGTCTTCTGGATCCGTTCAGCGCCGTGGACTGCACCATACAGGACCACCCTTTCAACCATCACATGCTATTAGTGATCGGAGAAATCTCAACTAGCCATCACCTCCAATTTGCCCCAAAACAGATCAAGCGGGGTGAGTGGGCTTCAAACTTAAGTCCTTTAAAATAACTTTTTAATGTGTAAAAGTTCATGTGTGATCTTGACTGTGCAAATGTATTTCTATTTAGGCATAGCCTACATCTGACATGATCGATTTATTTAGTTACTCATCAATTTGTAAATCTGTGGGCCCCTGCGTGATAGCCAGGTTTCAGATGGAACTGTTCAGTCATATCACAAAGCACTGCACCACACAATGCTGAGGTGCACCTGTTTCATGGTCAACATATAGTGTTCCTACCATTGCAAAAGCATTCTTTGAATAGGAGTAGGCAGGCACTATGCTACTGTTCTTGTTGTTTAAACTCCTGTTCCAAAATGCTCCCAGCTAAATGAAAACTGATAAGGTAATACCGATTGCAGTGAGCAGATCACCATTTACAGGGGTGGAAGACAGTTCATAACCTAAACTGTCAATTGTGTTTGTGAGTATTCCAGAATGAGTGATTATAACCTTGCCTACCAGGGTTCATTGATCAGCCCGGTGAGGATCTAAAGACACTGGCTGCTAGTTTCACTGTTGCATAGAAAACCACGTCAGTGTTCATACATGAGCTTACTGTATCTCTCCATATGTGGGAGAAATGAGAGCCAGATGGACAGTGACTGTTGAGGCCCATAGTAATGCACCCATATTCAATAATTCATGCCAATGCTACTGTGTTTTCATCAGGACTGTGCTCCTGGGACGTTGATCTCACTGTTTGCGACCTGAACAGGGAGCTGCAGCTCTTTGAGACCAGCCACTCCACCCAGTTCTCCTCAGAAGTCAAAGGTCAGTCCAAACCCAGGTCACGTCACATGACAAAACAGTGTGAGCTCCTTTAGGATGGCTAAATTAATCTCGGTCTGTATTTACAAGGTATACCAGATGTACAGTTCACTTAAGAGTAGAAAATATGACATTGACTGTACTAAATCTACCTGTATACTGTAGATGTTGCTTAGTGCCTTTTGTAATGTTTTGCAAGAACATTAGGGTGGGTTGAAAGTGGATGAAGAATTCATTCGGGGCTCTGTGTGTCAGTCTGGCAGTGGTATTTAATAACCTGCTGTAGTTTGCAGCGGTCTTACTCATCATGGCTGTCCTCTCTCCAGCACTCTGCAGCTGTGACAGCTGAAGGACAGACACACAGGGGATCAGGTTGTGTTGAGTCAGGGGTTTCAGAGCCTCACAAAGACACGTCCCGCCTCCTCAGCTCTGGTGCTGAAGCTCCTACAGGCGCCTCCAGGTCCTGGGGTTCCAGCCATAAGAACCCACGGAGGGACTGCAGTAGAGGTGATATAGGCTCTATCGATCCAGGTCTCATATCACATCTGTATGACGCTCTGGATCAATGGCACTAATGTGAGTGTGAACACAATATACTGTGTGAACATGAGACCAGGCCTTCCAGTGACTGGAGCCCAGGTTAACATGGAACTGTCTGGAGGGGCACAGCTAGGACAGTCTGGGGGCCACAGGTACAGTAGGACAGTCTGGGGGCCACAGGTACAGTAGGACTGTCTGGGGACACAGGTACAGTAGGACTGTCTGGGGACACAGGTACATTAGGACTGTCTGGGGACACAGGTACAGTAGGACTGTCTGGGGGCCACAGGTACAGTAGGACAGTCTGGGGGCCACAGGTACAGTAGGACTGTCTGGGGACACAGGTACAGTAGGACTGTCTGGGGGCCACAGGTACAGTAGGATGGTCTGGGGGCCACAGGTACAGTAGGACTGTCTGGGGGCCACAGGTACAGTAGGACTGTCTGGGGGCCACAGGTACAGTACAGTAGGACTGTCTGGGGGGCTCGTGTCTGTAGGACTGTCTGAGATCTCACAGCCATGTCAGGATGAAGAGAGTGGTGCTGTCGTGGAAATTTCTGTCACAAAGTCACAAAGTTCAGGAGAGAGTGAAATGCCAACGTTCTAAGTTTAACAAAGTTTATTACACATGAGCCCGCGAGCAGCACAATAGCCACATACAATACATACAAACAGCACAATAACATACAAACACCCCCAGTAACCCGTCTCGAGGAGCATCTCAGTTGCTTCATGCACACAGCAGTCTGCAATGTGAGAAATGGCGGCCCAGATCTGCTTTATACAGTCAAAGAGAGCAACCATACCTCAGTGTCTGAGTTACTTCCCGACCCTCGCTCGGCATCTAATAATATATAATTTCCATTACAGTACCTACTACAGTATTGCAGTATTTATTTCTGGGAATAAATTGATGGATCAAATGACGATTTTGACGTCAAACTTGGGAAACCCGATGTTCTATTTGGTGGAGCTCCGCCCCACAGGGCTAGACGCACCCGTGTCCAACCAGGTCCGGTGCACCACTGTGTAAGCGGGCTTCATCTGCACAATTGATCCATTGAAATTTTCAGCTTGCGAAGACTGAGAAGAGAAGAACGAAGATGACTTCGCAGTGACTCGCCGTGGAGCCAGCGGCGTCCTTCGGGATCCCTGACCAGCGCTGGCCGGTCTACTGGAAAGATTTTGTGGTTGCAGCGCCCTCTATAGCAACGTGGGATATCCACTCTGCTCCGCTGCATGGGGGCGCAGCACACCAGGGCAGGTCTGATGCGGTCTCCTGACTGCCAGACCTGCGTTCAATGTGAGCCTCTGGAGGCTTCACCGGGCGCCGTTCTTCAACTGCCTGCTGCCGCTTGGCGGTCCGCTTCAAAATTGGAAACAAAATTGTACACAGTACTACTGTGGTTTTTAGTATTGTAGTAGTGTGGTAAATTGGATGCAGTACTAGCCTACTGCAGTTTCAGCACTGCAGTATGGATGTAGTAATTTGGACTGCAGTATTAGTGTGGTAAATTTGACTCAGTACTATGCAGGTTTTAATACTGAAGTACAAGTGTGGTAAATTGGATGTAATGTTACTGCAATGTTTACTACTGCAGTACTTGTTAGGGTTAATAATTGGTTAGACGCGGGCGTAGATGAGACGCTCAAGGATCTTGAAGGGGATACATAACAGAGAGGATTTTGGGGATCTTGAGTTGGCGCAAGCAGGAAGAGAGGAACACTCTTAACCAGGACTTCAAGGCAGCAGCGGCATGGAGTATAAGCTCTGGGCAGATAGAATCAGGCCCCGGAGCTTTCCCTTTTACATGCTGGAGGGCAGCAGCGCACCCCTCCGGTGTGGATTCACTGGAAATGTTACCATTGTGGCCCTCCAGAGGTCAGACACTTCTTTTGCCATGAGACGTGACGATTCGCAGTCTTTGCCCTTGTATGTCCCACTTTTCACAAATTGTGATGCGATTTTGTTTGCAGAGATGGTACAGTGACGGGGGGAGTGTCTAGACCTACCAGTGAGGTTGTTAAGGATGCTCCATGCCTTGCGGCTGGAGTGTGAGAAGTCGATGGAGTTAATGGCCTCTTCCCAGCGCTCTTGTCTCCTTTGGCTAAGTCTAGACAGCAGGGCTGAGGCAAGTCTGTCTGACTCAGCTCCTGGGGGGGCCCGGAGGAAGGCATAGTAGAGACTCTCACACTTCGCATCCCAACACAGTTTGTAGCTATTGCGACGTCCGTGTGGGATGGATTTTTGGGCCGCCTTCACCAGTATGCCACAGAGTTCCCGGTATGCCTTGTCAACGTTGGTGTTAGGTGGTGGAAGGCACCTTGTGGATCTGGGTAGCGTTTCCAGTTGGCCTTTCGGAAGTTCCATTGCTTCACCGGCTTGCTCGGGATGAGGTCCACGAGTTTAGGCATGGTAATCACTGATGGTCGATGTTGGGACCGTGGGAACTTTCCTAGCACGCGTCTATCAGGGACGAATCCTGACTTGGCTTTCGCAAGCGTCAGCGTTGATAACCAGTATCAACGCCGACGCTCGCAAATGCAGTCCACATGCTGCCCAGTCCACATGCTGGCAGTTGAAGTCGCCAGCATAGAGGCAGGGGTGAGGCCAAGACTGGGAGATGCACTGGTGTGATTCGCAAGGGCAGAGGCTTGTAGACGTTGACGATTTTAAAGCCGCACAACCACTCAATCTTTGAGTCAGTCGGGAATTGGTCGACGAGAGTCCAGTTCAAACTTTGATGGATGAACGTAGCGAGGCCATGCTTCCTGCTTAGGGTAGACCCAGCTATAGCGAAATTTGGAAGAACTAGCTTATCTGCTGTTACGCAGTGGGTCTCCTCGAGGAGGATGACGAGGGCCTTGGTGGTGCAGGCCAGGTGCTCAATGACGTCGATTTTACTGGGGGTAAGCCCTTCGGAGTTCAGCCGCAGAATTCTGGGTTGGAAGACACCAGAGCAAGCTTCGCCGGCTGCTCTCCCCGCCTGTGGTAGCCGAACACCAGCCCGGGTGGTGGGCCTCAGTTGGCAGACTGAGGCAGAATATTGCTGCACAATATTGTTCAGAATCTAAAGCGGAAGTGATGTCATTGAAGACTGAGAGTTGCAGTGACCGAGCCATAACCAGATCGGAAACCAGTTTGAACACCAGACAGAATATTATAAACCTCCAGGTAATTAGCAAGTTGCTCATTTACAAGTTTCTCCATCGCTGTGAATATAAAGACATCAGGGGGACTTGAGGGGAGAGATCAACAGGGGTGTGCAGTGACCCTGGAGAGGGAGACAACATTTTACTTAGCTGAATTTTCTCTGTAGACTTACAGAAATATGGCTATTTATGAGTGGGATTTTTAAATTTGAATTTTTCCCTCGTTCTGGTATTGCATAAGCCATAGATGTGTTCCTGAGGA
>NC_140237.1:8378407-8535907 GCF_949987555.1 Borostomias antarcticus
AGCTTTTAAACCAACATATGTTTTCGAGAACAACACCTACTGCAGAGATCACTGAAGTGTTGATTGTTTCAGGGCGATCATGGCAACCAAATTCACTATGTGCAATTATGCAAGTTATTGCCATCTCAGCTTAGCCATTGTGAATGATTAAAATGGCGTGCTCCATTCCTCTCTGACCATCGTAAAGGTGCTGTAAAATCCCAGGCTTCATTAAGATGTGACAGATACTATATGTCTTTTTAAGGCTCTGCATTCTTAATACTGATTAATAATTCAGAGCAGGTTATTGATCTGGCCCTCGGTTCCTCTGCAGTGAGCACATGAGTGCCGTGCTTCAGCAGGGAGGGTCTCCTGGCTGGCAGCTGGACAGACAGAAACTGCTACACACCCACAAATGCACACACACAGACGCACACACATACACACGTCTACACACAGAAGCATATCACAAAGCTGCCCAATTCAGTGAAGGGTAATAAAGTAGCGAGTGCTCAAGGGGTCATATAAAGTATAGTAGTAGGACTAGAAAAGCACCATTACAGTAGTGTTCAGTCTTCACACAGTTAGTACCCTAGAACTAGGGAAGAATCTGAATCACAAATGTTTATTGGCATGTAGTTTTACAACATACTAGGAATTTGTTACGGTCAATGGTGCATAGCATGGACAGGGTGCAGGGACAAGACGGCACAGTGCAAAAACAGGACAGTGCAAAAGAGCAGTACAAAATATTGCCCTAACCTTAAAAATGAAACAATATACAAAATGGAGCATCATTAGAACACTGAACACAATTACATGATGTGACTAGAGAAGCAGAATTAGCCATCATGGTAATCTCACTATCACCTTTTACTCTAAGAATAAAGAAAGAAGTACCAGCATAGCCAAGGTGGAGAGAGTCTCAGAAACACATTACTAACACTGGCCAGTCATGTGACCTTGACCAGCAGCTGTGCGTGGATGGAATGATGATGAGGAGAAAGGAAGGGAAGGCTGGAATAGCTGAGATAATTCAGGGAGGGGAGTGACGGCAACGTCTGGAGGGAAGGGTGTGGCAGGCTGGCAGTCCAGTCTCCGCTCCCAACCGTGGGAGATTTAGGACCCTGCATCCATAACAGCATGAGTACGGCAGCATGGCTGTGCCAGACAGCTTAGTTTAAATGGTCGCTGCTTATAATGGGTTCTTAAAAGGTGCTTTTTTCTTCCTAATATGTCTTGTTTTCGAAGAAACATTTGCTGTGTTTGTTGAAATACAAACAAAATCTACTTTCGTCAAATATATCCATTGGAAAACTTTTTTTTTTATCCAGACATCTTAGTTTTAACAGTATAATTGTGACTGAACATGTTTTGTTTGCCAATAGGTGGTATGAAAATGACCATGTTTTACCTTTAAAAAGGGTAGGAAACTACACCTGTTCGGTCAACACTCAGGGTTGTTTCTTTTTTAATTTATTTGTTCCCTCTTTATTTGCATTTATACTATGTCTAATTGTGTACGTTTCTATGATATACTGAATGACCGAAATAAACTACTACTATTACTACTACTACTACTATTACTACTACTACTATTACTACTACTACTACTACTACTACTACTACTCCTACTACTACTACTACTCCTACTACTACAACCATACCCCTCTCCTCATAGACTCTTATTCAGTACCATACCCCTCTCTCAGGATCAGCCTCCATATTTATACTTATGGAAAGAAACCACAAGGTCTTTCCCATCTTTATGATGGAATAATGACGATGTCCATACAACCATAACAAAGA
The DNA here is from genome assembly GCF_949987555.1 of Borostomias antarcticus. NCBI lineage: Eukaryota > Metazoa > Chordata > Actinopteri > Stomiiformes > Stomiidae > Borostomias > Borostomias antarcticus. The sequence goes on from NC_140237.1 coordinate 8,380,196, forward strand.
ACAAAGTCCACTCCGGACTATTATTGTGCATGTATTATGCATGAATGAATTAATGAATGAATGTCTTTATTGTCATTGTACAAGTACAACGAAATTAGAAGAGCAAACCTTTAAGGTGCAGAAAAAAGGTGCATTCTGTCTTTGAACATCTGCCCACCAATAGTAAACCATCCTAGAGGGCGGGGGGTCACTTCAATAACCATCACCAACACATCAAGGCTCTGCTGTGTGATGATGGTAAACTAACTGATGGGGGGAGCCTCCTGAGCAGGAACATGAATCAACAGGGCAGACTGGATGCTGATATGTAACAGAGTCAGGACAGATTGAGATTTATCATTACCCCATTGACCAGAATGGTGTGCTACCTTTTTCCACCGATAATGGTATTTGTAGCCTACAGAATTTGCCCAAAACACCTGTTGTTGGAACTATTTAGGCTAAGAGGAGACAGAGAGACGACTATCAGTAATTTGATGAAGAAAGGCATTCGGCATAATTCAAGAACTCTAATTCTTTAGATCAATTGGCAATGATGTAGTTCTATTGCTTACAAGGCTGATTTAGGCCATAGTCCTATTAGTCTAGAGAGAGATATTCCGTGATGGCCCAGCTACTATCCGTAGCCTAATAACGAACAAGAAGTTCAAACTGGTCTGGGGCAATCTAGTTGCAGGCCTCACGTAGCAGCAGGCTATTCAGGACATCGATCTGCTGTTTTCACAGTAAGCTACCTCTCATCCAGCGACTCGCAGATCCTTTCCAAACACCGGCCCCTCCCACCGCAGCCTTCACACACTCATCTGATCGACTCTTCTCGCTTGGTAGACGCTCGTTCCTTGCGCTCATCCCAGAATTACTGAAGGTAGGTCCATCGAAGATTTAATTTAGCTCGACAGTTGTTGTCATATATTTGCCATCGGCTATATCAGATTATCTAGTCATATTGAAGGAGTCTGATTTTCTTCTGGTTTCCGCTCGACAGTAGACTATATTGCGTAATGATAACAGATCGTTTGCACTGAATATAAAATATAGTTGTTCTGCCCTGTCTGCGTTTTCTATTCAGTCTTAGAACCTTCTATTAACCGTTAATGAATATGTTGCAATATTTGCACTGGGATTGCTAAATAGGTGTTCTTTGGAGAATCGCATGCATGCACAGCACATCACGATTGCGTCTGGTGCGGTGGCGGTTTATGTTAATGGTTGAGCGAATTCAGTGGAGGAATGTGATTTCAGGATTAATCATTTTGATTAACCGACCACAGTTTATTATAGCCGGGTTCAGAAAGGGGTTCTTAATGGAGCATAAAGATGTTCTAGGCTAAACAGCTCGATCGCATTTAAACCTACCCATCGCGAGTTGACATCTAACGACACATTAAGGACCCATGGATTTGGCGCTGCGTCTTAATTCGGTTGAGAGTATTTGCGAACATCCTGACCTGTAGGCAACGTTTCATCAACGAACCCAATCACGAATTATGTGTCTAAATCCGTAGCCGCGCTCTATTAAACAGCCTCCTATAGAGTAGCCTACCTCGTCCTGTTCTATGGCAGTGCTGTCCAGCATGTTCATTGCTATTTCAAGAGGCTGTCTTTGAGATGCCTTTGAAAAGGCTTCAGTAGGCCGTGCTGTGTTCTATGACCCTGACAAGCCTCTGCATCACCCCGACAGTATGGTTTAATGGGTTAATCTTATCTGTCTACTGTAGTTATTAAGATGCAATGATCTGCTTGGGCCCTACTGACAGTGGAGGCAGTGATTTTCAGTTCCAGAGCAGAACCAAGATCTCTGAGCAGGTGGTGAGAAATCCTAACTGGTTTTGTCTCGAGCCATGCCAGTGTCTTCTATAAACTTGATATAGCCTACAGTTGATGTTAAGTGCACTTTGCTGAGAAAATTCATTGAAAATGCAGTTGATTATGGTAATAATGTTTGCACATTCATGACATCTACAGCCTGCAATGATAAACTGTAGTCTACATCAAGCATATTTTCAAAGAAATGATCAACCCTACAGACACAAAGAAGACAGTGTGACGCAGATGCTGAATACAAAATCAGCATGATTGATTGCCTCAATCTGTTGATTTTTCAAATACTTGTACTTGATGTGAGGTAGGCCTGTCTGTCTGTCTGTCTGTCTGTCTGTCTGTCTGTTTGTCTGTCTTTCTGTCTGTCTTCAGCACAGATACATAACAAAGACATGGGTGTTTTGAATCTAACATTATCGTCCATGTCAGCTGCTAAGCTTTTTCCCTTGACAGCATTGTGTTTCCTCATCTCTACCGTGCAAGATTGGCTGTAGCCCCTTTCGGTTCGGGTTCGAGCTTCATTTTGACCACAGTAGTGTAATTGCCAATTGCTCGCCGCAAATATAGGTATTTTCAGGGAAAACGCCGAAAAACGCAGTAGTTTAATCCAGGCCTAGGTTAGGTTAGCTGAACAGTCAACAGGTGGCTCGGTCAACACAGCGTTGGACGAGCTACTGCTCTCTGTATCTACAGTTCCTTGTCCCAGCATAGGAAAAACCCTTAATGAAGTCTTGTGCATTTCTAGAGAGTTAATGGTGGTTTTGTTCCTGCTGGGACCAGCGACTGCTGGAGAGTGGGAGCTAACAGTAGTGTTGTCATGGTACTGTATCAGTAGCAAGGCAAGTGTTACGCTACTAATGCTTAAAAAAGAGGGAAACAAGCCAGGGTTATAAATCTGCACGTCTATTTACTACTGTACAGCGGAGAGGCTTTTCAGTCACTGTATTTCTTTCATGGATATACCAGGGGAGTGAATGTAGTCTCTGTCAGTCTTTGAATTATTTGAAAGGTCTTTTTTGCTTGCACAGCGGTGCCACTGTGTTTTGGGGCTCGCTTTTTTCCATCAACTTGAAGCCGAAATATTTCCATATTGCACTTTGAACCCCCTCTTTGGCAGTTAGCTAATGTGTTGCAGTTGAGGCTGCAGCCATCTCTTCTGTGTGTGAACACTCTCTCGATGCTATATCTTTGTTGCTCTTCACGTTTGCTCAAACTCGTTTTCTCACACAAACTAGTAGCGCAACGTCGGTGACGTCACCACTGCTATGCATTGTGCTTAAGTATAGTATCGTTTTTTTCAACATGCCGGTATTGTTCCGTTTTCAAAACGTACTTTTTCTGTACCGGTAAACTATGCAACACTACCTAACAGGACCAGAAGGGACTGCAGGGCTTGAGGCTGTATGCTGAGGTCAGCAGTATTGAACAGGGTGTAGCAGGGGCAGATAGGATGCTCAGGACCAAGGACTGTTGCACACATTTGGCAGAGCTGTCTGTTTATTCTAGATTCTAGAATCTAGAACATTCTTTAGACATGTGAAAATGAAAGAAAAAGAGAGTGGGGTGGAAATCAGAGGTATATATGGGGAGGAAATCTTGCTTTGCATACCATTGGCCTCCAACTGCCTATGGCTGGGCTAGAAACCAACACAGTACCAGAAATAGCTAATCTAGCGCTTACTGGCTAGTCCGACCAGGCCCAGACCATAAGATGTAAAAATATGTCACTACTGTATCTGTATTTTATGGCCACCTGTTTATCAGAGATTCTCATGAAGCTGTAAGGGATTGGCCTTGTTTACTTAAAGAATATCCTAGCCTTGTACTTTTGAGATGTCTCTTAACCTTGTGTCATTAATGCAGTCTGTGCTCGGGTAAGGGCTTAGTCTGAAGCATCGTCGCTATTGATCAAGGAACCTGCCTTCCTGAATCCTGCCCTTCTAACCTCAATGTCTCACAGGCATCAGCCTCTTAAAACTATGGATGGAAGTTGCCATTTTGAATCCTGGCCTTGGTTTTGGTTTGGTTGTATTCCCCCATCCTACACACCCCGCAACTGTGTTTATTATTGATCTCTTACAGATCACGCCCTAGTTCGGGTGGAAGTCCTGCTCATAATCTGAAAGATGTATGAAAATGACCATCTATCATGGTTCACTGTACCATTTTCCATAGTGTTGAAATGTGCTACGTGTGTGATTAATATTGACCCTGTAGATGCTCCAGCCCCATGTGGCTGTCCCTGAGTCACACCCCAGGTTCCTCCAGGCTCAGCACAGGCCACAGGCTGATAGATGAGGACGACTCTGGTCTCATTGATTAAGCAGAACAGAGCAGTGATTTATCAGTTACTCTATATTAGAACCAAGCAGCCCCATAATGAGAATGCCCAAACTTCATAGCACGTAGCATAGCATAGAGGCCCACCCCTTTTTACTCATAATCAGTATCTTGCTATTATTAGAACTGGTTTTTGACAGGTCGATTCGGCCCTCTGAATGTCCTCCATTTGTATTGCTCCTCTCCATTTCATCTTTTACATTGTTGTGTATTTATTTTATTCTAGGTTATGTTAATAGCACTCTGGGATAACAACGCAGGGATGTGTTCACACGCTGTAGTGCCATGGGGAGTTAGTCAGGGTTGGGGGAAGTCAGTGGCATATGCAGTATGGGGCATGGTCCAGTGTCATCACTGAATGTCACTCATTACACAATCACACTCTCTCTCTGTCTCTCTCTCACACATGCACGCACGCACGCACACACACACACACACACACACACACACACACACACACACACACACACACGCACACACAGTGAGGGAAGCTACTCGAGACAGTTTTTCTGCCGGGCCAATGCTCACAGCTGACATCTCTCTATGCATCAGTTGTCAGAAGAGCCCACCAAGATGAGTGTGCAGAAAAAGCCCTCTCTGCCAGCCAGGCAGCTAGTCACCATAACCACCATTTCCCAGAAGCTTTATCCTCTCTGTTCTCTCATCCAACACTTCTCTACCCACCTCCGCACGCATAGACGTCTCACGTGTAAGAATGCACTCGAGTGTACTCCATGATTCCACTTGTGAAAAATTATCATTGAGATTATGCAGGCAGTTGTCTTGGCAACACCGTGTTCCGAGGTTTTTGTTCAATCAGGTGACAGCTGAGGCACAAAATGGCTGCCTTCCTGACCTGTGATTCCACTGTTTTAAGTCTTAATGAAAATGTTACAAAGAAGACTTTTCATTCAGTTCTCAAACAGAACAGGGAGGGTCATCTTTCACTGTAAGTAAGTTAAATGTACAGTATTTATATAACACCTTTCACAGTGCAGTCACAAGGTGCTTCACATGTACAAAATAGTTAAAAACAGTAATCACTCCGCAATTCATGTGGCCTGCTTATGTAAACAAACGACTGGAGACGAGAGAGGTGCACGGATGGACTTCAGAGATCAGCATGCGGGTTGCACTGCACGACGCGCTATGGTGTAGGTTCACCAACACAACTGTTGAACTACTGCTAAAAGACATGGATATAAACACACTCACTGAGGAAATCATTTAAATAATCGTGAAGGTTACAGAGGAGATTGTAGCCAAACAGTCCATCAAAACCTCCCCAAACCAGAAAACCTGAATCAACCATAAAACACGCGATGCCCTAAAGAAGTGTACCGCCGCCTACAAACCAGGGCTGAGTTTCCCAGAGGCATCGTAGCGCCACGTTCATCGTAGCGCTATGATGAACGCCATAGCTTACGATGAACGTAGCGCTACGATGCCTCTGGGAAACTCAGCCCAGGACTAGAGACTGGAAATGAATATAAAGCAGCAGCTCATAAAACGTAAGAGAACAGTGAAGGAAGCCAAGAGGGAATACGTTGAGAAGATGGAATTAAAATTCAAACAAGGTGACCTCAGAAGTGTGTGGCAGGGATTTAACACCATGACTGAGACTGACTATAAGGGATCCCATCCCCATCCTCCTCAGGAGGTGCAGACGCTGCTCTCCTGAACAGCCTCAACACTTTATATGAATGCTGTGAGACCAACTATGGCCGGACAGCCGTCGCACCTGAAGCGGAGGAGTGGAGGGGAAGGAAGAGCACTCCTTCTCTCTGAACGCGACGTCAGAAGGGTGTTTAAACAGGGGAACACCAGGAAAGCCACAGGACCAGACGGTATCGCAGGGCGGGTCTTCAAGACGTGCGCCGCAGACGACCAACTAGCTCCTGTATTCACAATGATTTTCAACCTGTCCCTGGCCCTGTCCATCATCCCGCACACTGAGGCCGACGCAATCGTGAGTGCAAAAAAGTGGTGTTTATTCCGACAACGTTTCGACCCTCAGGTCTTTGTCAACGTTTCGACCCTCAGGTCTTTGTCAACGTTTCGACCCTCAGGTCTTTGTCAACGTTTCGACCTTCAGGTCTTTGTCAACGTTTCGACCTTCAGGTCTTTGTCAACGTTTCGACCCTCAGGTCTTTGTCAAGTCGAAGACTTTTTGTACTCACGATTGCCTCGGTCTCAGTGTGTGGGTTCTATTCGCCATCATCTACGGGAACCAATCAGGGACTGGGAGCGGAACAGCAGTTAAAATGCAGTCTCCTGATTGGTGCCCCATTTTCTGGGAGAACTCAAATCATTCTGGGCGGCTGGAAATCCAGACTTAGTGTGAACACGTTTTTTTTTTTTCATGATGAGTCTGGCTTCCAGGCTACAGCTTCGCTGCTTGGCCCCCAAATACAAGAGGGACCTAAAAATACATAGTCACAGACACAAGAGGCTAGCTAGAGAATGGCCTGTCTGAACAGATGAGCTGTGTTTTAAATGTGTCAACAGAGACTTAAGTCCTGTGGAAGAGTGTCCTGCTAGTGATGTAGGGATGGAGCAGGTCACAGATGTACACTGTTGTCAGATATATTATATAACAGTGAAAGTGCTTTTAGCAGCTGGCTAGATAGATATGCATTACTAAGGTCACTATATTATATGTATAACAAAACACAGCCTTTACATGAAACCATGAGTCCAATACTGCTCCTCCTAAAGTAGCCTGTAGCCAATACTGCTCCCTGCCCCCCATGCCATCCTGGTTCATCATAACACACCTGTGCTGCAGCAGACAGCCCCTGAACACTGATCATCAGTTCTGGGCTGAGTTTCCCAGAGGCATCGTAGCGCTACGTTCATCGTAAGCTACAGCGTTCATCGGTAGCGCTACGTTCATCGTAAGTTACGGGCATTCATCGTAGCGCTACGTTCATCGTAAGCTACGGCGTTCATCGTAGCGCTACGATGCCTCTGGGAAACTCAGCCCTGGGCTCTTCTCTGAACACTGACCAGAACATACGATCTGGGCCATTCACTTAGTCTTGGAAAATAAATATATGACCAGCATCCAAGGTTTACGCCTCCCTAGAGGGATCATTATTGAGGAGCTACAGTATGATGTCCTTTTCATAGTTATGGATCTACATGGTGTCCAGCTTTCTCTCTGTTCCCAGTCCTTCTCATGTGTGTACACTTCCCCCGGTGACCTCCATCCTCTCTCTGTCCTTGTGTCTGATACGTCATATATTTAGAGATTTTTTACAGCCATGTAACACTACCTGCTGTAAATGAAAATGTATCACAGGGCGGCAGTGTTTTGGGAAATGGTTCATAGAGTGGTGCAAAAGATATTAGGATATGATTTCCCTATGAGCTACATGAATCTCTATGTAATTTTACTGAGGAAGAGATCCAAATAAGGGATAGATATCTGGTTAAAATACTCTTGATAGCTGGTAAGAAATCCATTACAAGGAAATGGGGTAAAGTGGATGACCCTACCCAAGACCAATGGATGGAGATAGTACAGGAAATCTATATGATTGAAAAATTGACGCATTGATTGAGACACACACACAGATGGATGACAAATGGGAAAAATAGGCATTATTCTGGACCCAAATGAATGATGATGATTCTAGAAAGGACAACTGATTCGATGCACCTAAGAGAATAGTCGGTTTATTGAAGTCATAACTCCCAAATGTGAGGTCTTTTTTTCCCCCATTTTTGTTTGTGTGAGTGTTTACCTTGTTGTTGGGCATTATTTGATTGGCACAGTACTTAACACAGTGTTAATTCTTGTAAATGCTTAACTTTTCCTAATAAAAAAAAGAGTGTAAAATGTAGATACCAACGAGACACTGACTGGCTCCTAGCACTGGTTATTATGGATATCTTATTTGCTCTAGATGTGAAAGCACACCTCTGCTCAGTTTGGAAGGCGTGACATTGACTGAGAGTGAGGCTTTAATAGTGATTAAAGTCAGCAGATTTGTAACACATATTCAGATTAGAGGGGGGAAGTGTGGCACTGGCTGGACAGAGAGAAGAGAGGGCATGAAGACGAGAGGAGGGTTTAAAAGGAGCAGAGAATGTGAAGGTTTATTCTAGATTCTAGAATCTAGAACATTCTTTAGACATGTGAAAATGAAAGAAAGAGTGTGGTGGGGTGGAAAGCAAAGGTATATATGGGGATCCAGAAAAGAGCCCTATCATGTTTACAGCATGTGTCACTAAAGTACCCTGCAGCCGCCTGCTGCTGTCCATGGTCCTGAAAATGAGAGAGTAGAGAATTTCTGACGTTTTGTTTTCCAGTTATCAAAGGGCAGATTGGTGAGATTATTGAGGGATATTCTAATGTCAAAATGCAATTTTGGACGCCAATCCATGGACGATTAAAAATATGATTAATATGATTTTATATTATATTATTATGGAAGTATGACTATTAAAAAATAATGTTTTGCTGTTCTGAGGCAACCTGTTCTCTCTCTCTCTCTCCACACACACACACACACACACACACACACACACACACACACACACACACACACACATACATACATACATATATACATACATACATACATACTGTACACATACACATACACACACATACTGTACACATACACACACTCCCTTCCCCCCTCTGGAAGTGTTAACTGTACACGAGGGGCTGCTGGAGTGATAGTTAGACAATGGGATCATCACTGAGGCTGACAGGTTCATAATTAGAGCCTGCTACTCTGGTGCTGTGTAAGAGGCTTGTGGGCCTATGTTGTCAATGGTGTGGTATGGAGCCAATATGGGTGTGGGCAGGGTCAACCACTCTATATTAACTCTACATTACATTTCCTTGATGTAGATTGTAGCGTGTGGTCACAGTTGAACTGTATAATAATAAGCATTAAAAGGAATTCACTGGTAATCAGATGGTTGTGTCCAGTGTAGACTCTGATGGATACAGGTTTGGGGAAGCAACAGTCAACCTGTGTTCCAATCGGAGGGATGACAACATGGATGATATCCCACCAATCTTTCCATTTTGGTATTTTTAGTGTGAATGCTGAGTTCAGCATTCACACTTTTATTCTCCAGTTCTTTATTTATTATTATTATTATTATTGGGGGCCAGGCAGCGAAGCTGCTTCTCGACCACTCTAGCACCACCAATGTGTCAAAGTTGGAGGTGCGTTCATGCACACAACTTTTGACCCGTAAGTCCGATTTTCAAAAACAAGGTACCGCCATATTGGATTTTATGCCATTTTGGATTTTGTGAAAAACTCCTCCTAGGAATTTTCACCAATCTGCATGAAACTCAGTAGACACAATGGACCTCATCCCTGAACATTTTCTTAAGTGTCTCCTTAAATGTCTTCTTACGAACTTCGTAAGACCAACCCTAAGAAAGATCCCCGTTGGATTCATGAAAGCGTGGAAATGTGTTCATAAACCGCCAACGTGTTCTCAGCTGTGCTCCCATTCTTCTTCTCTAAGGATCAAAAAGCTGAATTTAATAAAATCAAACTTTATTTGTATAGCGCATTTCATACATAGAGGTAACACAATGCGCTGTATCGAGAGCAATGGGGGGGTGGGCTTAGGTCAGAGGGAAGCAAAAAAGCAGTTTCACCCGGGGGCCACAAAAGTGAGCTGTAAAAATTATTCCCTGACCTTTCTCTGCGAGACGATTGAGCAAGCTCCTGGAAAATGTTTGGGCTGCCTTAGGTCCTGGCTAGTGATTGTAGGCTAGGCTGAAAAGGTAATGTCAAAATGTTAGCCCCTCTTAAGTACTCTGGCAAGGTGTTCCAGAGGTTGGGGGCATAGAAATTGAAAGCTGCGTCTCAGTGTCTTTTGGTCCTGGCTTTTGGAACTGTTAGGAGTTCAGTGCCTGAGGACCTGAGTGGTCTGTTGGGCATGTACCTGACAAGCATGTCTGAAATGTATTCAGGTGCGCGACTGTGGAGAGATTCATAGACTAATAAAATAATTTTGAAGTCTATTGTGAAAACTGGCAGGTAACCAGTGTAGTGATTGTAAGACTGGTGTGATGTGTGCCCTCCGTCTAGTCTTAGTGAAGACTCGTGCTGCAGTGTTCTGTATCAATTGTAGTTCAGGAATAGCTTTCTTTGGTAGGCCAGACAGTAGAGCATTGCAGTAGTCAAGCCTGCTTGTGATGAAAGCATTTAAACAATTTAAACAACTTCCTCATCTTTCAAGCTACAGGCTCAGTTCAAAGCTTAAACTCCTCAAGTTGAAAAGTTAAAAAAGGTTCTTTAGATAATGCAGTTCAGCTTCCAATTCTGCCAGTCTCACATTTCAGCTAAGCTTCCAGGTTTTTCAGCTCCCAAGCTTTTTGCTATACTTTCCATCATTTATTCCATATTTCAGCTTTGACAGTGTATCTTCCAGCTTTTCTAGCAATTTATCTAAGCTCTTAGCTTCTTTAGGTAATGCAGTTCAGCTTCCAATTCTGCCAGTTTCTCATTTCAGCTTCCAGGTTTTTCAGCATCCAGGTTTTTCAGCTTTTGCGATGGCAACTTGCATTTTGGGTTGGAGCATTTCTTTAATACCAGATGGTGTGTGGACACACAGGGGGATTAACTGGGGATTTTCCTTTGATGTGATGATTTGTAATAAGGATTTATTACTGTGGAAATAATAGAATACGAATTAGTCTCTCAGACATGTGGTGTTAATCTTTAGCTGTACTGTAGCACAATGTGTTATTTTCCTGTGGGTATGGTGTAAATACTCTAACCATTATGAGGTATTATTCTGACTCTCAAGTAATGTTGTGTAGCCAATTTAGCTGAGAAAGAGAGATACTATGTTTGAAAAGCATTTCATTCATATTTAGCGTGCTAGCTTTGTCAGTTAAATACAATTCAGTTCAGGTTCAGTCCCTTTGTCAGACATTTGTGATATCTCTCTCTCTATTATTCTCTGGTATTGCCTACCTGAAGGCCATTGTTACACATCTCCTGGTGATTGTCTACCTGAAGGTCACTGTGACAGATCGCCTGGTGATTGTCCTAGTGATAGTTCTGACACACCCAGGTTAATCCTCTCAGACGCAAGGCCCACTCACTCAATTGGATAAATCCCCTGGCATGAAAGGTAGAGCTACAGGACAGACAATATCATCACGCTAAGTGAATAAAAAGCCTCAAAACATGATTTCCTGGAGTTCCATTAACCGTGGAGATCGGATGGCTGCTTACGTTTTGGTCTCTCCGATAACATCACACTATTAACTCATATTTCATTAATTTCACGCCAAACAAACCAGTTTTGTTTACTAGGTACTGGTACTGCATTTGTAACGGTGACAATGTCGAGACCGAAGGGAAATAAGGCGGTAGGAACACTGAAAGATGAAGATATTCAGTCTATAGCCGATGTGGTGAGAGCCTTGCTATGTGAGGCACTAGATGCTAGCTTGCAGCAGCTAACTAGCAGGCTTGACACAATGCAGTCTGAGCTAGCGTCTGTGACCACGAGGGTTAATCTCGACGGAAGGCGAGCTAGCTACCATGAAAGGTGATACTAAGAAAAACTCCTCTGCTCTTTCCACCATGCAAGAAAAGCTGTATGGCTTCAAACAGAAGATGGCTGACCTAGAGGACCGTAAGAGAAGGTGCAACATTCGAGTTTATGGTCTGCCTGAGAACACTGAGAAAGACGCACCAATTCAGTTTTTGGAGCGGATGATCCCTGTCTGGTTCCCCACCATAAAACAGCCCGAAATTGACCACAGGATCTTCAGAAGCAGCCCCTCGTAGGAAGGAAAATGACCTTGGGCTTTCATTTTTTGCTGCCTGTGTTTCTCCACACACCAAACCATCCTCCGTGAGGCGAGGAAACGCCCCCCCCCCTCGTCCACAACCGAGTGCTCCGTTTCGCTGCCGACTTCTACGGGCCGGCCTGGTACACTGCTAGACACCGCAGAGGTTTCTCACAAGCAATAGCTTCTGCAATTACCAGTCCCTCACTAATCTAGGTAGGCTCCGCTGCCGCTAGTTGCTTCTTTCAATGCCCCCTGGTGGTTAGTGTGCAACACTGCACAAAAAGACGGTGTTTCCCGCCAACGCGCTGATGCACGGTGTTGCCACGCCTCCGCGTTTTGCAAGTTCCAAAATTTGACTGACTAACTAACCTAACAATAATAATTGAAATTTATCGTCCTCATATCTCCTATTTTGTTAAAAGACAGCACTTGTATGTTTGCCATTTTGATATAAACGCATTTACCTTTTTCTCTGGTCTCCCAAGTCATTTGGGTCCATATCTTAATAATTGTGTTTTTTCCTCCTATCTCCCAAGTTGTGCATTTGGGTCCATTTCATATCAAAAATGGCAAACATACAACTGCTTACTTGTAACAACATAGGGGATATGATGACGATAAATTGCAATTTCCATTATTATCATCGACGCGTGACTTGAATTGCATTATTTCGCGAGTGAACGCGAGTGCACCCTGGAGGTCATGTGGGGCACGAGGCTCTGCCCTGCTGAGGATTGCACTCTACAAGCAAGACACTCTAAACTAGGCCACTGTGTGTTTACTTGCTTATGCTGCTGATCTAATTTCATTTATGCACAAATTGACGTGTCGCCGAGAAAACCCATTAGTTAAATGTCATGTCACCCTGGACACTGCCCAGTGTGTCTCAGTATTTTTTATGTGTGTATGCTGGTGCATCCTCTGACCTTACAAGTGACCTCTGGATACCAAGACACGTCACTCTCTTCCTGTGTTCTGTTAGCCCTTAACCCCAGGTTGCTTTCCTTGTACTGTAGAAGGAGCAGGGTGAAAAAAAACATTTTGTGATAACCCTTTGCTGTTGGAGATGGGCCCATAATGCCATTTCATGCTAAATATACAGTAGTTTATAGGGCTGCCCCCTGAAAGTTGATGAGTCAAATCATCATCAAGTTCACATGCTAAAACCTTCATGAGGAGACGAGGACTGGTGCTCTCGGTTAAGGACGAGCAGTTTCACAGGGAGAGTGGACTGGAGTGCACGGATCATCTTTAAGAAAACGTTAATGGTGCACCAGATCACTAACGTTTCGACAATTGACTTCCTCAGAGTCAAATCATCAGTCGGAGATCCTTAAAGGGCAATGCTCGTTTTTGACAACCTGGACCTTATTTACGACATATTATAAGAAGTTTGACTCACCGAGATCACTTTGGTGTAGTTCGGAGGCCTGTAGAAGAAATTTAAAATCCAGCGCGAGCCAGTATATCCATGTAATGACGGTGATCGGGGCAACGAGAAGGCAGTTTCTCAAAATCTATTTTCATCCGCTAAACGGTTGTTTTCATCAATCAGATTGGATGAATCGACAGTTGAGATTCCTCAACGCGAGGCATTGTTTCGGTTTTCAAATACGGGGTCTTTAGCCTCTGTAATATGATCTTTACACGCCTTTCCCCACTTGCTCCAGCACGCATGCGCACAGGCCAGCGCGCAGACTGGCTATTCTCCGGCTCACATTCTCTGCGCTACGATCGTTGTTGGTGCCGAGAATATTGTCGTCGTCATTCGTCAGCAACAATCCGATCGTAGCGCAGGGAATGTGAGCCGGAGAATAGCCAGTCTGCGCGCTGGCCTGTGCGCATGCGTGCTGGAGCAAGTGGGGAAAGGCGTGTAAAGATCATATTACAGAGGCTAAAGACCCCGTATTTGAAAACCGAAACAATGCCTCGCTTTGAGGAATCTCAACTGTCGATTCATCCAATCTGATTGATGAAAACAACCGTTTAGCGGCCGAAAATAGATTTTGAGAAACTGCCTTCTCGTTGCCCCGATCACCGTCATTACATGGATATACTGGCTCGCGCTGGATTTTAAATTTCTTCTACAGGCCTCCGAACTACACCAAAGTGATCTCGGTGAGTCAAACTTCTTATAATATGTCGTAAATAAGGTCCAGGTTGTCAAAAACGAGCATTGCCCTTTAAGTCGACTGAGATTCTTGAGGTCAAGCAGTCGTTTTTTTGCTGGTGGGCTATGACCACTCACCTGTCTTGTGATTTATATAAGACAGGCCGATCATTTGTTTTAGACCTAGACTGTTACTGTATTGATGTATGCTATTTGTTGCGCAGTAAAAAGAGACTTAAAAGACCATACACTAAATATGATTTGATCTCCTAAAACTAGTCATCCAACTTATATCACATTATCGCAATCCATTTTCCGAAGTAAAGCTCACATGAAAAGATATTAGAATTTTTGCGTTTTACTTACATTTCAAAAGTTGAATGTGATGGCTACAAAACCTATTTTAAAATTGTTCCCTCGTTGCGCTGACAAACTTGCCTTGGTTATTTTCCAATAATTTTCCGTAGTTATTATTTTCATTTTAACCGTCTTTGCACAGCCTACGCCAATGGTCTGTCTTCTTCCTGTTTACATGGTAGCCGTTAGGGATGGATATTGATAAGATTTTAGCGATTCCGATTCCATTTTCGATTCTGCTTATCGATCCGATTCCTTATCGATTCTCTTATCGATTCTCATTGGGCAAAAGAGTACAAACAGGTTTATTAACATAAATTTTATTTTATATATACTTTGAACATGCCAATTACAGTGCTGTTTTTTTTTGGTGTATTCACCTTGAACTAAAAATAAAACTGACATAAACAAATCAGTATTTTTTTCTATAGAAAAAGATAAATAAAATATGAATCATTCTGTTGAATTTTAAATCCACTAACAGTCTAACTAGAAATTACAATGCTCCTTCCATTTAAAAAGGGTATATGAGCTGAGCTGACAAAAATAAAACTAGCAGCGGTAACTGGCAACAAATACAATCAAGTGAAGTCCAAATGGAACTGAGTAGGTCTGCAACCATCAACTGTATGGATAATTAACAATTCTACTACTTCTACAAGAAGTAGCCTCTGACCTAGCTTTGAAGCTTCAAAGCACCGCCACCACCACAGAAGAAGACTACCTCGGAAAAATAATTTCACTCGGACAGAACGCTTCTAAATAAGTTATTTAATGGTAGCGCCGAGTCTTCAAAACCCAGCAGAATATAGCACAGGAGTTCAACGGATTCAAACGAAAATAATATCAAATAAAACTACTGAACATTATTTGAAACTAACTGGGGCGAGTTTGTCAGCGCAACAAGGGAACAATTTAAAAATACATTGTAAAGCCATCACGTTCAACTTTTGAAATGTAAGTAAGGGCGCTTTCACACCTACAGTAAAGGTCTAGACCAAGGTCCAAACCAGAATCCCGTTTGGCGCTTTCACATTTGTTATTTTTTATTGATTAGTTCCATAACTTTCGCTTTCACACCAGCGGACCAAATGATTTTTGGTGGCAGACCTACATTATGTCGTCATCGCTTGCATGGGGGTGCGTCTCCCTATACTTGACAGTGATTGGTTTGTGGATGCATGCATGTCTATTTGATCCGAAAGTGCGAACCTTTGATTTCACATTAGGCAGCAGCGAACCTTGGTTCGAGCCGAGACCACCTCTTGAGGTCGGACCAAAGACCGAGTTTTTGATCCGCGCACCGTGGTCCAGGAGGTTTCACACCTGTCAATTTGGTTCGGATCAAACTGGAAAGTCTGGAAGTCCGGACTAAACAACGTAGGTGTGAAAGGGTCCTAAAACATGAAAATGCAAATATATTTTAACGTGAGCTTTGCTTCGGAAGACTGACTGCGGTAATGTGATATACGTTAGGTGACTAGTTTAAGGAGCTCAAATCATATTTAGACCAGTCTGGTCCTTTAAGACTGATATAGCAGAGGAAAGAAGGCAGGGAACCCCTCTCCCCTCCGCTATGATGCTAGCCTTCTGTGCACCAGCAATCAACTGCATTTCTGAAACGGAATATCACAACACAAAATTGCTTTCCTAGATCAATCATCTTGTATTTCCTAAAGCCCAGTTAACATACAAAATTCGCATCGAGACTGGTTGCAACTTGCAACCACCTGCAACAGTAACCCAAAACTGTGCTTTACAACATTCTAAAACTGAACTATTCACACCAAAGCAATGAGCGGAGACCATTTACCGGTTCCATAACAACGGAACAACGGCTCTTGTCACTCAACCTATTTCCTTATCCAGCAACCCGTTATTATTATATTTTGTCTGCATTTTGTCTATTCCACGATCGTCTGCCTTTTCTGTTCTAAAATCAATGTACAGTAGCCTCTCGTTAACGTGAACTAGCCGTTACTGGTTACTAACTAACCGATAGCCTACTAGCCCTCGCGTGAACCCAGAGAGCCTGACACATTGTTGTGTACACGCTCGTGCCAGCACACAGGCACAAATTTTTCGGTCGCTGATTGGTTAGAAAATTGTAACAATGGCCCTGACATTATGTTACGTTCTAAAACTTGTTGCTTGCAATTGGACAAGTCAAATCTCTTGACACTCAACCAGCTTCGTTGCGCTGCGAATCTTGTATGTGAACTGGGCTTAAGGCCTCATTCATACATTATTTTTTTCCAATTCACGGAATAATATGTTACAATGTTGCACTTGGACCTAAACTCGATTCATGTTCACACAGCAATATGGACAGAGCAAACTATCTCCGGGTCTGCTCTGGTTCTAGATACGCCCTCAACACCACTCGCTTGTAAACACTTTTGTGATTGGTCCAAATTTTGCGGGAAGTTTCTTCGCTGACACAGCTGATCGACTCGTAATCGAAAATGGAGCATCAGAAGCGTGCGTGTTTAATAGCATTCATTGATCTTCTCTGGTTCATATACCAGTGTTTGGTATAATATACAACATATGCAGTCATCCATATCTATCACGACTATGTCTAGAGAACAATGTGCTATTGCATATGATCTGGAGAAGATGCACTGCTGCCAGACACCTCCGTAGGAGAAGAAGCTGTGGAGGAATAAAGCGTATAATGTGTTTATACGGCCAGACGTTTGTTGGTACTGTTGCAACGCCTAACTGTTTTGCTTATACAATTGAGGGTGTATCGGTCCACACTGCTGCGTCCATATTTTAATGAGTTGTATCGGTTTGTGGGTAATGTGCATTCTCTCAGCCAATGAATTACCCTGCGGGGCAATTGCAAGCAGGCTGAGACCATCCTCTCTAGGTGGTCTCAACCTGGTTGATTGTTCCGGAACCGCGAGCGATTGCTGTGATCACATATGCCCAAACGACCCGATCTACAGGGGAAATGTTCCTGGTATCGGAACAACAAGATAGGTCAACAAGCTAATTCATTATCCATCCATCCATCTTCATCCGCTTATCCGGGGTCGGGTCGTGGAGGCAGCAGTTCCAGCAGGGGGCCCCAGACATCTCTTTCCCTGGCACTATCAATCAGCTCTGCCTGGGGAATCATTAGCCATTCCCAGGCCAGTGCGGAGATGTAGTCCCGCCACCTAGTCTTGGGTCTAGCCTGCGGCCTCCTCCCAGCCGGACACGCCTGGAACACCTCCCTAGGGAGGCGCCCAGGAGGCCTCACTAGATGCCCGAACCACCTCAATTGGCTCCTTTCGACGCAAAGGAGCAGCGGCTCTACTCCGAGTCTCTCCCGGATGACTGAACTTCTCACCCGATCTCTCAGGGAGACCCCAGCCACCCTCTGGAGAAAACTCATTGCGGCCGCTTGTATCCGTGATCTCGTTCTTTCGGTCATAACCCATCCTTCATGACCATAGGTGAGGGTGGGGACAAAAATAGACCGGTAGATCGAGAGCTTTGCCTTTTGGCTCAGCTCTCTTTTCGTCACAACAGTGCGGTAAAGCGACTGCAGAACCGCACCAGCTGCTCCGATTATCCGGCCAAACTCCCTCTCCATGGTTTCCTCACTCATGAACAAGACCCCCAGATACTTGAACTCCTTCACTTGGGGTAAGGACTCATTTCCTACTCGGAGCGGACAGACCACCAGTTTCCTGCTGAGAACCATGGCCTCAGATTTAGAAGTGCTGATTCTCATCCTAGCTGCTTCACATTCAGTTGTGAACCTATCCAGAGAGTGCTGGAGGTTGCAGGCAGATGATGCCATCAGGACCACATCATCTGCAAATAGCAGCGACACGATCCCCAGCTCACCGAACTGCAAACCCACCTCCCCACTACTACGCCTCGATATCCTGTGCATGAAAATCACAGACAGGATTGGTGAAAAAGCGCAGCCCTGGCGGAGGCCAACCCCCACCAGAAAGGAAGACGACTTACTGCCGAGAATACGGACACAGCTCTCGCTCTGGGTGTACAGGGATTGGATGGCCCTAAGTAGGGATGCCCTCACCCCATACTCCTGCATAACCCTCCACAAGACCTCTCGAGGGACCCGGTCGTAAGCCTTCTCCAAGTCCACAAAACACATGTAGACAGGTTGGGCAAACTCCCAAGCCCCCTCCAAGATCCTTGCGAGAGTGAAGAGCTGGTCGGTGGTTCCATGACCAGGACGAAATCCGCATTGTTCCACCACGATCTGAGGTTCGACTATCGGCCGGACCCATTCCAGCACCTTGGAGTACACTTATCCCTGGGAAGCTGAGTAATGTGATGCCTCTATAATTGGCAAACACCCTCTGGTCCCCTTTTTTGAATATTGGGACCACCACCCCAGTCTGCCACTCCTTTGGCACTGACCCGGACTTCCACACAATGTTAAGAAGCGTGTCAACCAAGACAGCCACTCAACACCCAGCGCCTTCAGCATTTCTGGATGGATCTCATCAGTCCCTGCGGCTTTGCCACTGTGGAGTTGTTTGACTA
This sequence comes from Borostomias antarcticus, assembly GCF_949987555.1. Lineage (NCBI taxonomy): Eukaryota > Metazoa > Chordata > Actinopteri > Stomiiformes > Stomiidae > Borostomias > Borostomias antarcticus. The sequence continues at coordinate 8,399,134 of NC_140237.1, forward strand.
CCTCAGTGACCTCCTCCAGGGAAATCGACGATGACCCCCCATCATCTTCCGGCTCTGCCTCAATCATAGAGGGTGGATTAGTCGGGTTAAGGAGTTCCTCAAAGTGATCCTTCCAATGCTCGACAATCTCCTCAGTTGAGGTCAACAGTGTCCCTTCCTTGCTGTATACAGCTTGGATGGTCCCCCGCTTTCCCTTCCTGAGGTGTCTGATGGTCTTCCAGAAACACTTTGGTGCCGACCGAAAGTCCTTCTCTATGGTTTCTCCGAACTCCTCCCACACCCGCTGCTTTGCCTTGGTCACGGCCGAAGTTGCAGCCCTCCGGGCCAGTCGATACCCTTCAATGGCTTCTGGAGTCCCCCAGGCTAACATATCACAGAAGGCCTCCTTCTTCAGTCGGACGGCTTCCCTGACCACCGCTGTCCACCACGGTGTCCGAGGGTTACCAACCCTTGAGGTAACTATGGCCCTCAGGCCGCAGCTCCCAGCCGCAGCTTCAGCAATAGAGGCTTTGAACACTGACCACTCATGCTCGATGTCCCCAACTTCCACAGATAGAGGCTTTGAACACTGACCACTCATGCTCGATGTCCCCAACTTCCACAGGGATGCCTGAGAAGCTCCGCCGGAGGTGGCAATTTAAATCTCTCTGGACAGGCTCATCCTCCAGACGTTCCCAGTTCACCCTCACTACACGCTTGGGTTTTCCAGGTCTGTCCAGAGGTTTACCCCACCATCGAAACCAGCTCACCACCAGATGGTGATCAGTGGACAGCTCTGCCCCTCTCTTTACCCGACTGTCCAAAACACATGGCCTCAGATCAGATGATACGATAACAAAATCGATCATCGACCTTGGGCCTCAGGTGTTCTGATGCCAGGTGTACTTGTGGGCATCCTTGTGTTCGAACATGGTGTTTGTTATGGACAAACCATGACTAGCGCAGAAGTCCAACAACAAAACACCACTCGGGTTCAGATCGTGGTGGGCATGCCTCCCAATCACGCCCCTCCAAGTTTCTCCATCATTGCCCATGTGTGCATTGAAATCCCCCAATAGGACAGTGGAGTCCCCTGCAGGAGCCCTAAATAGGACTCCATGTAGGGTCTGCAGGAAGGCCGAGTACTCCGAACTGCTGTTTGGTGCATAAGCACAAACCACAGTCAGATCCCCCCCCCCCCACACAGTCCTAAGGCGCAGGGAGGCAACCCTCTCGTCCACTGTGGTGAACTCCAGCACAGAGGCGCTCAGCTGGGGGCTAGCTAGTATAGCCACACCTGCCTTACGCCTCTAGTTAATTAAGGATGTGTTAAATGCTTGTTAATAGTCAGTTAATGATTTACCACTATCCCTTATAAAGTTTGTAGATCATCTACAAACTGTTAGTTAATGAGTTATTAATGACTTACTATGTGTTTGTTAATAGTACTTAATGAACTACACCTTATAAATAGTTAATAGATCATGAACAAGCGATTAGCAAACTACTTACTAATGACTTGTTAAGTATTAACTAGTTAATCCACCTACAGCTGCCCCCATCTGGCCTTCCATCAGGGGACCCATCTAAAATCAATAAATGTTTAGAAGTGAGTAACAAATCATTATGTAAATGTTAGTAAATGTATTTGTTAAGACCATGTCAGTTCATTTATAAACCATATAACCATAAACCGGTTATAAACCAAACCGTTATTCTAAAGTTGCAACTATTATTCTAAAGTTGCACCTATTGTGAATGATCTATTAACTATTTATAAGGGATTGTTATTCTAAAGTGTTACCAAAATGTTTTTTTCCCATAGATATAGTAGATTGAGCTGTAATGTCTGTGAAAATGCTTTAGTGACAGCCAAACATTTCCTTATTTACTGCTGCCCAACGCATGAGCCTATACACTCACGCTTTGAAATGCACAGTTAATGAGACTATCATCAAATCTCCCAACGATAGGCCATGGAAAACACTGCATAAAAACAAAGGGACATCCGAAGTATAGGGACAATGTGGGCTAGATGATGCATGTTTAGTAAGAAAAAATAGTCGTCTTTTATTGTGCTGCCTGCCAGTCTGATTTTGAAGTTTGACAGCGGTTTCGACTCCCGTGGTCTCCCCTCAGCCTATGCATATGAAAAAAAAAAAAAAAGGAGGAACGAATTGTTGAACCTCTGATTGAACAGGTGAATCTGTTTCGACTCATTCACACATTTTTGAGTCGGGTCCTGCCCTAGTAGTTTCCCTAATGAACCTTCTGCATGCAGCTGCCTCAGCTCTCGCCTCCCCTTCCTGTGTTCTGCTGTATGCATTCTCTCATGCAGCACAGGCCCTCTCTCCTTCTCCCTCTCTCTCCCCTCCCTCAGAAATGCTGCAATGCGTCTCCCTAACCAAAAACTGGGTCAGTGTAACTCGGCTAGCGGGAACCGCCAGATAAGCGTCCCCATAGCAACAGCCAATGGGATTCATGCCTAAAGGTTTCGGAATATTGTTGTGATTGTGAAGCATGGAAGAGACAGCATTGACAGGATTCAGCTCATCTGGGTGCTTTAGTAAATGCTATGAAGCTATGATGGCAAAGTGAGAGAACACGCCCAGGAGAGAGCCTTGTGGTGTGGAGGGCTGATACACAGCAGGATGCTGTCTTTTCAATAATTGGTTTATGATGTCTTCATACAGCCATTCAGCCATTTTGTTCTTTTGTTAATTGGCATGTCTAATTCAACCAATTGGAGTGTTAATCAAAGACAGGTCTGCCTGTAATAATAGTCCTGCAGTGGATCTCCATCAGACATTTAAAGGCCAGTCCTATATGATCTGATGCTATGAATACGAGCTGCATTTTTCAGACTGTTACAAATAATTGTGTTGGATAATCATGAATAATCATGACTCCACTTTGTAGAATTTCCTTTGGTTTCATTTATGCACATTCACTAATGCCCTAACAGCTATAATTTTTTATTGATATTTTGCCATTCTCATCCTTATGTAGTGTTGTCTGTGTTTGGTGTCCAGGTCAGAGACTCCTCCAGTATGAGAGTGATGTCCTTGAGACTGTGGTGTTAGTAAACCCATCAGAGCAGATCATCACTTCAGAGGTAAGTATGAGTCACAACTGAAACAACAGATAGCTGCCATCTGACCTACATTGCTTTGCAGTTAACACAATGTTACAATAAGCTATTCATCAATTGAACAGCCTTTGGAGAGGTGCTCCATCCAACTTACTGGTAAATCTACTGGATAAAAGCATCAACAATTAAAAGGACAATGCTCGTTTTTGACAACCTGGACCTTATTTACGATATATTATAAGACGTTTGACTCACCGAGATCACTTTGGTGTAGTTCGGAGGCATGTAGAAGAAATTTAAAATCCAGCGCGAGCCAGTATATCCATGTAATGGCGGTGGTCGGGGCACTTAGAATGCAGGTTTTTTCATCAATCTGTCTTTATGAATCGCTAGTTGTGCCTACATAGAGCATAGGCCTGTTGTGGTTTTTCACATGCCTCTGTAATATGATCTTTAGAAACGTCTTTCGAAACGAAATAGCTTCCTCACTTGCTCCAGCACGCTGTGCGTATGCGTGCTGGAGCAAGTGAGGAAGCTATTTCGTGTCTAAGGACGTTTCGATTGATGAAAACAACCGTTTCGCGGCAGAAAATAGATTTTTAGAAACTGCATTCTAAGTGCCCCGACCACCGCCATTACATGGATATACTGGCTCGCGCTGGATTTTACATTTCTTCTACATGCCTCCGAACTACACCAAAGTGATCTCGGTGAGTCAAACGTCTTATAATATGTCGTAAATAAGGTCCAGGTTGTAAAAAACGAGCATTGTCCTTTAACTATGTATCACCACCTCGCTATAATCTTATCAGTTGTGTCTGTGCCTTTGCTCTGTATATTCTCTCTTTGATCACAGACTGTGCTGGACACAAGCTCCCAGTGCTGAGCGGTCAGAGCTCAGAGCAGGGAGGTGACGTCATACTACAGGTTGGACCCTTCACCTGGAAACACTTCTCTGACATCCTCTCTGATCCTGGTGTAAGCTAAACTATTAGGCTACTCTTTATTGTAAAATGACCTTAGGAGTTAAATTGCAATACACTGTTAGTACTTATGAACAAAGATAAAAACCAATTTTACGTGACCCCCCTTATGCATCTTTGCTTCTTACTCCAGGTGAGTGAGGTCCTGTCCAGTGCATCATCACAAGAGCGACCCAGGCTAACTGTTTCCTACCTGGGAGACGGGGACGGAGCTCCCTGTGGCATAGTCAGGAGCAGCAGCATCTCCAGAACCTTCTGGACTACCGCTTGAACCCCGACCCCATGCTCCCAGACATGGAGGGAGTCACAGAGTACACTGCGGAGAAGGTGGACGTCCCTTCACCCTTTGACCTCCTGGAACCACCCACCTCTGGGGGCTTCCTGAAGTTGTCCAAACCCTGCTGTTACATATTCCCTGGGGGCAGGGGCGACTCCGCGCTGTTCGCTGTCAATGGCTTCAACATTCTGGTTGATGGAGGGTCTGAACACAGGTCCTGTTTCTGGAAGCTGGTCCGACACCTGGATAGGATAGACTCAGTCTTGCTCACCCACATTGGGGCAGACAACCTCCCTGGCATCAACGGGCTGTTCCAGAGGAAGATAGCAGAGCAAGAGGAGGAGCAATCGCAAGGCTCTGGGTCAAACACCTACAGCGACTGGATGAATAATCTGATCTCCCCTGAGCTTGGTGTGGTATTCTTCAATGTCCCAGAGAAGCTACGGATGCCTGAGTCAACACTGAAAGTGAAGCGAAGCATTGAGGAGGCGTCCCTCACATTGCAGTATCTAAACAAGCTTGGTATCAAACCAGAACCTCTCTTCAGGGTGGTCAGCAACACCATCGAGCCCATCACACTGTTCCATAAGCTGGGTGTTGGAAAGTTAGACATGTATGTTCTGAACCCTGTGAAGGAGAGCAAAGAGATGCAGTTCCTAATGCAGAAGTGGGCTGGCAACAGCAAGGCCAAGACTGGCATTATGATGTCTAATGGAAGAGAAGGTGAAATATCTGTCCCCTATTTGACATCAGTTACAGCTCTTATTGTATGGATTCCTCACAGCCCCACAGAGAAGATAGTCAGGGTGCTGTTTCCTGGAAATGCACCACAGAACAAAATCTTGGAGGGGCTTGAGAAGCTGAAGCACCTGGACTTCCTTCGTTACCCAGTGACCACTCAGAAGGACATATCCTCCGGGGCTCAACCTCCCATCATCAAACAAACAAAAATGAAATCAAGAACCGACAGCAAAGAGAGTCTCAAATCCCCCAAATCACTATCTAAAGTAAGCAAGAAAGAGGAGGATGAGAGCAAGAGTGATTCAGCTAAGGAGAACATTGCTGAAAAGAAAGAGAAGAAGACAATGATGAGTGACAGTGTCAAAGCCACTAAACAACAGAAGAACAGTGAGGCAGCACCCGAGGTGGCCAAACCGGTTAAAAAGAAGCTGTCCAAGGAGAAAACTGTCAAGAAACTTATCAAGGACAAAACGTCAAAGATGGATGAGAAGAAAGACAAAGAAAAGAAAGAGATAAAGAAAGAAATTGGTGAAGTAAAAAAAGAAAATGTTAAAAAAGAAGAGAAAAGGGACACAAAAGCAAAGGAGGATAAAAAGAAGGATCCGAGCAAACCAGAGTTGAGGAAAATCACCAAGCCTGACCTCAAGCCCTTCACCCCCGAGGTGAGGAAAACCTTGCACAATGCCAAGACACAGGCCAAACCCAAGGCCGATAAAAACAAAGCTGTGAAAGAGCAGACGGCAGAGATAAAGCCTGTTCCAAAAAAAGCCCCTGTAGAGGCAGCTCTCGCAGGCAGATCTGTTGTCTCCTCTCCAGAGGATCTCACCAAGGACCTTGAAGACCTGAAACAAGATGAGATCTCCAAGCTGGGGAGCGGGTCCATACAAAGTGATTTGATATCTGATCTTCCAGGTTTCACAGACACTAGACTGGCTGAGGCTAAGGCTTCTCTGTCTAAATCCCCAGCCAAACTGGGAGAGAAAGGAGAGACAGGAAAGAAAGATGACATTAAAGAAAATACTGGTTTAGACAGGAAACATGAGGAACAGAAAAGCGATAAATATGACAAATACTCCACAAAGAGTGACATGAAGAGGTCTAAGAAAAGTGATAGCTCAGAGGAGGAGGGGGATGTTATTGAAAAGGCAGATCTGGAGGGAGCGGAGGATGATGATGTGCTGAAAAACAAAACAGAGGAGGTTAAAAAGGAGAGATCTGGGAAAGAGTGGGACTCCAAGCCAAGTGACCACAAACCACTTTCAACCACAACCCCCTCCAGGCGAGTTGCAGCCACTGCTTCTGAACACATTTCCTTCATCCAGGATGAGACCATCCCTGGCTACTCTGAGACAGAGCAGACCATCTCTGACGAGGAGATCCATGAGGAAACTGAGGACAGGATCCCACACCTCCGCTATGATGTGGGCTCATATGACATCTCCGTCCCCAATATCCCTGGCTCCTTTGACTCCATGCATGGCATGAGGGAGATGAGGGCCTCGGCCATGTTGGACACAGGCGACATCAAAGCCAAAGGCTTCATGGGAAGTCATGAGCCAGTGTTAGCAGCATACCCAAGCATCATCTCTGCTCCGCTAGCAGAGGAAGAGCACATCTCCTCAGCCACCTCCATCACTGAATATGACAAACTGTCTTCTTTTGCCACTTCAGTAGCAGAGGACCAGTCCATAGCGTCAGTGACAGCCCCTCAGACAGAGGAGACGGGGAGAAGCTCTCAGCTCCACAGTGTCCCCTCTCGCACAGAGGGCACTCATGGGAAAGACTACCTCCACTCTGCTGGCACCATCTCCCCCACATCCTCTCTGGAAGAGGACAAGTATTTTAAGTCTCCTCCCTCAGAGGAGTTCCAGCACATCCTCCCTGAGATGGAGACCGGTGGGAGGGTCAAACCAGTCCACGAAGAGGAGGACGAAGAGGAAGAGGATGAAGACCAGACTCCCAATGTTGACATATCCCTCGGAAAACTCCAGGAGGGCTATGAGCTTGCAGCCACCATGTTGCTCCTTGAGAAGGAGAAATCCCCATCTGCCTCCTTCTCACCCACTATTTTCCCCACACAGTCTTCTCTCACACAGTCAGACGAGGGAAAACAAGCTCTCTACTCCAAAGACAAGCCAAAGATTGGTGCTGGAATGAAGCCTCTCTCTCCTCCTCCATCCTTCTCCAGTGGGTTTGAGTCCAGCTTCATACTTGAGGGTGAGGATAGGTGCCTGAGTCCCGATGACAGCACCATGAAGCTAGCCTCACCCACTCAGTCTGTCCCTACCAGCAGTGGCTACTCTCCCACTGAGGAGAAGTTTCATGACAGGTTCAAGACAGAGGGGAAAGATGACAAAATGGATAAATCTAAAGCTGAGACACAGAAGGCAGCCACTCTCTCAGACAAAGGGTCCTATAAAATGGGTTGCGACAAGACGATAGACTCGGAAGAGGATGAGAATGATGATTATTTTGTGAAAAAGGATTTGAAGTCCTCTGAGGAAGCTAAGCTCATGGAGCAGAAGGAGGGTCGGTTCCTGGATGATGAGTATTCCTGTGAGTCAACATCTCCTGAGGAGGAGAAGATGTTTGAAAAGGTGATGCAGAGTACACAGGCCAATACCACAGACAAGACACAAATCTCTCGTAAGAGTGACCAAGAACCCAATACGGAAGATGAGGATGAGGATGATGTAGGCCCAAGTGGGACTGGGTCTAGACCCTTATCTGTAGAGCAAAGCAAAATGGATCCCACATCAGGCAAATCAGACCATGTAGGATTCAAAGAACCAGAGAAAAGTGTTCATTTCAGTCTTTATGGTTGCAGAGAGAGAGAGATCATAGGCTCAGACGATAAGGAGAGAGAACTGAGACAGGACACACCTTATGTTCATGGTAAGACCTTCTCTTACAGTGATATTTATGACTACAAAACAAGCATGTCGGGGAGTCAATCTTCAGAGAAAGAAAAGGATCCGTACGAACAGCCATGCAGCGGAGAGAGCCGATTCCCATCCATGGCTGACAGACCAGAGGCCTCGTCCACATCTTTATCAGCAGAGAAAGATTCCTTCTCTCTGAAAGGCAACTCTGAGGAGAAATACCCCTACAGTTACACCTCTTGCTTCTCCTCTGCAACAGCCTCCGCTGAAGGCAAAACCTCAACGACAAGCTACCATGACAAAGGGGCAGCTCTGGACATTGACATGAGGGATGAGGAAGACTATGATGATGTTGAAGATGATGAAGAGGATGATGAGGACGGTGTCAGTGACTCAGATGTGGAGAAAGGTGCTAAAGACAAATCTGAAAAGGAGCTGAAAAGTCCATTCAATGAAATGATACCCTCCAACCGCCCAGAGTTTATGATCTCTATGGCCGGCTATGGTTACAACAGTCAGGCTAAATCACCTGCAACGGAACCCTCCAACCGTCCTGAGTATATGATCTCTATGGCTGGCTATGGTTACAACAGTCAGGCTAAGCCACCTACAACAGGATACTCTAGTTCTACCACAAGCAGTTCTAGCCCATTCTCAAAGACTGAGGACAGTTTTCAGAAGGGCAAAAGTGACAGTGGAAAACCGACTGACACAGGGGCTACAGGATTCTCTGGCTACTCATCTGGGTTTGATTATTCATATGGAGAGAAGGACAAGTATTACCAGAGTGACAAAGCCGATGCAGAGTATGAGAAACAGAAGACACCGGACATCCTCAATAAGAAGGCAGGAGACACAAGCTTCCAGTACACCTCCACCGCTGCACCTGGTTACTCCTCCTCCTCCGCCTACAGCTACTCTTCCTCTACATCAGGCTCTCTGTCCACCAGCAAGCCCTTCGGCGAGGATCTGGAGACCCCTGCCTCTGCTGACCCTGCTGGGTTTGAATATTCCTCCTTTAAAGACGAACACTCCCTGGTCATGGACTCTCCATTCTCCAGCTCTGGAGGCTTGGTGAAAGACGAGTACCTGGAGGTGTCAGAGAAACAGATGACGACTGCCACCACCACCGCCGAGTCCACACCTAGTCTGGCACGCTTCTCCCCCCTTAGCCCCTTCGAGGAGGGCAAACCCTTCACCTCTCTCTCCACTGCCTCGGCGGATGAGAAGAAAGAACATTTAACCTCCATGGGTGGAGCGATGGACAGAGAGCAGCAGTCAGACTGTTTCTATAAGCCAGAGTGGGCTGAGGAGTTCAGATTGCAGGCTGCTGCTGCTAGGTTTGGGACCTCTGCAGCTCCCTTCTCCCAGGCCTCCCAGGCAGCTAAAGACAAGGAGCCAATCAGCGCAGGTCTGTTTGGAGTGACCTCTTCACCATGCCCGGACTCGACAGGTAAACACTACTCTGAAGATTCTGACAGCAGTGAGGACGAGGAGGATGAGGAAGGTTACATACAAGAGATGACCCATAAGTCTCCTTCTATTGGCCTTGGGGGGAGCCTGTGCTTGTTAGACAAACCCGGGCACACCACCACCTGCAGTAAGACAGGAGGAAAGCTACCTGATGTGCTAGCCTCATACATGCCCTCTTCTCTGGAGTCTGCCAAGCCAGACACGGCCAACGGCCCCACGGAGGTCAGCATGAACTCCCCCATCACTCCGGGAGCAGTGTCCAGTGGCGGGGCTCAGGGGACGGAGCGGTGCTCCTATGAGTGGCACATGACGCAGCCCCAGGCGGGGATGGTTCCTGGGGACTCCCCTCCTCACTACCGCCACGAGGACGAGTTTGAGGAGGAGTGTGAGATGGAGCCGGAGCGCCCTGCCCGCCCTCTCTCCCTCTCCTCCACCGATCACTCCATTGGTTCCCCCTTCTACAAAGAGCAGTTGGGCCAAGGAGTGAGGGACGATGACGACAGTGACCAGGAGCTCCCCACCGGCAGGGGGGCCACCTCCTACACCTCCTCCGCTTCCCCCGGCTTCTCGTCCTCAGAGCACAGGCAGCGCAAAGGAGACCTTTCACCCTCCTTCATCAATCCCAGCATGCAGCATCTCTCAAGTGACGATGAGGACAAAGAGCGAGGCCGCAGGAGTGACCAATCACAGGAAGGAGATGAGTGTGACTTGTCGGTGAAGAGGAGGGCTCACAAGCAGCCGCACTACCACTCCCAGGTCAGCTCACTGCACCACCCAGGGGGGGTGTCAGCAGGACTGGCGCTTGCCACAGAGGACACTCCCCCGACCTCTGTCAGTGAGTCTCTACCTTCCCAGTCTGACTCAGACGTGCCACCTGGTACTGAGGAGTGCCCCTCCATGACTGGAGACTCAGATGAGGATACTGAGTACCTGCCTGTAGACAAGTCATCCGCCATGGGAGGGGGACCCCGTCACTCTTCCACGAGGAGGAGCCAGGACCCGCCTCCTGCACCCCTCATGGACCCCCATCCCCACCCGCCTCACCCTGACGTGTGCATGGTGGACCCACAATCCCTGGCCAGCGACCTGAACCAAGCCTCAGAAAGCCCCCTCAAGAAGGACCCCAAACCCAGAGGTGTGAGGAAGGCTTCGGGGAAACCCAAGTCAGCGTCCCCGGCCAGGCGTAAGAGGTCTCCCATGCCGGTGAAGCAGACGTCGTCTCCGCGCAGTGCACTGCTGAAGAGGAAGGATGCAGACAAGAGTTCCAGGATGTCCCGTCTCTCAGATGGACAGGGCTCCAAAGAAGATGACCTTTCCAGGTCCAGTTACAACCCTGGCAGGGGTACGACCAATGGGGTGAAGAGCAGTTCAGGTAGGAAGAACTCAGATCAAACACTTTTAATGCTTTTTAGGCACTGTCACACAAAGTGACACCAGAGTATTTTACCAGCCTCATCCATAACAGAGACTGATATTCTCATGCAGCAAAGTATACTGTATATTGCATTGTGTTCAATAAGCCAGCGAGTGACCATTCAGACTCTCCTGTCTCCTGCCTCTCCTCATAGGTTCTCAGAGGTCTGGCTCAGTGGTTCCTCCGGGACCTCCCATCTATGTGGACCTGGCCTACATTCCAAACCACTGCAGCGCCAAGAACGTGGACCAAGAGTTCTTCAAACGTGTGCGCTCTGCGTACTATGTGGTGAGCGGGAATGACGTGGGCAGCGAGGAGCCCAGCCGCAGGGTCCTGGACGCTCTGCTGGAGGGCAAGGCGCAGTGGGGCTCCGATCTACAGGTGACTGCACCCACTCTCCCCTCCACCACAGCTGCAGAGACGCCAAGTGCATCTGCTCCCTCAATTCCTCTCTTCTACCATCCTCATTTCATGTTCTGTCTATCTCTATAATGCTCCCCCTTTCTCTCTCAGGTGACGTTGATCCCCACCCATGATACAGAGGTGACTCGGGAGTGGTACCAGCAGACCCACAAGAGGCAGCAGGACCTCAACATCATGGTCCTGGCCTCCAGCAGCACTGTGGTCATGCAGGACGAGTCTTTCCCCGCCTGCAAGATTGAGTTCTGAGCCTCCTTCTCCCATCTCTGTAACAGGTCACTTCACTTTCCTAGTTTGATATGGGTCTGTTTTTAATCTGTCTTTTCTATAGCCTGATACGCAAATTTGTCTCAGCTTTAGACACCATCTTTTGTCAACAAAGTTGGCTAAAACTGAGACAGATCTGGTGACCAGTCTACCTTTTCTAGAGTTTTATTTCCTACTCATATAATAGCCACAAACTTGGCTATCATCATCATTTGTATTATAAAGGTGCTTTATCTGACTAGTAAGTCTATCCAGTTCATCCAGTGAAAGTGATTAGTCTATCTTGAGAAAGAGAAAGAGTGGAACCTGTCTGTTCCACAATTAATTTGTTTCTAAGCCCTTAAAGGCAATGATTTTAAACGTTTGACTGTGGGCCCACAAAATATGTAGTGTGATGTCTCTTAAATAAAAAAAATGTCCCCCTCATGTATAACTTTACAGACAATGTCAAAAATAACGAGTTCTGGGTTTAATACCAATTGCCGTATTATGCAGGTTTTATTCTCACAGTGTCCATGTGTCAATCATTTAAACATAGTCCTGTCCTTGTAGTTTGTGCCTAATGATGACAAATGACTTAGATGATATTCCAAGTAGATCTTTTCAAGGGTCTTCTAAATGTATTTGAATATATTTGAAGTAGAGTAGGGTGGGGTAACACGCTCTAAGGTTGTAGAAGTGTATCGTGTTAATTGCAAGGTGAGAATCAATTGCAGTGTATTTCTCATTCGCTCTATTTCTGACAGTTAATCATGGAAATGTGTGCTCTCTGGTAGTTTCTGTTGCCGTAGGAGTATTTTTGCAGTGTAGTTCAGCTGACTGTATGTCCAACTAGTGGGGTTTATCTGATAACTTTATTTAAAGTGTTTTACTGAAGCAAAGAGGCTGACAGCAACCAAGAGGTCGACACAGAAAGCTCATCTTGGCATTAGGCTTACACCCTTCTGTTATGACAGATTTTCTAAGCAGTCCCTTGACCCTTTTAGAGGAAAGTACTGTAGACTGTGGGCTAACAATTGTTACAATACAATAGCTGTTATCTTTTTTTCATTTTCTTTATTATTATTTTGAACTTCTCTCCAGTGAGGAGTGCAGATGTAGATTGTATTGTGATTCTCTCATTTCACTTCTGTCAATGTTCTGCCCCACATTAGCCTGTAACAGACATGGGTATGGCTTTTGGATTCACCAGTTGAATGCACTGAATACGAATGAGGAATGTACTCCAGTTATGACTCCAGCAATAGGTGGTGAGATCATGGCCTGTTAGAGGATATTAGACTTTCTGATTGGGTGTTGTACTATATGACCTTCCTGAGATTAGATGTGTGCCATGCACAAGATTGCATTGATGAACATTGTGGGGCAGAGAGACTCTCCCACTTGTGCCTTTTTGTCCAGATGACTGGTAAAGAGTGTAATAGATGTGTGCTTGATAAGCCGGTCGTTGTGGCAGAGTCACTCATGTTACATGGTGGTTCTGTGTTTTGGTAGAGGACAGGTGTGCAGGTCTCCACTGTTGTGTGGAGTGTGCCAGTGTGATGATCATCAGTACACTTCAAGCAAAAGTCCAAAAAATACTATTTGCACAGACTAGGCAGACGACAATAGCACGTTCTCCAGTCGATTCAATGTTTCAGTCGTAGGGTCTTAAATTCCCAGCATAGAATATTAAACAAGAAGCACAAATAGCACACTATCCTAACCAGAACGTCTTGGCCTATTCACTAAAATACTCAACCCTATGATAATTGATTCATATTATCTAATTTAGTAACTTGATAGCTAGTAGTTGTTTATTTAAATGAAAAAGACTGCTTTTCTGATGTACACAGGCATTATGTTGTACTGTATATTATTTCTAGTGTCTTAATATTTTGTTTATTCCTGGGAGGGGACAGGTCTTTTAGTTGTCTCTGGCCAGTGTTAGGATGGAGACTTTGGGACCATAAGTCAAATGGTTTTTAGCTCTGACACAATCACCTTGACTCAATGTCTTGGGATTTTCTTTTTCTTTTTTGACTGGTTGGTTTTGTATGTCTGTTATCAATGTTATTTTGGCATTTTATTTGATTTTTATTTCATTATTTTACTTTTTATGTTTTCATTAGTGGTTTACACAGTAATGTTATGTATTAAGCTATGAGTATCAATTTTAGATTTTATTTTTTATGTTTATATTTCATGTTTTATAATAGCCTACTGTGTTTTGCATCATTGTCTTAATATGAGGCGAGTCATGCTATATTGTATCTCTATCTCAGCGTACCATTAACTAATTATACGACTAACACCCCTTGTCTGAGAATGAAAGACATACTGTATGTGACATTTGACATCAAATCATAATAGTCTGATATCTACTATTGTGTTTTGGTATAATATGGCACAGGCATGTAAATAATACCATTGAGATGAATAAGATTAGCAAAAGCTTCCAGTAAATATGCTTTGAAATGCTACAGTGTACCTTTCTGTTGCTGGTCCGCATTGGACACAGTTAACTCCACCCTCTCCATGAGGAAGAGCAGACAGCTTGGTTCTAAAACCAGAGAGTGTTCTAGAACCAGGACTAGGTCTACTTGTGTGATTTCAGATGATCAGAATGTGAAGAAGCAGATTACCTTTACGTGCTCCGTGGTGGAGGACATTGATCTCTTGGTTGCCTTGGTTACTGTGCACTGAATATACTGTAGTTTTTCTGTCCTGTGGACTCATCAAAGTCGGCTGGGTTAACACAAGTAAACACATTACCACACACATTAACACACACATGGAGATTCTCTATTCTCTGAAAGTCAGTGTAGTTTTATTTTGTCCTCCCTCACCCCTGCTGTGAAGATTAAGACGCAGGTATGCTGTAAGTCAGTGTGTATTTAATCACAGGTATGCTGTAAATCAGTGTGTGATTTAATCCTATTTGATCATTTCTTCATGATAAACAGTGTTGAAGAGACACTGTACAGGACACGTTTCTTATCTAAAATGTAAAATGACTGCTAGAAATGCATGTCATTTTGAGTGAGAATTCTGTAAGACAAGGGTCTGCTTGTGTTTTACATGTTCAATAAGTATCTGCTTGCCTTTTGCATTTTCAACTGATTGGATAATAAGGAGAATAGGAGCAGGATGTTTCACAGGGCCTAGAGAGCTTATCATAAGACCAGCAGTGTCCTGGTTTGGATAGATGTTTCCTTTGGATTTGGAGTTGCAGCTACAGTACAGTACTATACTGGGAAGGTACAGTTGACCAATTCCATCAGTGTAAACTGTAAACTCATGTTAAACTGTGTCCTTCTATGAACTAATATTAACCTTTTACACTACACACAGATATTCAGAAACCAGACTGCCAGATGTAGTGTCTCGGATCACTGCATTAATACATTTTATATCCAGGAGATTTCTTATGATAAGTGCACACAGAAGATTTTTTCAAAGAAAGAAATACAAACACAACAAAAAACTGTTACAGTTTATTGACTTATTGTGGGGGAAAAAATACAAGGTTTCCGTCGCATTCTTCAAAACTCCTCTGAATCCTGACATAAACAGGTCAAAACTGCACACCATTCCAGCGAGCCCTGCTTGTATGTGCATGTGTAACCTTAAGTTCTAATCCTGTATGTAATAGTTAAACTGAATAGAAATGCTGTTTTAAAAGATATATATATATATATGTGTGGATGGTACAGGAGTAGCCACGTGTAACCTGGCCACACTGCACTGTAAAGCAAGTATGTGCTTGTTTCCCTCCTTGTTTTGCGAGCTTCATGGCCTTTCTTTCAACTTGTTTTGAGTGCAATATTCTTCTGTAACTCTCCCTAAAACATAAAGGAAAATATAACTTCAGCAGATTTATTGTAAATGGGAAAAGTGTGATCACCAATAAACGCATTTTCATGCTTCAACTTTGATCGTATTTTTCTTTGATTCAAAGCCAAGCAACTAGCAAGAAACTATTTAACTACATGCAGGTCTCATATTTCCCATATTTCTAGCATTAAGACACATGACAATAGTAGGTGCATATCAGTGCATGCGAGTAGGACTGTAGCCTGATGAAAAAAACATCTCAGAGGACCACTGCCTCCTTCCTAAAAAGACTGAGTTCGGGGATGCTTAAAGACTTCAGTAGAAAGTGGTACACAGATCATAGTTGAATCAGATTCAGAAGACTCATGACTGGCAGTAGTCAAATCAAACTCTATACTCAACACTACTTAGTAAAATGACCATAGCAGAGTCTTAACAAACAAAAACATACATCTTTATTTGTCATGCAGTGAGAGGCGGCACATCACACGGTGTAGGCGCCGAAACACACATACAAAATGGCTGGACCATCCACCGATGAAACTCCTCTCTGCTCTTAACCCATCCCCATGTCCCTCCCCCAAGGGCAGCCGGGAGCAGACAGAGTATATGGGACGCGCCCGGGGGCCAACCAAGTGGGCCAGGGATGGACAGCGTTAGCAATCTGTTCTTCTGCATGTTTTTTCGTATTAGGTTATTTTTATGGGGGAAACCCTTGCAAACACAGGGAGAACATGCAAATTCGGCACAGAAAGACCCAAAGACCTTCTTGCTGTGAAGCGACAGTACTAGGAACTGCACCACCACTGCACGTGAGCAATTTTGGGGTTCAGTTCAAGGACACTCCGGAAGCTGGAATTGAACCGGGGACCTTGCAAACCCAGCCGGTCGCACTACCTCCTGAGCTAAGTGTCGCCATACATTGTTGTGTCACTGAATTTGGGGATGATGTCATGCTGCATCGGTGAAGGGGAGACTGAACACTGAATAATGTCTCTGCATGAGAAAGGAGCTCTGAGCAGAGGGACAATGAGGGCCTTGTCCTGCTACAGCCAGACACTACTCTCTGGAATGCAGCCTCTCTCTCCACAGGATTTGGGAAGGCAGGAAATGTTGGTTTGTAAGGAAAAGACGGACAAATGTATTGAAATGTGCTCCGGTGAAGGGGAGTGTCTGAACAGGATCAGGGATGAATGAAGGTTGTTTAGTCCTTCTCTCTGATTGGGAAACTACTCGTTGCTTTTTAGAAATCAAATGCTCTGCCACTGCGTTAAAACAATGAGCCAGGCATAGTCTTGAAGCGAGCTGGGAGAACAATCCCTGCTTTGAGGGGCAGCGAGCTGCTGAATACCAGCGCAACTATGACATCATCTCTAGGATCACGAGCAGCAGCAGGACCAACAGATTCCTTCTTCCTTTTCTTCTTCTCTTCTTTGGAATGGGATGAATGGTGAGCAGTGTTCTTGTGTGTCCAAGACTACAGTACTGGACATCACTGGGGTCAGCCAGGCTCAGTACTGGACAGCACTGGGGTCAGCCAGGGTCAGTACTGGACATCACTGGGGTCAGCCAGGCTCAGTACTGGACATCACTGGGGTCAGCCAGGGTCAGTACTGGACAGCACTGGGGTCAGCCAGGCTCAGTACCCGACAGCACGGGGGTCAGCCAGGGTCAGTACTGGACAGCTCTGGGGGTCAACCAGGGTCAGTACTGGACAGCACGGGGGTCAGCCAGGGTCAGTACTGGACAGCTCTGGGGTCAGCCAGGGTCAGTACTGGACAGCACGGGGGTCAGCCAGGGTCAGTACTGGACAGCACGGGGTCAACCAGGATCAGTACTGCACAGCACGGGGGTCAACCAGGGTCAGTACTGGACAGCACTGGGGTCAACCAGGGTCAGTACTGGACAGCACGGGGGTCAGCCAGGGTCAGTACTGGACAGCACTGGGGTCAGCCAGGGTCAGTAGCCTACTGGGGTCAAGCAGGCTGTCCAACAGACAGAATCAGCACACAATCTACAGTAACAGGGTCACTTCAGATGAATAACATGGTGGCTCCCTCACTGATACTGTTGATTTTAAATTGCACAGGACATTGTGTACTTGTGTACAGTATCTCTACTGTACTGATCATCATGTATTATCACAAAAAAATGTACTTAATGAGCCAAACCACATCGTGTTACATGCAAATAAGATTCGGACGCTCATTTCAGTGCTTTATAACAATGCACATGCCTACTCAATACAAATTTATTCTAACTGATTTTGATAATGCTATTTGAACCTGGTTCTGTTGCTCCTCCCAGATCTCACTCTGCCAGCAATTCAGTGAGTTAACCATCAGTGTGTCAAGCGCAGGCTTCAAATATTTCCAGGGGTAAAGGCCTTTATTGATTTCCAGTGTGAGGGATGTCTTGATGTGTACATAACTTCAAAAACATGTTGCTTTCCCTACCATCCTACAGTACTGGCAGCAATTACCAAATACTGACAAAAATGACAGAATGGGTTAATTCCATGGCAATAAATGGTGGACTGTTTCTATTAGTCATGGCTGCCCTTGAGAAAGGAAGTGTTCAGTAGGAGCTAGTGGCCTTGATAAAGGAAGCGTGTTCAGTAGGAGCTACTGGCCTTGAGAGAGGAAGTGTTCAGTAGGAGCTACTGTTCTGTACCAGGAGACAGATATGGCAGAAGGCCGGCTGCTAATTTAGATTTCTACTAATGTCTCACATCAATCTCACAACGTGGGGAACTAAAATCAACCAAGAGCAATATCCAGCAACACATACCCTCACTGAAAGTGAACAAACTAGCTATAAAAGCTAATAAAAAATATATATTTTATTTTATATATTTTATAATATAAAAGTGCACTCCATTTACCTTTACCATAATCTCCAGTGCCGACTGTCTCAGCCTGCAACTACTGTATCTATTCTAGCTTTAGTTGCAGCTATTGAACTGAACCTGTCCTCATCTCCTGTGCTTTGTGCTGTTAACGCCTATCGTCCGCCAAAATGCAACAAGGATTATATTAATGACTTTGCTGCCTTTCTGTCGGGAATCATGGTTAAATACGACCATATCTTCATTTCAGGCAATTTCAATATCCATGTGTGCTGCGAATCAAGACCTAAAACGAGGGGCTTTTTGAATCTCCTTGACTCTTTTAATCTCATTCAATCTGTAACCGGCCCGACGCACGAAAAGGGACACACCCTAGATCTTGTGCTATCCTATGGTTTATCTGTCTCTGTAAATGAAATTTGTGCAACAACATGTATCTCAGACCATTTACTTGTTTTATTTACCACTTCAGTCCCTTACTCGGGAATTAAATCATGTGCCCCCGCACGCCGCCTGTGCTCGCTTAACCCTTTGACTACATGACAGCTTTCCGAGAACGTGCAGAGCCAACCGGTGGGCTGCTGTTCTGTGTCCCCTGCAGCTCAGCCAGCCTCCGTATCTGTCCTGAGCTGAGCTTTGCTGCCTCCAGCTCTCTAGCAAATAATGCTGTGTTCACAAAGTCCACAAACAGCATTCTGGGGTCAGTGAAGCCTTCTGCTGCATAGAGCTGGTGGACTCTGTTCAAGCAGTAAAAGTACTTTACCTCCTCTGACTGGTAAAAGAAGTGGACCGTCTCCCTGGACCGTGTGCGACTTGGGCCACAAGCACGACAGTTCCTGCTCTTCTTTTTGCTTGGCTGCTGCTGCTGCAGTGCCGTCTGTTTCTGGATGTACAGTAGTATATTTTTTATACTGTATTACATTAATCACACATCTTTATTACTCTCATGTAGTAATCATTTTATTAGAATAATGAATAAACTTTAATTCAGTTGGAACTGTGTTAATTTAAGAAGTTTAACATTTGAGTTACAACAGATGGCATTTGTCTTGTCCCTGAGTCAGCATGACCTAATGGTCACCTCTGAAGTGAGTGCAGTTTGTAACATGGTCCCAGGAAGGACTCAACAGCCCCAGTGTCCGGAGGGGGGCAAAGCTCAGCTGATACATTGACCATTCAGAAGACTAGTTGATCTTTTGTGACCATATCTGGTGTTGATGAACATTCCTTGTACGCAAATTTGTTTGTCATGTGATTCCTGGCTTGGAGCCAGTTTAAATGCTGAAGTCACGACACTGTGAATTTAGTATTGCCGAAGTTCTGACCCCATGTAATAGGCTCAATAAATGCTCAATAAATTGTTAATTTGACCGGTTTTTGCCTCCTTGAAGTTCTGTTCCATACGAAGTCTGTGCATTTGAAATACACGGCATGGACCATGTCCCGCACCGTGTCCTCGATGGCAGCCTTGGTCAGAGGTGCCTGGGGATCGCTCGCAGGTGGATTTACTGCAGCAGGGGGCAGCGTCACCACTGGCACACTCTTTGTCTCACAGTTTCTAGCCTATAACAGCTTTTTTTCAACAACTTTTTATTTTATTTTATACATTTATTTGAGTATTTTATCCCATTTTCACCCAATTTGGTAGCCAGTTGACCCTGGCCTAGTGTCCAGTTATCTCCAACCATCCCTTTTGGAGTAAAATTCTGGAAAAGATTGTTTTCAAACAGATAAGTTCTACTCTCAACCTTTTTCAGTCCGGCTTTCGCTCCCATCATAGCACAGAGACGGCATTAGTCAAAGTTGTAAAGTTCCAAAGAGCTCTCTGTTCTCGTCCTCCTGGACCTGAGTGCAGCCTTTGACACTGTAGATCATGCGATCCTCATCAAAAGACTGGAGAAGTGGGTTGGCCTCTCCGGTCCAGTCCTAAATTGGTTTAGGACCTATTTAACCGGTCGTGATTTCTTCGTTGCCCTCGGTGACCATACTGTAGCTCAGGAAATATTTCTATGACCTGTGGGGTGCCTCAAGGATCCATCCTAGGACCTCTACTCTTCAGCCTGTACATGTTGCCCCTTGGCAGTATCAACAGGAGGCACATTAGCTACAATAGCTATGCAGATGATACCCAACTCTATATTTCTGTAACACCCAGTAACTACAGCTTGGTTGACTGCCTTGTTAAGTGTATTACAGATATAAATGTATGGATGTCACATAATTTCCTCCAGCTAAACCAAGACAAAACAGAAGTACTGATCATTGGTGAAAAAGCTGAAAGAGAGAAATTGTCTGCACATTTGAAAACTCAAATGTCAAATGACACCAAATGCCAGGCTAAAAATCTAGGTGTCATACTTGACTCAGATCTTAATTTCGAAACCCACATCAAGAATATTACCAAGACATCTTTTTACCACTTAAGAAACATTGCAAGGGGCAACCGTTTCTCTCTCAGGCTGACACTGAAAGACTAATTCATGTTTACATCACAAGCAGGCTGGACTACTGCAATGCTCTACTATCCGGCCTACCAAAGACAGCAATCTCTAAACTACAATTGATACAGAATGCTCTAGCACGAGTCCACCAAGACTAGACGGAGGGCACACATCACACCCGTCTTAAACAACACAGTAGTAGCTAACTATTCCGGCGTCTATGGATATCAAGCGTTTTTTAGCTCAATTATATCATGGCGGAGGTGAGAAAACCGAAGCGAAACATCATGGAGGAAGACAGAAAAAGACAATCTGATAACTTTATGACAGTATGACAGTGCACTTACTCGCAGAGCCTGTGGGGGTGCAGTTCCGAGAAAACCGGAGAAAAGCTATGTATTGCTTTAAGCTCTAATGACTTTTTAAAGATTTAAATGAAAAAAAAAATCTATTCATTATTTTGTCAACTGTGCGACGGACAAAAGCTGTGCCATAGAAGACATACATGAAGTACTACACATCTGATAAAACATGTGTTTGAAAGTTTTTGAGTCTATTCACCAAGAGTTTTTAGGTTGTTTGTCTAAGAGATTTGAAAATATTAATTTTGAGCTGGACAATGGACATTCTGTGGGACGCCAAAGATGAATATTTTTTCAACATAAATCTATATTACACTGAATTAAGTCATTCAACATCCTTATGTAAAATGTCCCTCTCTAGAAATATACCCCATCATTTTTGTTACAGTTTAGCCAACATTTACAAGATTTATGACAAACCACTGTAACACAGTTGACAAAGTAACACAGTTGACAGGAAGCATTAGGAGGCCAGGCCAGGTCCAGCCTGACTTATGTGCGTGGCTGGCTTGTTTCTGTTCAGGACTGGTAGGACAATAGCTAGTCATGCCACTGAAATAGCTGTGAATTGAAATGACATGAAATAATGTCCGATAAATTAAGATAGGTCTTGTCGCCTGGACACATCAGTTCCAATGCTTCCAATGCTAATCCAGCACAATAACAGTGGGATAGCCAGTTAGCTCATGAGCTCACAACAACTAGCAGCAGCTTCCAAACATTAATGGTAGCGGTCAGTGGCTAAAGCAGTTACACTGATGATTCCTGTAACGTTAGCTATTTTGCTGCAATTGGTTCAACTTCTGTTTCTGGACAAAAGTAAGACAAGGCTAGCAGACCTACAGCGGGTTCCCGATGGACGAGTTGGAGGACCTCCGGCGGAATATAACACAAGGCTAGCGGAATTACATCTCCGAACTGGCCCGTGAGCCGCTAAAGATTCCCCAGGCAGAGCTGGTTGATGCTGCTAGGGAAAGGGATGTCTGGGGCCCCCTGCTGGAACTGCTGCCTCCGCGACCCGACCCCGGATAAGCGGATGACAATGGATGGCTAGCAGACCTACAGTGGGTCCCCAATGGACGAGCTGGTGGACCTCCAGCCGAATCCGCTGGCGGGTTCCTGGCAATTTGCACATCGAATGGCAAGTGAACCTCTGGCGGATTATTAGTGTCAGGGACAGTGGTCTGCTAGTAACCCGAAATGCTCCCGCTATTGCTCCACCACCATTCACCCGGTAGTTTATTGTCTATATCCTAGGCCCATTGGCCCTAGGCTTATGGATTTCTATTGCTAAATTAACTTACTCTGAACATTTCTTTGGTAACCGTTTCTTTCATAGTCCCCCAATTACTAAACATTTACCTTGTAAATACATGCAAAGTATAGCCTAATATATAATGGGTTATTACTGAGACACCTATACTATAGGTATAATTTCAAAACAGGAGTATTTCAAATGTTGAATTACTGCAAATAAATGCAATAACTGACATAGCACAACCAGGTAACCACATAACTTCTATAACATCCAGTGACAAACACAAATGACAAATCACAATGCTCATATTTATTAAAATGCTTTGAATTATATTAATTATAACTGGATCCACATAGTTATCTGGGAGTGGGACCGAGAACAGGAGGAGCAGAAAACAAAACAGAGTTGCATACAGAGAAACATGACAGTAAGCACAAGTCTAGTATATCAATGGGTAATTGGTCACTTAATTGGTCACCCAGTTTCTGCAATCAGTTTGACACAGTTAATCCATCTGTAAAACAGACTGTACATTTCCTTAAAAAAAAAAAAAAAAAAACTTTTTGTTCCTATGGGATCTTTCCCGTCCGTCTGAAAAAAGGGGCCAGAAAGGAGAAGAAAGGTTGCGGCTAAAGTTAGGGATCAAACAGGTTCGTCCTCAACCGGGGATCAAACCCCTGATCTCTGGCATGGGAGTCGGACGCTTTATCCACTACACTACTGAGGAACTTAGTGTTTCTGTTCCTATGGAATCTCTCCCGTACTTCCAAAAAAAGGAGAAGGAGAGTGAAAGGAGGGAGGGAGAGGGAGGGATGGAAAAGCCGAAAATAAACGTAGGAATAAACCCACAGGTTAGCAGAGGGTGTGGGTATTGTTTCTCAAAATCTTCCCCACCGGGGTCTGGAACCCCTGATCTCCCGCATGGGTCTGACGCTTCATCCTCTACACTACCGAGGAACTTGTTAGTGCAGAATGTCAGTGTTTTTGTTTTGGTGTGCTGGGACTACTATGTGGTGGCAACATAGAAATGCAGGTCAACAGCGGAATGGAGGGAGGGAGGGAGTAAGTGCCAACCCGACAAACGCTATGTATGGTTACTATTAACAAACATTTAATTAGTCATTAATAACTCATTAACTAACATTTTGTGGATGATCTATTAACTATTTATAAGGGATAGTTGTAAATCATTAACTGACTATTAGCAAACATCATTATTAGCTAAGGTAGCTAGCATAGTTTAATGTGTCATTTGCATGGTTGGCATGGTTAGCGGAGTTTCAGCAAAAAGCATAGTGTAATAGCACACAACATAAATATATTAATAATTTAGCTAAGTATAGCTTAACATCCATCCAAATATGACGATGACTTACCTTTGATTGAATAGCAGTCAACACGATCAACATTAACATGAGTTCTGTCCACCACAATCACAGAAGAGACGCTATTCGTAGTCTTCCAGTCTGACTGAGCGGCCGGTGAATGTTTACTTACTTCTCTCATGTGGGAATTTCGGAACGCAAGGTAGGGTTGCAAATTTCAAGGAATGTGATTAATCGATAACTGTTAACCTTAACAAACAATAGTAATGATAAAAACGTCCCACGCTGGACTGCGCTTTACTCGCTTCATTTTTGTGTCTTCTTCCATTGTGTCGTTGAAATGTCCCAGCATCCCAATTAGTCTTCACTACAGGGCGTGGTGCCTTCATGTGCAGAGTCAGACCTTAAATTATGATTACATTTCACGCAACTCCAGTTGATAACATTCGTTAAAAAAAAAAAAAAAGTTCCATTCTATTAACAAGCAATTAATCGAGTAACCAAATCTTACTCAAGTAAATTCTTATTGGCAATTCATCGATAGTCTATTAACTGTGCTGAACATCCTAATGGGTGCAGGCAGGCCAGGTGCCAGCCTGCTCATTAGGACCAGTTTGGGGTACAGTGTTTTGCTCAAGGACACTTCCACAACTTAAAAAATATATATTTTACAATTTCGTGGGCTAGAAAAACTCCTTAATTTCAATAATCTGCATCTTTGCTTCACAGTCGTCTGCTCCTTCTCCAAATCCTATTTTCGACACCTCATCGCAAAACACTTGGAGCCCAATCATTGCTGCATGCGACTATATTATTATTATTATTATTATATACCAATAAATAACCACACCATGAAACAAAAGTCACTTCACAGGACAATTGTATTTGTAACATATTTTAGTTAGAGAAATAAAGCAGCATTTGTAGAAACCACAGAGCCCTGGAGCAGATGATAACAGCGAGGCTATCTGATCCAGGCCAGGGGGACTGGGAAACCACAGGAAGCTGTTAAGAACACGTTAAGTGCATTTCAATTGACAAAGCCACCATGATGGGGTTACAACATCTCACTACAGGAAGAATCTAATATCAATGATTCTCTGAAGGTTACTCTTCCAAAACCAAAATATTATGCAGGTCTTTAGCATACAATCTTGCTGAACAGCAGCCACTATTGCGAGCATTAGACACAGACCAGATAAAGAACAGAATCATAGTGTCTTGTTTTAGACACAGACCAGATACAGAACAGAATCATAGTGTCTTGTTTTAGACACAGACCAGATACAGAATCATAGTGTCTTGTTTTAGACACAGACCAGAAACAGAACAGAATCATAGTGTCTTGTTTTAGACACAGACCAGATAAAGAACAGAATCATAGTGTCTTGTTTTAGACACAGACCAGATACAGAACAGAATCATAGTGTCTTGTTTTAGACACAGACCAGATACAGAATCATAGTGTCTTGTTTTAGACACAGACCAGAAACAGAACAGAATCATAGTGTCTTGTTTTAGACACAGACCAGAAACAGAACAGAATCATAGTGTCTTGTTTTAGACACAGACCAGAAACAGAACAGAATCATAGTGTCTTGTTTTTGTTGTTGTTGATCTGTCGCTGACTGACAGCAGATTACAGTGCTATTTCAGTGCAGCAGCAACAGAGGTCATTCAAATATACATTTTAAAAGTGTTTTTTCTCTTAACAGAATCACCTCTACAGTACTGTACATTACCATACGACTGAACAGACCTAAACCATTAAAACCACAATAAGACCTCAGCTTAATCTTGTAGGCAAACTCACACGCATTCACTCATACACACGCATGCGCATACACATACATACACGCGCGCGCATACACACACACGCGCGCACGCACGCACGCGCGCGCACGCGCACACACACACGCACACGCACACGCACACACACACACACCTGCTACAAAAACTGCAGTGTCATTATAATGTGAAGCGCAATTAAACCGCAAAGGGAATCCTCAAAAAATGCTGCCTCATTTTAGGTCAGTGATAAATGTTTCAATTATATTCTACTATATAGTGAGGCCATCTTTTACAAAAATATACATTAGCTATGGTACAAGTTAAAACTGAACTAGATGCCCCTGCATTAAAAATGTCATCTTGCATCTCCCAGACATAATTTTAAGATAAATATATATCTCTGTGTATATGATGTTAAAGTGGTAAATGAGGCTTAAGGACTTTGGCAAAAAGCAGTGCACACATCATGGTTGAATCCGATCTAGAGGACTCAGATTCTACTGGCAGTAGGGTTGACTAGGGCCGATGTCACCAGACAAATCTAACTATCTATATCCAGCACTACTTGGTAAAAACCATCATGGCAGTTTGCAACATGACCTATCACAGAAGCACAGTACAGTAATATGCTGCCATCCGCTCAACGACACTAAAACCAACCGAAAGGCAACTGGTAAATCTCGGTAAGAAATCACACATAATAATTCCCATTTGATAGCTTCACTCCCCGCTTGTTCCACTGGCCGTGTGTTGTGTTCAGGTAGCAGCGCTGCCGTCTGTCAGCATTAGCCGTCTCAGTGGAAAACAGGTAGAAACCAGAGCGAGGACAGCAGCACACACAGCCGGTCTGGGTCACTGAGAGGGAAGTTATCAGATATAAAATCAACAGGGACACAGAAGGTTTTAGTCTACAACAGCAACATAAAAACTTCACTTTATAACAAGTGGCTTTCTAAGGGGCAGATGTAGTACATAGACGTAGTACTCGAGACAGAATGTTGCGGTATACTTGTTTTTAACCCTGCATATGCGTACTAAAGATGGATTCGTTGGATCCTGCGTTTCTTTGGCGCGGCTGCGGTTGGCTCAACTCCATGCAAATGATGCGCTCATCTTACGCGTGCGCGTTGTTAAACAGCAAGTGTGCCGGACGCCGAAGTGGCGGCTGTAGCCCTAGTCGTGTGATCGTGCTCTCTATACACACAGAGCTGCTGGCAGATTGGGGAGAGCAACCATCCATGACCAGCCAGCGTATGGTGAAGATACACGCCAGAGGGGAAGTTCACTATCATGCTCCCCTGCCCTTGACTGAACAACAGAAGTACCCCCAGATTAACTCTTCACTTCTTTTGTGTTGAGAAGGGCTGCTCCTTTTGGACAGTCTACCTAGGGCTCAGAGACATGAGGGGCCCCTGCCTCCAACGGTGTTCCAGGATGGGGCAGGCTCCCCGGGCTTCCCCTCCACAGCTCCGGCGTCTCCTGGGTGTCAGAGAGCTCATCGGGCCCCTCCGGAGACTGGGCGCTGGAGCCCGCCTCGCTGCTGCTCTCCCTGAGCTCCAGCAGCACCGGGAGGGGCCCCGGGACGGAGCAGCAGCCGTGGCCCAGAGGGAGCTCGGCCGGCGGGGAGCAGAGGGGGCTCGGGCTGGGGTCTGGAGCTCCACCGGCGGAAGCCTCCGTTTCAGCGGGGGGCTCCTCCGCCTCCTTCTGAGCCACACTGAGAGCAAGGTGACAGAGGGTGTCTGGAGCTTCGGCACCATCCCCTGGGGGGTCACTGGGTGTGTGGCTGGGGGCCGAGGGCCCCTCTTTGGGGCCAGCTGGGGCGGGGGCCTGGGGGGCAGCGGTGGGGGCTGGCTGGGCGTTGCTGTGCTGGCAGGTGTGGGTCTCCTCACTGCTCTGGGGGGTGAGAGGGACCTTGTCGCTGAAGCTGAAGCGAGGGGAGGTGTCGGCCGTGTTTGGGGAGGAGGGACCGGCGCTGGACACGGTGCTGGACGGACCGCTGCTGTCTGCAGGGACACAGAGACAAGCAACCCATTAATGGTAAATGGACTGCAATTATATATCGCTTTTCCACCTTAGCGGCACTCAAAGCGCTTTACAATGGCCTCTCATTCACCCATTCACACACCAACGGCGGTAGCTGCCATGCAAGGTGCTAACCTGCTCATTGGGAGCAATTTTGGGGTTAGGTGTCTTCCTCAAGGACACTTCGACATGTGGACAGTCGGAGCCGGGATTCGAACCACTGACCCTTCGATCATTGAACGACCCGCCCTACCAACTGAGCTACAGCCGCCCCCCCCCCCCTCCCCTGATTAATCTGCTTATTTCAACCCAGTCCACCAGCAGCACACTGAGACACACGCTCTCAACACCGGCCGACTGCAGAGATACCTCCACAGAAACAGAAATGCAAACTTGAGTATATATTGGGATTTCATTTGTGGCTCGCAAGAGATGATGAAAGATAGAGTGGGAGAGTGTTTTGCAAAAGGGATGCACCGACGCATCGGCCGAACATCGGCCTTGTTGACTGCCATCGGCCCATCGGCAAATAAAATGACATTCACCGATGGTAGTGGCCGATGTCATGTCGCAACAATTACTCCTTTTTTTTGTTGCAAAACGTAGCCTACCAAGCTGCAGATTCGGAGAAGATCTGTGACGTAACGCCGCAAACGCACGTGTAGTTTGCTTTCAAATTGAAGTGAAATAAAAATCAGCGTTTTGGAACCAAACACTTCATTTCTTTGTTTCCCTGGCACAAAAGGGGGAATACAAATTAAATATTTTAAACATCGGCATCGGCCCAGAATTTCGCAATCGGTGCATCCCTATTTGGCAACCTACTTGGTTAAGAGCACAGACTGTGCTGGGCAGCTCTAGTAAACCATCTACTGTACAACTGGCCGTAAAGAGCCAAGACTGACAAGTGGAGGACTGACTATGGAAGGCAAACCCAGCCCCTCCTGTCCTGTGGGGGGGGGTGGAGAGTGGTACTCACACCAGGGGGGTCTGTCAGAGCGCTGTCTGAGGGACGCGGAGGACGACAGCCCTCGCTGGGGGATGTAAGAGTCCACTGACGGCTGGTTCTGGCTGTCGAACATGGCCGACAGAGCTGCAGGGAGACGGCAAAGAACAGGAAGACCGAAGGTTGCGCAACAGATCAGCAAACACCATGAGCGTGTGTGTACTGTATGTGTGCGTGTACATATCAAACACTAATCAATGTGTGTGTGTATGTGTGTGTGTACATATCCAACACTATCAGTGTGTGTGCGTGTGTACAGTACATATTCCGCCAACCAGAGTAGTGTCAGTGTGTACAATAAGCATTTTAAACGGTTACCTCTTGAGGTCCTGGAGTGTGCGTCACTTCCGTTCTCACAGATGGCGGAGAGGAACTCGTTGACCTGTTTGAGGGACAGGGAGTTGTGCAGCGTCTCCAGCGGGTAGATGGAGGGCACCATGGAGCATCCCTCGAAGCCTGCAGCAGAGGGGAGAGGCCCACAGCCCCACCAGCCACAGTCAGACCGGGCCAGGACAAGGGGCTCATCTGGGCCAGGCAGAACCACTACAGCACACACCCAACATCACTCACTCACGCCACAGCAGTGGTCGACAAGGCCATCGCTAAAGAGCTAATGTAGGCTTACAGAGAGCGAAAGCTCTGGTTCCAGCTCTAACACGCCTGATCATCTGACCAAGCAGCCGGCATCTTGGTTCCAATCAGGTGTGCTAGGTAGGAACAGAAACCTGTCCAGGAACGCTGCTCCAGCGGCACGGGCTCAACGCGCAAATCGTGCCTTAGTGGCGTCGCTACCGGCAAACCACTCAACACCGCACCACACCGCACCACTCTCCAGCCTCCGCAGGGGTCAATCGTCTCACACCCGACCCCCACAAGCAAACACACCTGAACGCACACATGAGCTTCTAACTGAACAGCCTAAACCGGACCGCACACCGCCACCCTGCGGGACCACGAGGTGTCGGTGCAACAGCACACGTCCGGAGGAAGATCGGTTCTGTTCGCTTTCATCCCAATGTGTTCTTCACACCGATCATATACATCTGGTTACAACCACACAAGACAAATCCATGCCAGGGCTAAGGATCTGAATGACCTACCGAAGACAGGAAAGATGTTGAGTTACAGGCTTCAAATAAAATCACACGCTGGTTAATTTGTAGCTGAGGAGGTAACGCGCTTCACAGGAAACATGCAAACGTCGTTATGGTACAGTACGATACTGACCCAAGACACTAACTAGTGCCAACGTTTAAACAGGCTGGCTGAGAGGAATATTTGCAAAATGTCAAAAGTCTGGACTTTGGCGGAACTGTCGTTGTGCGCGTCAGCTCGTTTCCTTTCTCGGTTTCTTCCTGTGGCGGCTGTTACTACGGCAACAGCTGAGATCTGTACCAGGAGTGTGCAGCCTGCAGAGAGGCCATGTGACTGTCCGCATGAGGATCATGAGGTCATAGTTATATGATATACAGCACCCATGCAGGAACAGTATGCTGCAGTCATTGTTACACAGCTGGATTAGGCATGGTCTCCTATGGATGCACTGAGAGGGAGAGAGGGATCAAGAGAGGGAGAGAGATGAAGAGAGAGAGGTGACGAGATAGATGAAGAAAGAGATGAGGAGAGAGAGCATGCACACAAAGTAGGTATCCAGACCACCAAGCCATGCTCACACCGGGTGGCGTGTGATGAGTTTGTGCCGAGTATCCTTGTTGCATAGAATCCCACACGAGTGCTCTTGTGAACGTCTGTGCTGCTCTATGCAACACGACAGAACCCATGTCGGCCCTGAGGACCACCGTCAGAGACCCTACAGGACCACCGTCAGAGACCCTACAGGACTGGCCGCTGCCTGAATGGTTAAAAGATCAGAGAACATCTCCGTCACTCACAGCGTGTTAAAGGAGAACGAACGGCGGTCGGGGGCATCGGCTGTTGTAGCTACGCAACAAAACACCCCACACCACTCTGACTGCCGGCTGCTCTCCCGTGGACTGTAGCGAGCAAGCATGCGTAAACAACAGAGGCGGAAAGCAGCAGTCAAACCGCAGGAGCGAGAAGCAGCAGCGGAGTCCCAACTAAAAACCACCAGCACAGCAGACGGGTCAGAGGACGAGGGGGGGGGGGGGGGCGGGGGGGGGCTGCAGGGAGGGGGGCTGACCGTAGAGGTACTCTAGGGGGTCCTGGCCGGAGATCAGCCAGTTTCGGAAGAGGCGGAGGTGGTAGGAGCATTGGCGGAGGTGGTGGGCCAGCGCCCCGTCCAGAGAGAGAGGCCGGCCCAGGCCGGGGTCAGTGGAGAAACGCCTCAGCAGCTGGGCCACATGGTGCTCCTCCAGGGGCTCTGGGGAAGAACAGGGAGAGCAAGGAAGGATAGAGCAGTGGAGGAGATGGTGGTGGAAAAGGAGAGAGGTGGAGGAGGAGAGAGAGAGAGGTACAGAGGTGGAGGAGAGAGAGAGGTGGAGGAGAGATGTGGAGGAGGAGAGAGGTGGAGAGGTAGAGGAGAGAGGTGGAGGAGAGAGGTAGAGGTGGAGGGGGAGAGAGGTGGAGGAGGAGAGGTGGAGAGGTAGAGAGGTGAAGGAGGAGAGATGTGGAGGAGAGAGGTGGAGGAGGAGAGAGGAAGAGAGGTGGAGGGGAGAGGTGGAGGAGGAGAGAGGTGGAGGAGGAGAGAGGTAGAGAGGTGGAGGAGGGAGGTGGAAGAGGAGAGAGGTGGAGGAGGAGAGAGGTAGAGGAGAGAGGTAGAGGAGGAGAGAGGTAGAGAGGTGGAGGAGAGAGGTGGTAGAGGAGAGAGGTAGAGGAGAGAGGTAGAGGAGGAGAGAGGTAGAGGTGGAGGAGGGAGGTGGAAGAGGAGAGAGGTAGAGGAGAGAGGTAGAGGAGGAGAGAGGTAGAGAGGTGGAGGAGAGAGGTGGAAGAGGAGAGAGGTAGAGGAGAGAGGTAGAGGAGGAGAGAGGTAGAGAGGTGGAAGAGGAGAGAGGTAGAGAGGTAGAGGAGAGAGGTAAAGGAGGAGAGAGGTAGAGAGGTGGAGGAGAGAGGTGGAGGAGGTAGAGAGGAAGAGAGGTGGAGTGGATGGTTCCATGTCAAAGGTCAAACGACCCTGTTGTCCCCGTGGCTGTCCATTCCTACGCCATGCTTCTGACATACAGCATCAGCATGCATGATTTTATAGAAAACTGAAATTACTCGTTTGTTATTTGTTTTAAATCAATTAATCAATCAATTTACTAAACAAAAAGGCCAGTTATTAAAGGAATGAAACTTTTTATAAGAACAAATAAAAAAAAAAAGAAGAGATGTCCATGTCCAAGCCTTAGATTTTAGGTTATTTTCAGTGTCTGTTGAGTGGGCAAATATCAGCATATAACCTTATAGCCTACTCAGAATGCCTCGCAGCAATAGACTAATAATAAATCAGGGGCTTTCACGGATATCAATATCTAATATTATCTAATAGGTTATTTAAACAAATAAACAATTGACAAGCACACACATTTGCGTCACACTATAAACAATTAATAGTAATTAATATACTGTAAGTAAAACAGAATCATATTTATTTTCTTCCTCTGGCAAGGGAAGTCTATTTCCAGTGTCTGTTTATGAAAACAAAAGTCTGTTCTGACTCAGAACCCCAAAACGTTCTAAAGTAGAAGGTGAATGAAATCTTTTACAGAGAAACAGGCCTAAAGGAGAGAATGGGGATTCTAATTTTGTGAGCGCTGACTTTATTGTGACTCAGCAGCAAACCGTCAAATGTTGGACAGACAAAAACTGTGTAGTAGTTGTCAGTGTGAATTGCAGAAATAACCACCAAGGAAAACTGCTGGGTTCATTCTCATAACTTGTCTAAAAGGGGACGGATCAACAAAATAAACATGCTGTAGAAAACAGCCATTCTCACTCTTTTCTCTCTTACAATAGGAAACAAAACGCCACATACTGTACAAAGGCACATTTGTGTTATTATAAAGTCAATGCAGTTTTTCAGGATGAGGTAGGCTACTCAATCCTGCAGGTCAAAGAAATGAGCAATTCCATGGAGGTAGGAGGAGGGAGTCCTCTCCATTATATAGCCACACCAACCTCAACAGGCGCTCTTGACCGGCACGGTAACACAACATCGACACGACAACATGCACAATGATCCCAAGGCCTTGAACTTGAGAGGGATTCTTATTTCTCTGTTATCATTAGATAGACGAAAGCCTTTAGACAGAGAAGAACATACTGAGACCAGCAGAATAGTCTATCAAGTACAGTAAGGAAATGACTGATGAAGCCACGATGAAGTCATGATGATGTTTTGTTATTACTTTAATATGCAAACTACTGTATGTAGGCTATGCTATGGGAAGAAAAGGCACACCTTTTATGTCATTATGCTGCTGTAACACCCAAATAGTCTTATTAGGGCCCGAGCACTGGAGGTGCGAGGCCCTATTGAAATTCTAAGGATTATTATTCTCCCTTCTCCCTTCTACAGTACCTTCTACCTTCTTCTCCCCAAAGAAATGCCTTTTTGGCGGCCTAAACATCAATGAAAACGTCAGTTTGCAGATACAGTCCCGGTGAAAAAAATTATATTTCATGGGTGACGGAAATGTGCGTTGCAAAACGGCTCAAGAGCGCCCCCTGGAAAATTTAAAATGGCGAGCCCCACCTTTCAAATTTGGTGGGCATATGTAGTTCATCGAGACACACTAAAATGTCTCTTGGAGCTATACCCAATATCCAACAGGACGTCAGCCATTTTGCTCTTAATGTGCCATTTTTCCTTGTTTATACCATTTCAATGCCTCGTACTTTAACCAACTCCTCCTACCGATTTCATCCGATATCATATTCGGTCAGCTTTATCTTAAGACCTTTGTGATCAAAGGTTATTAAAAAAAAGAGTTTTCACCAAACACCCTTGCCGTGGCGCCCCGCCAAATTTTGACATTTCCACCTACTGGTGAAACCACAAATGCCTTTTTTGATTTGATTTTGATTTATTTTTAAGACAGGGAAAAGGTACAATAGACATTAACCCTATAAAATAGGGAGAGATGCACTGTACATCCCTGGCCCTGGTATGACTGTGTAGTTTTTAAATGGTGCACTTTTATATTCAGTATTGTTTGTATATTATCTGTTTTTATTTAATTTATACTGTAAAGCACTTTGTTGCAACTGCGGTTGATTTTAAATGTGCTATATAAATAAAGTTGACCTTGACCTTGACAAGGTTATAACTAAACAGCTAATTTCCACCCGCAGTCCCTTTTTGGCGGCCTAAACATCCATGAAAACGCTTGAAACTTGGCAGATACGTCAGTCCCGGTAAAAAAAAAGAAGATATTTCATGGGTGCCGGAAATGGGCGTGGCGGCTCCAGAGTGCCCCCTGGAAAGTTTCAAATGGCAAGCCCCACCTTCCAGTTTTTCGTAGGCAAACGAAAGTTGATAGACATTGCTAATTTATCCACACACATAAAAAAGTATCTTGGAGCCATACCCTAAGTCCAACAGGAAGTCTGCCATTTTGCTCGTTTTTGACATTTCCATCCCTCGTACTTTAACAAACTCCTCCTAAAGATTTCATCCGATCGACTTCACACTCGGTCTGCTTCATCTGAAGACCTTTCTGATTAAAAGTTATCAAAAAAAAATTATGTTTATTGAACACCCTTGCTGTGGCGCCGCGGAGAATTTTGACGTTTCACCATAAAACAAGAAGTCCTCATAACTCCTCCATACATTATCCAATTTGTCCGATATTTCTCACGCTCGAAATAGGACACGCTTTATTGGCGCCGCACCCCAACAAGCGTGTGGTGCGAGGGCCCGCTCACTGCTGCTCGCAGCTCTAGTTTTATCTTAATATAGCACAAAGACAAATACATTTTTAAAATGCATGATTATAAGCTATCCAACGTTCACAATGAATGAATGGCCAATCAATTTGAACGCCTTTGGATGCTTAATAAACTACAGTAGCTAAAGCTAATACCCCATCTCCTTAAACTATTTCGTAAATTTCGTAAATTATTAAAGGCATTCGTAAACTATTAAAGGCATTAGACTATTTCAATGGCATTCATTCACATGAGCAAATATTTAAAGCAGCATTTGCTGAAGCAATAACTCATGAGAGGGTTGTGGTATATGGCCAATATACCACGGGTTGTGCTGCGGTCACAGGCACAAAGCGCAGCTGAGTCGACCAGCCCGGTTACATCATCAGGAAACATTTATGGGATAAATACCTACTATTTCAGTGTCTTAATATCGATTTAGTGAACTCCGCCAAGAAAGGTAGTTCATAAAAAAATAAATCACGTTGCTATGGAGTTTCAAAACGACGAACAATGAGCCCCCTAGCAACCAAAACGAATACTCCTGACCAGCCTAGCTAGCCATGAACGAAGTGTAGCCTACCTTTGCTGTGCAACTGCGAGTAACAAAAGTGGTGAAGATCAGAGGTTAAATTGGGATTTGTTAGGGGGGCGGCCCTGTGTTAGCAGGGTTGGCACAGGTGCGCATGGGTGCAGGCTACCCGTTGTATAAAGGACAATATGACCTATCCAACGTATCCAACGTGCCAAGCAATCGAATCGAATCGACCGCACCTTTCTCCATTGGTTTTTGCGGGAATAACTGGTGGCAAAAATAGCCTGGCGCAGTTTATGGAATGTTGCGCCTTTGGGCTACAGGAGGAGATGGTGGTGGTGGAGGAGAGATATAGAGAGGTGGAGGAGATGGTGGCTGAGGAGAGAGGTAGAGAAGATGGTGGAGGAGGAGGAGAGAGAGGTAGAGAGGTGACAGTAGAGGATGGATCAAATACGAGATGGGGAAGTGTAAAGGTATGGATAAAAGAGGGGAGATTAGGAAGAGAGATGCAGGGTAGTGAGAAGAATGGAGGGATGGAGGAGAGAGGAGTGTGGGAGAGACAGAAAGAGGGGTGTAGAGGACAGGCAGGAAGGGGACCTGCAGTGTGGACAGTAGAAGACTCACTGCTATTCCTGCCTGTCAGTCAACTCCTTCCTCCATGCTCAGGATGAGCTTGGGCAAAAACATTCAAACAACATTCAACCACCTTGACCAACTCAAACTACCCCACGTGTGGGAAAAGTCTCGGCAAAAGCCTCCATCCAACTGTCACAAGCATCGTTAGATCATAATGCTCTACTGAAATCTCATCTTGGTTTAACTGAAAAAATATGGTTTTAGATGGAAAAGGAAGAATTGGATTAGATTTAGAATCTTAATGACAAATGAATCATGTCAAGTTGAGGGACTGTAGAGACGCATGTGTGATAGATCGTAGGTGGTAAATATTCTCCTCTCATCCTGTATACAAGCCCTACAGACAATGAGAGGACACAACAACACACTGTGTTGAAGCTATGGTGCTGCACGGATAGCTTGCTGCCCTATCACAATCAATCCTATTGGACGGTTGGATGTAAACACACAGCCTCCTCATTGGTTACTGTACCCGTCCCCGCCCACCATAGAGAGGGAGTAACTGCTATGGCCGAGGTATCAGCCCTAAAGTGATGTGGAAACACAGACTTGAAGTGTGAGGACTGAATGGTAACCAACTAATTCATCACAAATATGAATTTAATGCAACTGCTGTGTAATTTACAGAAGAAACTACGGTAGGACATGTAGGCCCTATAGCCTACTATTTTTTTTTAAAGAAAAACACAAATTTGGAAGGTAAAACTGCTTTGTGTAAATCCTAAGCAGAGGCAGAGTGCAGGTCTATGGAGAGCAGCACCATCCCTGGTAAGGCAACAAAACTCAGGCAAACATCTCCCCCTACCACTGGCTCATTCTGTATTCCCAGAGGCAACCATGAGGGTCCTTCACCATAGTCTGAACCACCAGCACAGGGATGTGGCCAATGAACAGCAAGGCCAGCGCCAGATCTGATGGCTCCTCTACCTTTGACGGTGGTGACAGCTCTGCTGTTGCTTTTGTCATGTAGGACTCCAGAGAAGCCAACCAATGCCTCAGTCTTTTCAGACCTCATTTACACTTGATTTCGGCTAACAACTTGTTCCAGTGAAAAGGTTCATCAAAAGAAAATGCAGACGTATATAAACGTTAAGACAACAGTACTGAATCTTCTTGAACAATCGCAATAAGTGACATTCACAAACAACAACCACATGAATGGTTCTGTAACACGACCCTGGGAGAACTCCTGGAAAAGAGGCGTCTCACAAACAAACATGAACACAGCTCATATTCATTCAGATGAATCCCAACTCAAGACGGACATACGTGACGGGACAAATCACAGTTAACCCTTTCCCTGTTCAGCATTAACTGCCAATAGTTGTGGCTCAGCCAATCAGGATGTAGAACAACATACGAAACCAAGTCGCTCAGCTAAGGGCAAGAAGAGCCTTGGTATGGTTGGAAAAATAATCAGGGACACCGAGGTCAAAGGAAACAGGGGAAGGGCTAAGAACAGCTGTTTTTTGGGGTGGGCTTTTCAATAGATGGTTCCAATCCATATGTGTAACATAGATAATGATATGTATATACACATCTGAGAGTCATCATATACTTTATATACACATATATCTATCACGGAAACACAGTGAATCATTGGGTGAGGGTGACCAATTTTATGCAGGATATTACAAACAGAATGTGAGGTAGTGTTAGAAAGTGAATGTCCGAGCGGATGGGGAGACGAAAAACAAGCTTGAGAACCGGAAAGTTGAAGGACCATGGTAGTAACCACGTGAAACAGAATTCAAATTACAGAAAAAAAATAGTTTCTTAAGACATGCAAGACGAGGGGAGGTGAAGAAGTGGAAATATACTTGAAAGAAGCAGACGTACCATTAGTCGGATGCTTTGCAAACGACACAGAAAATCGCTTTACTGCCGGCATACACAACAACTCTGAGGAAATAAAAAAGGTCACTAGGGTTACCAACGGTCACAGTGCACCTGGAAATGTGAGTGTGTGTGTGTGTGTTTCAGGGTGTGTGTATCTCTTCTCTTTTTTGGGGTACAGAGGTGAAGCATTCGGGGGTTAACATTAGAAGAGTACAAAAGATCTGTTCAAGATGAGTTTTGGGGTTTTGAAGTCTGGTAATCTGGTAAGAGGGTACAAAATAGAGTACAAGTAGAGTCTTCTGCAAAAGCAAAGCTAGAGCATCATCTGTGATTGATGTGGGACACGCCTGTGACTGAGCTGTTGGAAAGATGGTGCCTAACATTAAGCTGGTACTTTCAAGATCATTTTACAAACTGGATGAGATCTCTGACGACGGGATGAGATGAAATGACTTCAACCTTTGGGAGATGAAGACAAAAAAGGGGAAAACATTGTCCTGTCTTGACAAATCAGTGTTTTTTCTCCCAGTTCACACTAACGTTATACATCCAGAACTGATTCCTCCACTAGAGCAACACTAGACCCACACAGCGGGGAGTCTGGGACTGGAGAAACACATCAAGAATGATGATCAACATCTCCTTCCCTTGCTCCTTCCTCCCAGCCTGTCTTCGGGCTCAAATAAATGGTAAATGGTAAATGGACTGCACTTATATAGCGCTTTTCCACCTTAGCGGCACTCAAAGCGCTTTACAATGGCCCCTCATTCACCCATTCACACACACATTCACACACCAATGGCGGTAGCTTCCATGCAAGGTGCTTACCTGCTCATTGGGAGCAATTTGGGGTTAGGTGTCTTGCTCAAGGACACTTCGACATGTGGACAGTCGGAGATGGGATTCGAGCCACTGACCCTTCGATCATTGAACGACCCGCTCTACCAACTGAGCTACAAATAGCAAGTATTCCAGTCATCTAAACACTGTCCAGGTTGATCAGCTCCACTGAGCTCACACCCACAAGTCATGAACACTCATGGCAGTGGTGAAACTGATCACTTGAGTGGAAGACACCAGTTTAGTTTGAGATCTATCGTTGGTCTTGACGTCAGACATGCTCACAAATGCACTCGTGCACACACTACAGTAAACAGGGAGAGTTTGTCATTAATCATGTCACTCTCGGTTCACCACGATAACTCCAGCTGTGATTCAGATGTGTCTCCTAATTCCTGACTAGGGGTGTAACAAGGCGGATGAAACTCGATGAAAAAGATACAATGACCGCATGATGCTGAGTGAAACTACATGAAACAGATACAATGACCACACAGCGCTGAGTGAGACCAGATGACCGAGGCTGCATTCCGAATCGCATGCTTCTACTTTTTACTACCAATACATGAAAAGAGCTGCCCCTAGAAAGTGTGTACTTTGTATGCATCCAATTGGGATACTAAATTGTCACAACACTACACCTTGACATTTGACCACATCCGTCACTGTCCCTGAATCCACACCATAACGCCCCGGTGCAACAGGCACGTGACCACATTTCCGCAGAGCACAGGATTGACGAGCCAGAAAAGTGTGCTGGCTGGCATACTGCAAAATACAACCAGATGTAGTAGGACATCCTGGTATTTTTGCCATACTGCATATGGCATACTACATCTACTATATAATGGGACATACTACACCCTTTTTTGGCACACTATATAGTATGGAAGTATGCGACTCGGAAAGCAGACAGAGAAAATGGCAGCCGAGACGAGAATACTTGTGAATGACTTCATGAGGACATCTAGTGGACAAGATGGCCACAGATGGTTTCATCCTACCAGAAACAGTGACAGAGAACATACAGA
Source organism: Borostomias antarcticus (assembly GCF_949987555.1). Classification (NCBI taxonomy): domain Eukaryota; kingdom Metazoa; phylum Chordata; class Actinopteri; order Stomiiformes; family Stomiidae; genus Borostomias; species Borostomias antarcticus. Next base: position 8,438,240 of record NC_140237.1, read on the forward strand.
GTGAATACCTCAGCCTAATCTCCACTAGTTGTGACATCTAAACATCACTCTGTACCACAAATGTAAATAAGAGCAACCATGGTCAAAGTAGGCACCATGGTGAAATGTGCAACACTCATTAAATATGACTACTAACAACAGGCTGGACTTAATAAACACCAGAGCTTCAGAGCCATCTGCTGACAGTGTTTCATAAGTACATTCGCTCCCATCAGGAAACAATAGGAATGTTCTACAACACTAGAACGCACGCACACACGCACACAAACACACATATATGTGCACTATATGGACAAAATTATTGGGACACCTACACATTACACCTACAGGAGCTTTTATGACATCTCGTTCTAAATTCATAGGCATTAACGTGGAGCTAGTCCCCCTTTTGCAGATATTAAGTCAGCAGAGCGTTGGTGATTTTTACACACTATGCGCCTCAGCTCTGGGCGACCCCACTGTAATTGTACGTGGTCTGACACTTCCTGGCTGAGTTGCTGTGGTTCCTAAACGCTTCCACTTTGCAATAATACCACTTACAGTTGATCATGGAATATCAGGAAGGGAAGACATTTCACAAACGGACTTGTTGCAATTACAGTACCACGGAATTCAGCGAGCTCTTTAAAACGACCCATTCTTCCACAAATGTTTGTAGAGGCAGAGTGCATGGCTAGGTGCTTGACTTTATACACCTGTGGCAATGGGACTGAATGAAACACCTGAATTCAATGATTAAGTCCCATTAATGTCCCAATACTTTGTCCATAAAGTGTATATATTTATACAGTATATGCCATTTTAAGGCAATGAAAAGGTCACTAACTGAACTGCAACAATTATTTGTGTGCGACATACATACTGTCATAGGTTTTCTATTTCACTAACTGATTTCCCGTCAACAAATCTGCCAGGCGTGGTGAGTGTCTGCATGGTGATGTACTGGATGGATGTGGCCCGACTACGGCCCGGCGGGGCGTTAGCAGCTCCGCTACTGGGGAGCCTCAGGGGTGACTACGGCCCGGCGGGGCGTTAGCAGCTCCGCTACTGGGGAGCCTCAGGGGTGAGCAGGCTTGTGTTCAGCCTAATTCAAACAGAAACCCTCTCAAGGCTTCAACCGCAGCGCTGGTTGGGTGCAGGTGCGGATCGTGCACAGCCTGTGGCTCTCGAGTACCAGAGTGGCCAACCTGCTCCGAGGCCCTCGTCGTCTGTCTAAGCTAAAGGAGGATCTCAAGCACATACCGTCTTTATAGGACAGACTGCCAGAGGGGAATTTTTTGCGGTGTGTGCGTGCGTAGTCCTGCAGGTTGGGGGCACTAGAAGACCCCCCCAGGACGGTGGTGCTGAAGAGTCCGGCACACTGAGAGCCTGTGAGGGGGGGGGGGGGGGGGGATTAGTCTCCACAACAACACTGCGTCTCCGTTACAATGAGGGCAGAGGGACACCCAGAGGAAGGAGACATGACTCATACCAATGTCCTGCTCCATCAGCTGACCACTAAGTCTACTAGTGTCTTAATTAGAAAACTTACTAATAACCAAGAACTTACTAATTTAGAGGAAACAGACCAGAAAGGTCACAGTTCTGGAACTAGGAACTACTGGTGATGTAGATCAGCATAAAGGTCACAACTATGGTATAAGCTTACAAAGTCATTACTACTTGCTTGAATGACATTATAATGCAGTTATGATGTCATGATGCACTACAAACTGCTAATGTTAAACCAGTTATGCAAAATAATTTGAAGACAATTCTAATTAGTATGGTTAATCATATTATATATTGAGTAGATACTAATCTACTGCTTCTTTCTTTTACAGGCCACCCAATGCTATTTCTGACTTGTATCTTGCAAGCCTGGTCACCACAATTGGTTAAATCTAAGTCATTCTAACTCTTGGTTAGAAATCAAAAATAGACAGTGACACAATGGCTGCGCATCTGAGTCATCTCAGTCTGTAATGGCAGGCAGGGTATGAGCCTGGAGAGGAGATACGTACCTAATCCACTCTGCTTCATCTCAGGAGATACGTACCTAATCCACTCTGCTTCATCTCAGGAGATACGTACCTAATCCACTCTGCTTCATCTCAGGAGATACATACCTAATCCACTCTGCTTCATCTCAGGAGATACATACCTAATCCACTCTGCTTCATCTCAGGAGATACGTACCTAATCCACTCTGCTTCATCTCAGGGGACTGACGTGAGCAGGAGGAGAAGAGGCGGTAGCTGCCCGCTTTAGAGGACGATGTCTCAGACAGGACCTGGAGACAGACAGACAGACAGAGAGACAGACAGACAGATAGATAAACAGGCAGAAAGGCACATACGCACGCATGCACACACACACACGGTAAACCGACTCCCAGACTCAGGTAATTCAGAACGTTTGACACCACAGGCCGATCTCTCTCTCCCTGCTAGACCAAGGTTGGAGAGAGAGCACCCACCACAAAACAGCAGGATAGCTCTGGGTCTATAGGCCAGTGCTGGATCAATAGACCAGTGTTTGCTACTTACAAATAGAGCTGCATTCAAATGTCTGACAGGATTGTTCTCAAAGGAGGAGTACTTTGGGGGATTTAGGAACTTGGTTTAGACTGTAGTTTAGATCTCCAGTTTCCATGGAGAAGTGTTGGTGTGTTTGCCAATCACCTCCATAGATCCAGTCTTGCGGTTGCGAATAAGTGGGGATCTCCTGTGGATGCCGATGGGCTCAGAGAGTGGAACAGCCCGGTCAGGCTCGTCACGTGATAGATCCTCCAGGCTCCCAGGATTGGTCTGTTTCTGTCCATTCTGTGAGGGAAAGACAGAAACAGACATATATACGTATCACAGGAAAACAATTATTTCCATGTCATAAGAGAGACAGAGACATCCGTTCTGACCTCAGCAGAGGCAGGCCGGAAGCCGAAGCCCATTGGTGCATTCTCCTCCTCCTCACAACCTTTGACCCCTGGGCTGAAGTGGAGCTCCACGTGGAAACGTTCTTCTGACGAGGGGTCCTGAGGAACAGGAACACCTTGGGTTAATGCAGTGTTTCCCAAAGTGTGGGGCGCAGAGGTACTCATCTATTACTCGTTTTGCTGTGATACCAGGCTGCACTGTGGCTGCATACTAGGGCTGTCCGTTCATCTGTTTTGTTGGCAAGAGATCTCACATTTCTGATTACGATTCTTGGCAAATGTGGTTTGATTCTGACACAAAAAAAATAATACCTTGTTGTTGTCCTCATACAGCATGATGACTATTTGAGTCATGTAGTTGAGCTCAGAGACGGCGCTGAGGTAATCTATCGCACGTTTCCACTGCTGATCCTTCTCCTCCTGTTATGAACAAACACACAATGTCCAGTTTCACTAAAGGACTGGATGTGCTGAGCTGAGAGAGGTTGAGATGTGGTTCAGTCAGGTGTGGTCGAGTTCTTACGTCCAGCAGGCCTCCATATCGGAAGATGCTGAGCAGCGAGTGGACATGACTCTCGCTGGTGAAGTACAGACGCGTCCTAACATGGCGGCCAGGTGACATCACTCCTCGGGAGTACCTGAGACCCACAAAACACCACCGCACATCACTCTACCTGAACATTCAGTTTCATGTTCTCCCCCCATCACAGTTATACTCTAGAATCAAAGGTAAGCAGATCCTAGCTCTGTGACTCAAGCCCTGTAGCAATTCTCCCCACACCAGGTGCAGCCCTGAACACTCACAGTGGGTGGAGCTTGTTGACAGACTCGTCCTCGTGGGTCCTCTGCAGGTCTAGCTGGATCTTCTTGACCAGCGGAAGGCAGTAGGTGTAGGCTATGTCCAGCTTCTCAGCGCTGCTCATGCCGTACTCCTGTGGACAACACAGGGGTTGTTAGAAACAATGTATGAAATACTCAACAATAGGATTATTAATAGAATTCTGGGTTCCATGACTTCATGTTTGAGATACGATGACACTTTGGGCTTAATGTACTATGATCCCAAATAGGATTGAAAAATTCAGGGAATATTCAAAGTTGGAAACCTTCCATGGGAATTAATGGGAATTAATGGGAATAAACTGGAAATGTTGAGGTTATTTATACCAAATGTATTTTCCTTGTCATATACAGACATACATGTAAACAATTTGTTTTGTCATAAGCAGACATGCAGGCAAACATTTCTAATGTAAATTTACAGAAGGTAAGGTAATGCAGTTGAAAGACAGACCCTCCTATAGAAGGTAAGGTAATGTGGGTAAAGGACAGACCCTCCTATAGAAGGTGAGGTAATGTAGGTGAAGGACATCCTCCTATAGAAGGTAAGGTAATGTAGGTGAAGGACAGATCCTCCTATAGAAGGTGAGGTAATGTAGGTGAAGGACATATCCTCCTATAGAAGGTGAGGTAATGTAGGTGAAGGACAGACCCTCCTATAGAAGGTGAGGTAATGTAGGTGAAGGACAGATCCTCCTATAGAAGGTGAGGTAATGTAGGTGAAGGACAGATCCTCCTATAGAAGGTAAGGTAATGTAGGTGAAGGACATCCCCCTATAGAAGGTAAGGTAATGTAGGTGAAGGACAGATCCTCCTATAGAAGGTAAGGTAATGTAGGTGAAGGACATCCCCCTATAGAAGGTAAGGTAATGCAGTTGAAGGACAGACCCTCCTATAGAAGGTGAGGTAATGTAGGTGAAGGACAGACCCTCCTATAGAAGGTGAGGTAATGTAGGTGAAGGACAGATCTTCCTATAGAAGGTGAGGTAATGTAGGTAAAGGACATCCTCCTATAGAAGGTAAGGTAATGTAGGTGAAGAACAGATCCTCCAATAGACGGTAAGGTAATATAGGTGAAGGACAGATCTTCCTATAGAAGGTGAGATAGAAGGTTATGGACTTTCTAAAACTTGTACTGCCATTCCCTCACCAGACATAGTACTGTCCAGTTTGCAGCCCAGGTTTGGCTGTTAAAACAAAGCCTTGCCTGAACTGTTAAACCAAATAATATAGCTTCAGTTTTACCCAGATGTAAGCACAATTTATTGTCAGCTAACCAGACACTGATGTTGTTTAGCTCTGTGCAAATTCATCATCATCTTATACATTTGAGCACCCTGTTAGTAGACCGGCTTGGACATTATTATGCACATGGTTTTACAAAGCTTGAGTAGATCATCAACATCTGTTTCTCTCTGCTAAGCACCAGGGTCCCTCCCTCCCTTACCTGGGGAATGATGATGTCCGCCAGGGCTCGGGACAGCCTGAACAGCTCTAGCGTGTCCTCCAGGCCTAGCGTGGCATTGTGCTGGACGTCGTATTTCACACAGTCGTAGATGTCGGGAATCTTGCTGATGTCGTAGCGGCCGCTCTTCATCCGGAAGTCTCTCTCCAGCTTGGACCAGCGCTGCAGCATCAGCTCCAGAGTCTCACTGTGGTACAACTGTAGGTCTGGAGCAGGAGCGAAAGAGAGCGAGAGAGTGAGAGAACGATAGAAAGAAAGAAAGAAAGAAAGAAAGAAAGAAAGAAAGAAAGAAAGAAAGAAAGAAAGAAAGAAAGAAAGAAAGAAAGAAAGAAAGAAAGAAAGAAAGAAAGAAAGAAAGGGTAGGATAGAAAAAAAAAGATTAAAGGAGTAGTAAAGGCAAAATGCATGTTTAAAGTTTACTTATGATCATATACAAAGGTTCAGATCAAAACGTTGACAAAACTAGCACTTTTGAGAAAGTCTGATAATTGCTCTACCACTGTTTTGGTCATACAATGGATGTGGGTGGGCACTGTGAAAAATCATTCAAAAAACATGTTAAACTCAATTTCAAAGACAAGAAACTCACAGAGGTGTTAGTTGGCGTTCTGACATATAATTCACCATAAAGTAAGATTCTAGTTCATCTGGAAAGGCTTTTTTAAATATTTAGCATATAACTATTTAGTCGCAGCACATACGTGTGTAAACTTCTGCAAACTAGGTAGCCTAGCAACATAAACAATAACAATAGCTACCGTAAGTTCAGACATGTGATCTTAGAAAGGGCGGTAAATCTTGAAAAGGTTTCAGGTAGGGACAGTAGAACAATGTTACTCTAGGCCAGACAAAGTCTGGGGTGTGCCCCCCCCCTGGAGATACCTTCCTGTTGTAATGATATCATTATAAAAGGTAGAGGTAGGGGACTTTAGTGAACCAAAAGGCTTAAAAACAAAGGGCTGAAATCTGAAAGGGTTGAGGCCAGTTGTCTCTAAAAATTCCATGAAAGTGTCTCCAGTTTTGTTATGGCCTAGAGCCAAGGTTGTGACAAAATCCCACACCATAATCCCCCCTCCACCAAACTTCACACTTGGCACAATGCAGTCAGACAAGTACCATTCTCCTGGCAACCGCCAAACCCAGACTCATCCATCAGATTGCCAGATGGAGAAGCGTGATATGTAACTCCAGAGAACGCGTCTCTACTGCTCTAGAGTCCAGTGGCACAGGTGGCATCCTATCACAGTACCACGCTGGAATTCACTGAGCTCCTGAGAGCGACCCATTCTTGCACAAATGTTTGTAGAAGCAGCCTGCATGCCTAGGTGCTTGATTTTATACACCTGTGGTGTGCACAAAGTGTGCACAAACAGAATTTTTTTTAGCACAAATTTGAGCACTCCGCGACCCGACCCCCGGATAAGCGGATGAAGATGGGTGGATGGATAATTTGAGCACAATTTTTTTTCCGCTATAGATCTGATGATCTTGATGACCGTTTCTTTAATCAACAATAAAATTATAAATAAATGAAAAATTACATCAATTGTTATGCATCCTTTAAAACAAGGAAAAGATAATACAATGCAATATTACGATACACACGATTTCCAAAATCTAAGATGACATCGGTATCGGTATTGATATATATATCGATATATTGCTCAGCCCTAAGCAGCAATACACTTGAGTAGTGTATGACCCCATTTACATCTGGCATTAAAATGCATTTTGGGTGATCAGATTGCAAACTGATAGTGCTAAACCACATGAATGTACTGGTGTAAAAGCACCCAAAACGTTTTGAAGACAGATTGGTCTGATCAGCCAAACCACCTCCGGAGGTGGTCAGGGACGTATTCTGACCACATTGAACACAAGTGTAAACGCAAATTAGTTTTCAATCCACATACAGCAATGTTAAACCAATGTGGCGTTCGGTTGTTTGAGCTAAACAGAGCAATCTGATCTCAATCGGATCTCACTGGAGACAAATATTAATACCGGGTGTAAATGTAATTAAGTTAAATCCTATATCGTAATGTGGATACAACACGCATTTTAATGCCAGGTGTAAATGGGGTCTTTGTGAAGGATGTGAAATCTCACCTGCAGACTTGGGGTCCTCCAGCCTCTTACGGGTCTGGGAGGTGAGACTCTGGATGAGGGTGTAAACCTGGTCACATGTGGTCACCGGGTTCTCTACGATCTTCATAGAGTTCACTACAGAAGCAATGCAGGTAGGGGCCAGCTGGGGAAAGAAGCAGACAGATTCCATTATTATAAAAAGCATATTTATATTTAGATGTTTCTCTCTTGTTCAGGGTGTACAACATCAGCTAGGTCATTAGGTCACATTATGATTATATCACGATTAGGACTGTCAATCGATTAAAAAATATAATAACTTAATCACAATAATAGGCTGTGATTAATCACAACTTTAAAATACTAGTATTTACTCTAGTCTACTTGGAGGGAGATGAAACAGCCTACACATGTGGTGTTAGAATAAAGAAATGCATGACAAAGTGGCTTTAGTAGCCTGACATTCAGATTCAGAGGTTAGAGGAATCAAGGGTTTATGTTTTTTTTATTTTTTACACTTGCTTCGGTGGAAAGACATCTCTGCAATATATGCCACAAGTGGTTTTATCTTAACTTCCATCTGTAAGCTTTTTGAAACAAAATGTACCATGCCGAATGTGAATGTCTGTTGAATGTCCAATATGAAACCAACTTTACTCAGACCGTTGTGTTCTCAGCGCAACCAGCACAGCGAGTGTTTACCTGGCTGAATTATTGCATTTGAAATGCATATTTATCCCATAATTCCAAACGCAAATGAAACAAGCAAAAGACAACATTTGACCTGGCTGGATTACGGGAGGTCAAGTGTTGTCTTTTGCTTGTTTCACTCGCATTTGGAATTACGGGAGGAAATTGGGGGCAATTTTGGTAATATGATTAACTTGCATAATTTTTTTTTAACGGTACAGGATCTTCGGTAGCCTACCGTGCAGATGTGTAACGATGGCGTGTACCTGGCTTGCTTGGTGTGCAGAACATACTTCCGAGTTCTCACGAGGTGCACCCAAACACAAATTTGTTTATTTTCCACCTCAAATAATTTTCAGTAGTTTTCATTTTATATTATATTCGTTTGAATCCGTTGAACTCCTGCGCTATATTCTCTAATCCACCTACGCTAGATTCTGTACCCAGTGTTCCAAGCAACGGCTACCATGTAAACAGGAAGACAGACCGTTCAGATGAGCCCCTACTCTGAGGGACAGACTTAGGCATTCGCATCTCCCAACAGATAAAAAGGACACTTGGTTGACCAAATCAGTGGGCACCTTTAGGTGCATGAACTGTCCCCACTGTGACAACGTTGTGCGCTCCAAAGGTTTTGTAGATGTCTACACCAACAAAACATATAGACAATGAGATTTTATTAACTGCAATACCATTGCACTGCAATGCCATCATTTAACAACTGTCTTGTCATTGTGTGGAAGGCTTTTTCTACAGTTCGCACAAACAGACGCCTGAGCGATCGCCTCGCTGAGCACAAGTATGCCATCAGAAAGAGAAACCACAACTATTCTATGGACAGACATTTTAGTGAGTATCATAATAACAATGACTCCCTGTTACGAGCAATAATGTGGCAGTTATGTGGCAGTTGAAAATGTTGATCTCTCTGAAAGCATGATAGTTAAGTCTGAGGATGTATTTGATGCCATTATGATGTTAGATAATAACAAGGCTTGTGGTATGGATTGTATCCCGTCTGAACATTGTGAAGGAATTTACATCCAAACACCTTAAACCTTTGTCCTCTCACTTCTCTTGTAATTCATCACCTCCCCCCAAGTATTCACATGGCTGTGCTAACATACAAAATGGCTTCCAGAAGGCCATCTGTCTGCTCCAGAATAACCATCCATTGTTCCTTTGTCCCTCTTAGAAACTACCGCCTTTTTCTCATGTCACATGTCTTTATTCTTGGCCACGCCTGCCATTCATTTTCTCATGTCACATGTCTTTACTCTTTGCCACGCCTGCCATTCATATGTACAATGCAGTAGCCAATCACATCCTCAAAGCGCCGTACCTGTGTTTTGCTTGAATATAAGACTGGGCATGACAAGCTTTGAATTCACTTCGCTGACTAACCACTCGTTGTTCAGGAAGTCCTTGCGCTCGTATGTTTTTCACAATAAACCAGACTTAACCTTTTGAGCGAATCTTGGTAAATCATTTTTACTAGAACAGTAATTTCCATTACAATTTGGCGACTCGGGACGGGATCGGCTGCTGTGAGGTTCGCCTGGAGTGAACAACGAAGGAAGCCAGACGTGCGGAGCAGTAGCGAGCTCTGGAAAATCTTCTCTCTTTGCGCCTATTGCATTGGTTCGGAGAAGTCCGCCTCATTTGGTTTCACTCGGCTAAACTCACGGTACGTTGAAAAACGAATCCTTTTATGCTTGGTATTTGCCTTGGTTTCGTTTCAGATTGTGTTGTGGGTCTGGCGTATTGTTGAAAGCAAACTCCAACGGGGAAGGTGGTGGCGATAAGGCGTTGTTTTTTAACAGTGGCAGTTTAGGATTGGTGATATTGCATTGTTCTCTGACTTCGTCCTTGTTTAGGCTACCGGGGTTCTCTTCAGAAGAGGTGTAATTTTGGTTTTGGGACTCGCTCCCTTACAGTTGATGTAGACTACAGTTTAGATTGTTTGTCGGCTCGGCTGTAGTTAAGAAGTGAGAGTGCACTTCTAGGATAACGTTTTGGGTTGCTTTAGTTCGATGTTCCAGAATTAGCACAGAAGGGAACCTGTTGAAGTTCGCAGATAGTGCGATTTCCACAGGGTTGAAGTTCGCAGATAGTGCGATTCCCACAGGGTTGAAGTTCGCAGTGAGTGCGATTTCCAAATGGGTTGAAGTTCGCAGTGAGTGCGATTACCAGCTAATCTCCGGAGTGTCTGTTTTTTGTCCCCGAACGGGGTTGTGTTGTCTTTGTGTTTGTCTAGCGCTATTTCGCCGGCTCAGTGGGATTTTTGATTGCATTTTTGAGCTTCGGCTCTTGCCTTGTATTGTTTGTTAAGCGCGCCTATTATCCAGGTAGGTATTGTTCACATTTTGTACACTGTTAAATCGTAACTGCTAGATTTCCAGTAGGCTAGCTGGTTGTCTGGGAGACAAAGGAAACAACAACTACTACTCCGCTCTCCCGGTGATCCCGCCCGAGCCAGAGGGACAACAAAGGACCAGTTGCTGGGTGAGTTAATTAGCGGTTTAATGTGTCTTTTTTTCTTTCGAAATTGTATTCTTTCCCGCCGTGAGTTAACTATAAGGTTTCCTTTCATTGCTGTTTTTGGGGTTTTAGGCTGCGTCGTGTTTATTAGGGTTTTTCGCAGTATAGCCTTTATTAAACTGAATTCCCCGCGCACGGCCAAAGACCACATCCGGGTCATACATGCAACATTTTGGGAGCACCACTAGGTGTCCCTGTAACACCGGCTACTAACATATGATATATGCAACAGGATTCTACTGCTAACTTGCATTTTGTCTAGCCCTGAGGAGATTGTTGCGCTGAAGCATTATTCTGCGAGCGTTTGTTGGCAGATTTCGTTATGCGCTAAAGCATTTTCGATTTCTTACATCCCCATCTGACATTTAGTGTTAAATTTTTAGCTAAGATTCGGGCTCAGCTAGAGGTGGTTGAGATGTCTAGGTTAAGGGAAAAGCCTGTTAATTCTATAGACTGGTCTGTTTTTAAGATTTGGGAGAGAGTAGCACGAGAGCGGGTTTTTAGGTCAGGAAGGAAAGATAAGGAGGGTCAGCAAACAGTCTCTCCGCCATTTCCCCAGCAGAATAACTCTGATTTAAAATTAGATTCCCCCCCCCCCTCGACTCGTTGCTCCGTGCTCACACCCAACCAGGCTGTTCTTTCCCCTCTTCATGCTCCCGCCATTAGCCACGCCCCTTCTCTCATTTCGCCCCTTTCTACGAGGTATAAGGAAGAATTGGCTAGAGCTATATCTGAGGCTAAGTTTAATTTGGAACAACTGCAAATGGCTAGAGATAGTCTGGAGGGACCGCAAATACACGCGCCTCTGATACGCTGTCCAAACCCTGTTCCTCACCCTTCACAAATAAATTATGCAGCTGGTTATGCGGCCTGGACTCCAGAGATTACGGTTTATAGACCCTGGCGCTCTGATGAACTACGTGAAATAGCTAAAACCTTGCCCGATCCAACCAAAGACATTGACGAGTTTGAAAATATTTTTAACAGTTTAGTTCGTATGTATGAGCCTCACGCAGAGGAAATCGCCATGATCATGAGACAGTGCCTTGGGCTAAAATGGGTGGATGTGAAACATCCGTTTGACATTACATTGCCTTTTAATCATGCCGATTTTTCTGACCAAAACACTGCGCTGTTGAACAGAATCAAAACTCGATTCCCTAAAAAGATGGATTGGGACCGTATCACATATTGCAAACAAAATTCCGATCAACAGTTCGAGAAATTTTGGGAACGACTAGAATCAGTTTTCGCCACACACAGTGGCATGGACAAAGCGAACGCCGATTATAAAAAGATTTTGAAACAACAATTGATGAATAACTCTCTCTCCTCTTTGTCCGACCAAGTTAGGTTGATGTGCCACACCTGGGAATCGACTTCTCTCGAAGAAGTTGTTGATCATTTCCGCTATGCGGAGCGTCTTCGTGATCACATTGAAAAGAGGGAGTTGAAAGAAATGAAGCTAGGTGCAGCCAGATTACAAGCTGCTCAGTTACAACAGCTGGACAATCAAACTGCTGGTGCGAGGTGGAACCAACAACGACCACAGTGGCGACAGAGAAACAATAGGAAGCGTTCTGGTAGGGTTAGGCGAGGAAAAAGGTATAATCGAAGTGAAGATAGAGATGATTCATGCTTCCATTGTGGTCAGTATGGCCACTGGATTGAACGGTGTCACAGTTACCGCAAGCTGAATGAAAAGGAAGAGCCTCAAATTTGGGGTCGAGCGCCACCTGCTGGAGTTCCCTTGAACAACCCATAAGGGAGATTTTAACTAGCCAAGATAGAGAGATATTTTTTTTAAGGTACATAAACAGAAGAAGACAGATGTAGCTGAGGACGTAAGGATGTTCTGTTTCTGTGAAGTTCTGTGTTGATGTTTTCAGATTTTCCTGGAGTGCATTGTGTGGGCTACCAAGGAGTGATTGCCCCTCGCCAGCATGAAGCTATGAACTGTGTGGAGTCACGAATGACTTGAGGGTCATTCTTGGTCCAGCATGGAAAGAGGATATGAGACAGCGCTGAGGGCTGTTCTCTTTCGATGGGGCTATCTCTCTGGCCCCCGATTTGCTTTGCTGCTGTGTGATTATTTGATTATTTGGTTATTTGTATGTGTTTAATGTTTTTGTTAAATATCTCATGTTTATAGTTTGAGGCACATTCATCAGGCCTGAGTGTTTTTTCTGAGTGTTTTTTTTACAGACAACTGTCGTTCCGGGAGTGATGGGTGAATGCCGAACCAGGAGACGGGCACAGGACCGGAGGTGGAGATGGAGGTTACTGGCCTGTTTCCCTACAGATAAGCGATCTGGGGTTCGTGAGATGCAAAGCCAACGCCACGTCACCAACTCACTGTGAGCGACAGATAAGTATGAAACATAGAAGAGACCATTTTGTCCGAAGCAGTGCCCAAATACTCTGTCCTCAAATGCAGAAGAGGGAGGGTTTAGATATACAAATTTTTAGCTATACAAATGAAGCTTTGATGGAGTTTTTTTTTGATTAGTTAATTGTAAATGAAGCCAATTCATTTTAGTGTCATTTTCTTTGCCCCATCTCTAATTTTTATCCTGACTTCAGGAAATTTTTGCTTTCACCCTTAGGGGGTGTTGTTTTGTTGAGACGAGAATGTGGGTTATTTTATTTTATTTTCATAAAATCGCGAGAGAAATGCTAGAGCCAAATCCAATTGCCTTGATCATGACTGGGGACTGGGCGTGTTGAAGTCATTCTAACACTGCCCCTGATGTCACTGTAGGGATACTACAGACTGGCTCTAAATGACACTTGAACAGACAACCTGTTTAAGTGTTCCTGACTGAATAACAACATTTTTCCCCAAAGCAGGAGCTTGCGCTTAACCATGTTTCTGAGAATCTCCAACAGACTGCTGATAACCGTTCCTGACCAAGGAGGGGAACCGGGAGACCAGAGGACTCTCCTTTTGCTCTTCTGTTTTGTCTCTGTTTGTCTCTCTCATCTGTGGATCCACAGACGGAGCACTTCATCAGCCTGTACTGGGGGAGCGGGAGCGCCGAGGTGAGCCCTCCAGCAGCACGACCCGGGCCGGCCCTACATGGAGCAGTACAGGGATGGACCGGGTTCAGTTCAAGAGCCTGTACGTGCTGCTGGCGCCCTGACTGTGTGGCGTCCACACAGACACCGTGTCCCATCGCACCTTCACCCTGCTGAACCAGGACAGGGACTCTCTCCTCACCCTCCGAGAGCTCGCTGCAAAAGCTGCGGCTGTCTCTGCTTCCTCCCCTGTGCTTTCTATGCTCTCTGTACCATCCACAGACCCTGACAAGATTCCTCCACTGTCCCTGGCAGACATTTCTGACCTACAAGCATCTGCTCCACCTGCGGAGAAAAAGAAATGAAGGAATAAGTGCACATTTCCACCACCAAACTAACCTGTATCTAGGGCCTAATGACAAACCTGTACTACCTCGTTCATGTTTTCATTATGCTTTCAAACTAGCCCACGGGCCAGATCATGTTTCAAAAAACAGGGGTGGCGGAGGATGTTAACAGATGTCTCCAACAGAGTGAGGACCGCCATTTCCTGAGGCTAAGGAGGGGTTCCTGCATCACATCTCTCCTGGGGATTGGGTCCTGGTCCACGACCACAGACGAAGGAGCTGAAATCGCCGAGGTGGCTCGGGCCGTACCAGTTTCTACTCATCACGCAGACAGCGATCTGAGAGGACTTCGTGGATCCATGCAAGCCATTGCCGACGGGTCCAAGCAGCAGAGGACGGTCCACCAGGGGATCGCCAACACCAGGAGATCAAGGATCCAGCTGAACCAGAGGGCTCAGAGGCCAAAGCTATGAGCTGCCACAACTGTCCTCTCCTCTGACGAGGAATCGGAGAAAAAATGACCTTGCTGGTCACCTCCTTCTCATGATTGTTATGATGGCAACATGGAGAAACTCCACAGCCATGACCTCACAAGATGCACCACACACGCACACACACCTGCACACACTGCAACTAACATTGAACATAACTGATTCAAACAACGCGACATTGAAGTTGCGATCTAGAAGAGAAGACGCCTTGCATTCCCCAATGACATTCTATTGCCCAAAAGAGAAGTGTCACCTAAATGACTGTTGGATACACTGTGAACAAGAGTGACCTTGACAGTCACCGCCACACTCTCCTCTCCTCTGATGAGCAATCGGAGACTGACCTTGCCGGTCACCTCCTTCTTGTGGTTGTGGTATGACAACATGGACAATCTCAACAGCAGTGACTGCACCTCTAATCGCACACACTGGAACCTACATTAAACATTCAGAGACGCACACATGGAATCTATGTTCCATAGGACATCACATGCGATTATTCACAAGAGTGAATGAACTTTGAAATAATCTGAAAAATATCATATTTGTTTACAAGAGTTACAATGGTTGAAACATGAGTTGATAAATAAGTTTGGGTTTTTCCTCTAAATTGACCAAGAGGTTTTTTGCCCCTCTTACACTGGTAACCATTTTATCTTTTTTGCCTTGTAAAATCAAGTTTTTTGGTGAATGGTTGTCCACTCTTAGACTATAAATAGTATATAATCATGTCATCTTTTTTATCTTGTTTCCTGTCAATTTCTGAAACAAGGGGTTTTGGTGCGTGATTTTGCACGTGGAAAGAAAATAAAAATAAAAAAATAAAAAATAATTTTTTTTTTTTTTTTTTTGCTCCACCTAGTGGAGAGATTATTTCCTTTCCACATGTATAGCATAGCTGACTGTTTACACTGTGTTTGGATTTTATATTTTATTTTTGTGTACCTGTTCAGGCACAAATGGGGGATTGTGAAGGAATTTACATCCAAACACCTTAAACCTTTGTCCTCTCACTTCTCTTGTAATTCATCACCTCCCCCCAAGTATTCACATGGCTGTGCTAACATACAAAATGGCTTCCAGAAGGCCATCTGTCTGCTCCAGAATAACCATCCATTGTTCCTTTGTCCCTCTTAGAAACTACCGCCTTTTTCTCATGTCACATGTCTTTATTCTTGGCCACGCCTGCCATTCATTTTCTCATGTCACATGTCTTTACTCTTTGCCACGCCTGCCATTCATATGTACAATGCAGTAGCCAATCACATCCTCAAAGCGCCGTACCTGTGTTTTGCTTGAATATAAGACTGGGCATGACAAGCTTTGAATTCACTTCGCTGACTAACCACTCGTTGTTCAGGAAGTCCTTGCGCTCGTATGTTTTTCACAATAAACCAGACTTAACCTTTTGAGCGAATCTTGGTAAATCATTTTTACTAGAACAGTAATTTCCATTACAACATCTAAAGAATGCTAGTCATAGGCTGTATCCTCTGCTTGCCATGTGTTTTACGGGGCTCATGGTTCATGGGATCCTTCCTGATTCTATCACGTCTGTGTTGCTAGTACCTGTCATTAAGGACGAGGCTGGTAAATTAAATAGCATGGATAACTATAGACCTATCGCCCTTGCCAGTATCCTATCCAAAGTGCTGGAAAGAATCTTGCTAAATAGGTTAGAAATGTTTGTTCTCACCACTGATAATCAGTTTGGCTTTAAGAGAAAGCATGGCACTGATATGTGCATATGCTCTGAAGAAGATAATAGCTAAATATAGAAGCCAAAACTCCACTGTTCTTATGTGTTTTAGCATCCAAGGCCCTGACAGGAGCAATCATGAAAAATTATTTCAAAAACTGCTCGTTAGTGGTGTTCCTAAGTACATTGTCAGAATATTGGTGTTCTGGTATGCCCATCAGAAAATTCAGGTTAAATGGGGCAATGTTATATCAGCCCCATTTAATGTTAGCAATGGTGTTCACCAAGGTGGGATCTTGTCTCCTATCCTTTTAAATGTATATATGGATGATCTATCCAAGCACCTGAATATGTGCAAGACGGGCTGTCTTGTTGGTGAATCTGTCATTAATCATCTTATGTATGCAGATGACCTAGTCATTTTTGGACCATACAGTTCTGGGTTGCAGCAATTACTGAAGGTGTGCTCACAGTTCGGCGAAGTATTTGACATAAAATACAATGCTAAGAAGAGTAATGTCATGAGTTAGAAGTAGAGAAGATAAGAAATTAGTCTTTCCTGCTTTTCACTTAAGTGATATTCCTCTTCCATGCCAGGAACTAAAATACCTTGGCCATTTTTTTACTGAGGACTTGAATGACGATAGATATCTACAGACAATGTTGTAAATTATATGCCAATATATTGCTACGTAATTTCAGCATGTGCTCTGTATAAGTCAAATGCTCACTATTTAGAGCTTTCTGCACACCTCTGTATACTGCTTATCTCTGGTGTTGTTACAGGAAGAGTAGCATGCAGAGGCTCAAAGTGGCCTACAATGATGCTATGAGGCTGCTGCTTCAGGTCCCTAGATGGCAAAGTGCCAGCCAACTGTTTGTGTCCTCTGGTGTCCCTACATTTGAAGCACTTTTACGACATTCGATGTATAATTTTATGTGTGGGTTGGATGGGTCAGAGAACAGCATCATAGAGGCTTTAACCAACCCTAGAAGAAGCTGTTCTCGGTTTATGCCCAGGTTCAGAAAACACTGGCGAGAGCCTATATATGGGCAGATAGTCTGACATGGTTCTATATTTTTATAGTTTATATTGTATATCGTCTATTGTATGTATGTATTTGTGGATTGTCTATTGTATTTTATGTTGATATGGACCCACTGGTGAGTCTGAAATAAAGATTGAATTGAATTGAATTACGCATAGAGGGTATTGAACATATTAAACCGCTGGACAGAGGGGGCGACAGATTACGCAAACTGAACCAAAGGGAAACATTCTGGATTAACAAATTGAGAGCTCTTGAACACCCAGGCCTTAATGAGGAGGTTGATTTTACTTATTTATAGACTTTTTTCTGTTACAGGTGTGTTTTGGTTGCTCCACATCACCTTTGAGAGCACATGTACTTCTCATTTTTCTTAGTCATTGTGTTGTTTATTATAGCCTATCCTTTTGTTATATTTATTATAGCCTATTATTTTGGTGTTATCAATCCATCTTCCATTCATCTTCATCCACTTATCTGGGGTCGGTGTTACGGAGGCAGCAGTTCCAGCAGGGGGCCCCAGACATCCCTTTCCCTAGCAGCATCAACCAGCTCTGCCTGGGGAATCTTTAGCCACTCACAGGCCAGTGCGGACATGTTAGTTAGTCAGTTAGTTAGTTAGTCTGTTTGTTAGTTAACTAGTCAGTCAGTTAGTTCGTTTAGTTAGCTAGTTAACCAGTTAGTCTCAGTATTGTCAGTACAGTACTAACTATTTTTTTTCTGGTCTGTTCCTGTTGTCTGACTTCTCTTTCTGTGACTATGTAAAGCGTCCTTGGATCTCATGAAAGGTGCGATATGAATGTAATTTATTATTACTCTTATTATTATTACTCAATGCTGTGAAACGGTACACACATGCAGTTCGAGCGAGCAGTAGTGCACTTGTGAGACATCCTTGTAGCCTGGGTCCAAACATTCAAATCCGTCCACTCCACCGAGATCTCAATGTTAACTGACATTCTGTCTGATATAAGGCTAACATCATTGTGGACGAGGCTATTTGGTAAAAACAGCCTAGTCCAGTAATGTTTTTTTTAAGCCATTTCGAGTTTGATTGTTTTTGGTAAGCTACGATCAGTTTATCGTGGTACAAAATAGATGGATGCAGAGCACCTATTTGAAAGTGAAAATAAGTTTGAGTTGCATTGCTAGAGCCCCATACAAACAGTACACAAGCTAAACTGCACTACCTAATAAAGCCCCCTCCCCTGTCTTTTTACGATCTAGTTAATGTTAACCATGCCATGTCTAGCTAAAAAGGCCACTAGCTAGCATTGTTAGGCTAGCTGCTACAAGTGCTAGCTACTGTTGTAAGGCAGCTATAGCTAGCCTAGCTAGACAAGAGTACAGCCTACAAGCACAGAAACCTTTCTTTTGACAACTCAGAAGACATCTATCATTTCATTCCATGTGACTGTTCACCCAAATCCACCCCAACCCAATTTTTCCACTGGTAAGGTTTTGCCATGGTGTGGCGCCACACCATACATTTGATACAAAAAATAATAATACAAATTAGGCTATATACTGTATATTAAAGTCTTAAATAAAAAATCGCTAACTTTCTAAATAGTTCTGCCTAAATGCGCTTTCAAAACCATGATAATGTCGTGCCCGCATTTTTATTTTCAACAATAGCTAGGGCCGCGTGCTCTGTGAATGCTGCTTTCTGTGGTCAAATCAAAAGACTTTGCGCGTGAAGGGAAAGAGAAAGTAAAATGATGTTGAGGGTAGGGCTGGGTTAAATTTCAAATGAATCATTTCAAATGATTCAGAATCGATTCATGAATCCCAAAATCGATCTTTTATTTAATGAATGAATAAATGAAGGAATGACTAGTTCATTAATTCATTCAATGATTCATTCATTCATTCATTCATTCATTCATTTTTGGAAATCAGTATCGATACCCAGCCATAGTAGGCCTGTTGATGTGTTGCTTAACTTGGCAGTCATGTAATTAAGGTTACAGATAAAATAAAATAAAACAGGTTTTAGTAACACTAACCGAATTGATATTGAATCAAATCGAATTGAATGGTGATAATAGATTCTGAACCTTGTGAATCGGAATCGAATCGATTATTGAAATTCGAATCGATACCCAGCCCTAGTTGAGAGCAGTCAGGTAGGCTAGCCTATTGCTTCCCCTGGACCAGTAAACTCTGTTCGGGCAAGTGCCTTATGCAGTTGTCTGATCGGCCAAGTAAAAAATATAGTTGAAGTGTGATAAATATGTAACGTTATCTAAAAAATACAGCGAGGAAACACGACGTGGAGCTACACATGCACCCAGTAGCCTAGCCTATGTTTGAGCCGAAGCGGAGCCTCCATCTGCGTATCTTACACGCTGCTCTGTCAGTCAGCAAGCATTGTCAAGGAGACGGCCCACACCACAAGCGCGAGTACAACATGCGAATCAGAGGTGCTGCCTTGACTGACTGACTGATTGATTGATTGAGCGACTGACCGTCTTTTTGGCTAGCTGAACCGAAAGTTTAATGATACTAGCTTGCGTTAATGTTCCTAGATCCGGTCCATTATCTCTATTGGTCAGTTTGAATTCCAGCCGTGGCGATACCCACGATATCCCCACGCTAAAGGTATTTTCACACCAAATGCGAATATTCTTGCGAAAAAACAAAAATAAAATCAAAACCCATATTTCTCAATTAGTCTCTTCACACCAAACACGAAATTTCCGCATTCCAAAAGCGAAATGTATTTTTTTCGCAAATGTTTAGATTTTTCAAAGGTAGGTAGGCCAGACTGGAGTGGGCTGAATTTATGAGAAATCCGAGGTGATTGCGTTCACATCAATTCTACAGACATCCTAGGCCTGAATAATAATCATAATCATAAATACGAGGATATTTGTATCATTTCCAATTACGTTTCACATTCATGATTCTACAAGGCATCGCAGTGTCCTAAAATAAATAAAAGCACTACACAAACACTGCAAATGGCAGTGAATTAATAAATAAGCACTAAACTCAGTCGCTATACTCAGACTATGCACACAACTACATTCTGTAAATAAACATGTGAATATCCATAACTAAAATACATCATATGGTCCTACATAATATAGATATATGGCCTATCAAGATCCATTAGTAGCCTACTCATGCATTTAACTAAACTCCAATTGAATCTGCTCTCAGCACATCCCATCCCTTTCATGTAGGCTATATATTTTGCATTTTGTATTAAAAGTCCATATATACCGTCTTGTTTTCTATTGTTATTTTGTATTGTTTTTTTTCACCTTGCTTAAGCTTAGTGTGCATGTTATAAGAGCCAGTGGAGAAACATCTCACTGTTAATTTTACTGGTATGTTGCATGTGACGAATAAAACATCGAATTTGCACGTGACCTTGAACATCAATCATGTCAATTGGGAACTTCTCAACTTTTTCTGCGCTGTGTGGGAATTCTGTGTGCACACGACCCTGTAGTAAGGAGCTGGCGGGGCATTTATGTATACAAATTGGCAGTTTATGAACACATTTCCACCCATTCATGAATCCGGCGGGGATCTTTCTTAGGGTTGGTCTTACGAAGTTCGTAAGAAGACATTTAAGAAGACACTTAAGAAAATGTTCAGGAATGAGGACCAACGTTTACAAAGATGTGCTGTAGCATTGTCATTGCCTGGCAACGTTCCCTTTTTCAGCGGAAGTATCCGCAAATGATTAACAAATAGTTCCATTAAAAATACATTTATTTAAAGCAATACATCGCGATATTTGGACCTTTACAAACATGACTGGTGCTAATTCTCCAATTAGATTTAGTAAATGTAAGCTGAATCGTCCAAACAGTCTACTCAGAAAGATAATACATTGACATTTTTTACCTTTTAAAACTCAGGCCCCCGGGACGCAAGCATTCAGTCGAAGTGCGCATGCGCAACGTTGTGCTTAAACAACACAGTAGTAGCTAACTATTCCGGCGTCTATGGATATCATGCATGGATGTATTAATAGAACATGCAATGATATAATGGCGGAGGTGAGAAAACCGAAGCGAAACATCTTGGAGGAAGTCAGAAAAAGAAAAGACAATCTGATAACTTTACAACAGTACGACAGTGCACTTACTCACAGAGCTTGTGGGGGCGCAGTTACGAGAAAACCGGAGAAAACGCTATGTATTGCTCTAAAGTTCGTATTGTCTTTCTTTTTGAAATATTGACGGATAAATGTGGCAACCGTTGTATAAAAGCATTATGGAACTCGAAGCCGTGGGATGTCACGGATATTGCCACGGCTAGCGGGGTGTAAAGGCACTCCGCTGTGCGTCGTGCCTAACCACTCCCGCTAGCCGTGGCGATATCTGTGACATCCCACTGCTTCTCATTCCATAATGCTTTAATGAACAGCTATCTTAATCTAAATCCCCCCTGCTCTTAACCAAGTACCATGACCTGTGTGATCAGAGAGCAAATCCACTCACCATCCCTCCCTCACTCTCTGTAGCATACACTCAGAACCGGCCCGCAAATTACATTAGGCCCCGCCTTCCCCTCCTCTCGTGCCAAAGCAGGTGTCAATCAGTTACAGCGTATGAGAAGATGAAGCGGAGCTACATTTCCGGCAATGAAAAGAGGAAAAAAAAAAAGCATGAGACTGAATTGCGGGAACAGCAATCAGGT
The DNA here is from genome assembly GCF_949987555.1 of Borostomias antarcticus. Taxonomy (NCBI): domain Eukaryota; kingdom Metazoa; phylum Chordata; class Actinopteri; order Stomiiformes; family Stomiidae; genus Borostomias; species Borostomias antarcticus. The sequence goes on from NC_140237.1 coordinate 8,460,044, forward strand.
AAACTTGCGTTATCTCCTCTCCAAGTTTGATGGCAGCAAATAAGTGGCTAAAGTAAACGTTAAGTAGCTTGTTAGCTTTCAGCGCATCCCAGAAAGTAAGTCGGTCTGTCTTGCTAACCTAGCTCAGCACTTGGGCTCAGCAGCGCATCTCTTGGTCTGCGTGTCTTTTGCTTGTCAGCCAGTGACTCCAGGGCTGTGTTCTGTGACTTTGTGCCTGACAAATGTGAGAGTGAAATGTATTATGTACGGTTTGAGAAACACCACAACGTACAAAGCTGTTTAAAAACTGCAGTTCGGAAATGTGTTACCCGATCTGTTCCACGAATATTAACGCTGTGTGACCAAATTAGTTAGCTAGATAATGTTAGCTAGCTACATTGAAGTACATGTTAAGTGTACTTGTGTAATAGTTTTTCACTAGGGATAGGCATATCCATATTGCAGCAATGCAGCTGATTAAATTAATAAGATAATACAATTAATAATAGCAATGTTACCTATAATTTACAGGTGCTACAGTATGCTGAATTTTGTTGGTAAATGAGATGCTGGATCATCAGCTAGTACAGCTGGTTCAGTTGATCCACATCCAGCCTCAGCCAGTACTACCACAGGCCCAGTACAGCCAGCTACTACAGATACCACAGGCCCAGTACAGCCAGCTACTACAGATACCACAGGCCCAGTACAGCCAGCTTCAACAGATACCACAGGCCCAGTACAGCCAGCTTCAACAGATACCACAGGCCCAGTACAGCCAGCTACTACAGATACCACAGGCCCAGTACAGCCAGCTTCAACAGATACCACAGGCCCAGTACAGCCAGCTTCAACAGATACCACAGGCCCAGTACAGCCAGCTTCAACAGATACCACAGGCCCAGTACAGCCAGCTTCAACAGATACCACAGGCTCAGTACAGCCAGCTAACGGATACCACAGGCCCAGTACAGCCAGCTTCAACAGATACCACAGGCCCAGTACAGCCAGCTTCAGATACCACAGGCCCAGTACAACCAGCTTCAACAGATACTACAGGCCCAGTACAGCCAGCTAACAGATACCACAGGCCCAGTACAGCCAGCTAACAGATACCACAGGCCCAGTACAGCCAGCTAACAGATACCACAGGCCCAGTACAGCCAGCTACTACAGATACTACAGGCCCAGTAAGTACTTATCCTTGGCAGCTGTCGGTAGCTCAGCAGTCTAACAAGCCATTTCATCTGCATCAGTCAGTTACCGAAAGGTTGCGAGTTAGATTCTCAGCCTTGCCAGTGCGGAGTCTGGCCAGTCCACAAGGGGAGCGGCAAAATTGGCCATGCTGCTCCAAGGGGGGGGGGGGTCGTCAATAGAAAAAGGTTTACATGTCTCACGGGTCAGGTAGGAGGGCCCCTTAGCAGAACTTTGCTTGCGGCCCCAGGGAGGTCAGGGCCCTGCATACACTCCACCCTCTAGACCCACAGACAGGCCGACAGTGAGGTTAGATTTGATTTGATGCTAGAGTGATTACCACACAGCGAGAAGACAGTCACCCTATCATAGTCCTCCTCAGTGAAGGCCTGGTCTTTCTGCATGGTCTGGTGGAGGCGGGCCTTGACGCGGTGCTGGCAGCCGCTCAAAGAGTCACTGTCATTGTCCAGCAGGCCATTCATGTTGGCGCTCTTCACCATCTGCACCAAGATGGGCGTCAGCTCTCCCTCCAGCGCCAGCAGGCCCTGCCACACACACACACACACACACACACACACACACACACACACACACACACACACACACACACACACACACACACACACACACACACACACACACACACACACACACACACACACACACACACACACACACACACAGTTACCAAGATCAATTTGTGACTGATGTACTGTGATAAACAGCTATTGATTGTAATAAACAGAGAAGTAGTGTAACAGCTGCTTACTTTGGCGAAGGCTGCAGCCGTCATCTGCACCCTGCCCTCGTCAGATGCATAGATCTTGAGGTCATGTCGGTAGGTGCTGTGTAACCGTAGCAACCCACAGCCAGGAAATCCAGCATAGTCTCCTAAACCAAAAAGACAAGGAACCCGCTGGTTAAGAGATCACAACTAACAGGTTAGCCCTCAGCAGTCAACCAGAGATCACAACTAACAGTGTCACTCACTGCTATGACTCAGGGGTTAGTTTACTGCTAGGACTGAGGGGTCATTGAGGGGTTTACATGAGGAAAGTTATCTTTAAGCAAAACGTATGAAGGTGAATATCAAACCAAACCAGACTTAACTGACTTGGCAAAAACACATGTTGTGCATGTTACCATACAACACAACCTGGAATCTTATTCTGTATGATCCAACAGGCTTGTGTGTAGCCTACCCAATGATATTTCATTGCAGTACATGTACTCAGCGTTTCCGCTGGTAAGGTTTTGCTGTGGCGCACCGCCACGGCAAGATCCTTGCCGCCACACCAAACATTTGATACAAAATACAATAATACAAATTAGGCTATACTGTATATATAAAAGTCTTAAATTATACATCTTAAACTTTCTAAATATTTCTGCCTAAATGCGCTTTCAAAACCACTGTCATGCCAACATTAGGACTATTTATTTTCAATAAGACCAAGAGCCTATAGGCCGCGCGCTCTCTGCCGCTCCATGCTGTGTTGTTGTGTGTTGGCAAACTGGCAAACAATCGTATGACAATGCCAGTCATGTCTGGAAAACACAACGGATTGCAGGCACATCTAAAGAAGAGGAATCCACTGACTCACTATGTGAGATGGCGTTTATGGACAAGTTTTGGGACACTGTATTATCAAGATTCCAAGCAACTAGCGCTATTTTATAGCAAAGTGATATAGCCCTTTTAACTGCAGTTAGGGCACTTGAATCATGTGATTTTGTGGCTGCACAGAGACCTTTTTGACCGTTTTGAAAGCATAGCCCTGAGTATACCGGGTGTCAGCCAGACTTACAGATATGACAGCCATCGCAGAAAGAAACGCACAACTTTTGCTGACGAGAGTGGAGAGCAGGATATTGAGCTTGATGGAAGACGCAAGTTTCAGATAGAGACCTTCAATGTTGACTAATCAGGCTTTCCGACAATACAAAATACAATACCAATTGGTATCATTAAAGAGAAATAATCGACCTAAGTAACTTTTCCGAGCTTTTTTGAGGAGTATAGATCTAACCTATAGCTAAACAGTTAGGCCTACGTAAGGCTGAGACTCACCGTTGCTCCAACAAATAGCATACATTTCCATCTGTGTTCCCAGCTTTTAAAATACTGTAATCTCTTTTAGCGTCTTGAGTTTCTTTTGTGACGAATCCAAAAAGATTTTATTTAATTATCTATTCATTTCAATCTCTAGTTCAATCTCAATCACAATTATAGTATAGGATGAAACTGAAGTGTCGGAGACATCACTTTAAACGCAATGCGTCTACTGTTCTCATTATTTATGAGAATGTCATAGGCCTACATGCATGTATTGTGTAGAGTACAGTACAAGCATACAAGCATCGACACGCTTGTTCAGAGCCGGACACCATCTGGAGGCCTACGGGCACTTGTCCAGTTTGTTCAATGTGCTTTACTGTGTAACATCTGAGTCCAATGTCTCACTAATGGAAAAGGCTTAAGTTCTGGCATCTGCTGAACCAGATGACAGTTTAGGCAATGAACTAATTTAGCTCAGATCATTTATTAAGCCCGAAGATGATAAATGCCCACAAAGACTGCTCCGCATAATTCTAGATGAATTATGCAATCTGTTTCCCAATGTCTATGTTGCGCTGCGGCTATTTTTGACTCTGCCTGTAACTAATTGCGAAGAGGAGCGGTCGTTCTCTGTACTGTCCAGGATTAAAAATGAACTGAGGACTAAGATGACGCAAAACCGGCTCAAGGCCCTTTCTCTCATGGCAACTGAGAGCGAACTGATCAAATCACTGGACTTTGATGATATCGTGGATGATTTTGCACGAAGCAGAGCCAGAAAAAAAATTGCTTAAGTAGACGGAGAATGTAACTTTTTACGATGAGACAGGGACATTGACACTGGTGATAACATTTTGTGAGCACTAACTTTCAAAATGTTGGACTGACAAAAATAGGAAAAGAACCCCTTGGTGGAAGGGTGTAGCATGGGCCAACTTAGAACCCTTTAGATTTTGGAGCAGGTCCGAATCACTGGGCAGATCCACGAATGAAAACCAAACTTAGAGCGAAGCCTCCCGTGTGGGAGCGCTAGAGACACAGGGTTTGGACTGGCGTGTGCGGGGGGAGAGCCCGGAATGCACCGAACTGGACCCCACCAACTGCGACGCAGGGGACGCCACAGAACCACCCAAACACAGCCACCCATTTACCTCCCTTCATTTTTTGGACTAAGGCTCAGGAGCAAAAAATCCCCCCCATTCATTGTCAATTCAGTCAGTTCTCGACCTACCAAACATCTATTGTATATTAAAATGTCTTGATGCACGTGTATGCACAGAGCCAAAACTAAAACTTTGACTAAAGCCAGCACACCGTGTGGGGGGTGCTAAATACACAGGGTTTGGACTGCACCGAACCAACCCCCGCCAGCTGTGACCCGAGGGGGGCGCCACAGAGCCGCCCAAACGTGGCCGCCCATTCAGCTCCCATTCATTTTTTGGACTAGCAAATGCAGCAATACCCAACGTCCTGCTCGCACGCACGTGCGCGCGCACAGAGCCACAAAATTAATTCATGGGCAGATGTCTGTGCTCTCTGATCACCATTTGTAGTTGACTATACAGTGAGGTAAGCTACTCAATGCTGCAGGTCAAAGGAATGTGCAATTCCATTGAGGTAATCCATTGAGGTGGTCACGTGAATAGCTTGGTCGCGTGAATAGCTTGTCCCGCGTTCCAGAATGGCGCACCTTGGAGCAGGAATGGCCCCTAGCCTAGCTCACTCACAACAGTTAAAGTCCAGGTTAACCCAGTTCAAATTTTTGTTATGAGCTTCACACACCACAGGAAAACATGTCATTAACCACCCAGCCAAATCTGAGTGATTAAAAATGTCGCTAAGTATATAAAATAAGGCTTCAAAATCGGTTAAAAATCAGCAGCATTCTCTGGTCTGAGACTGTGGGGGCGTGTCTGCTGAAGGCACCGAAGCCACACCCAATTGCGTGGGGAGGGGGTGTGGAGGGAAGAACCTGTCAAATAGTACCGTTCTCTGGTCTGCATAGTCACACTGGCACGCCGTCTCTTTTGTGGTAGGAAGGCACAGCTTTGTGAAAACAGAGAGGAGTTGAAATTACACTTGTCTAATGAGTCAAACGCACATATGCTTCCTCCTAACCTACCTCCTGACAAACAACACAGGTAAAACTGTAGCTACTCTATACCAACGCGCCAGTGTTACTGCCCTTAGATGCAAAATACAAAAACAGGCAACGAGGAATGTATGAGTCTGTCCCTATTTTCTCCCTGCCACCTCCGGACCCATTCCTATCCCTCCCAGGCGATCCTGTCGTCCCTTGGGATCAATGGAAAAAGTTGTTTAAAATGTACCTTTTAGTCACTGGCTTGAACAGCGCTGATAGCGCGAAGAAGCGTACACTACCGGAGTTGATAATCGGGACAGACTCATCCACTCTCGTTGGCAATGTTATGTGTGAGAATAACGAGCACTCGGCTTCAACTTTCCCGCAACATATCCAACAGAACTGGAATGTTCAGCCAGTAGCCGCCGAGCACCGCTTCACTGGGAGAGGGTGCGTCTTTCTCCAGCTGCAGCTGGTCTACCTAACCATCCCCCTCGCTCAGCTGGTCTACCTAACCATCCCCCTCGCTCAGCTGGTCTACCTAACCATCCCCCTCGCTCAGCTGGTCTACCTAACCATCCCCCTCGCTCAGCTGGTCTACCTAACCATCCCCCTCGCTCAGCTGGTCTACCTAACCATCCCCCTCGCTCAGCTGGTCTACCTAACCATCCCCCTCGCTCAGCTGGTCTACCTAACCATCCCCCTCGCTCAGCTGGTCTACCTAACCATCCCCCTCGCTCAGCTGGTCTACCTAACCATCCCCCTCGCTCCCGCCTCCCGGTCTCCCGCTGGAGAAATATACTGTAACCATTACCGGTGAACCCATACGCACATCAGGTGCCACAAATATGGCAGGCAGTTTCTGTATAGTTAACGCTTATAGTCATAATATATCATCCGTAACGTTATTTGGTGGGTGGTCGCCTGGTCGGTGCTGCTAGCTGTGTTAGCTAGACTAAGGTTATATACACACTCCCATCTGCAAGCTACATAGCTAATGTTAGCTATAATTCCTCCTAAGATATAATATAATTCATCATAGCTGACATTACCACATAAATGTCAAGACACATTTTGTAGATTAAGCTAGCAGTGTATTTCCCTATTGCTTACGTTACCTAGCTAACGTTATAACGTTAATTAGCTATAAGCACACAAGGCAGCGGTGTCGGCACCAAAGGTTGATGCGACAGGAGGAGAATGGAGGCCGGGGAGGGAGATGGTTGACAGGAGGAGAATGGAGGCCGGGGAGGGAGATGGTTGACAGGAGGAGAATGGAGGCCGGGGAGGGAGATGGTTGACAGGAGGAGAATGGAGGCCGTAGAGAGAGATGGTTGGCTCCGCCGAATTCACCAGGACCAGTCGTGAGTCCGTGAAACCCAAAAGCCTCATATTATAATTGCAGAAGCTTTCGGGAGTGAAATGTTTGCTGCAGAGGCGGGCGCTAGCGGTGACAGACTCTGTAACACCATGGCTCTTCAAAAATGCTAACCATTTGCTTCTCATTTCAGCTTTACTCGGGAGTGAAAGAAGGAGACCTTATCATCCCATTCCTGCTGGCATCCAGGAAGGATGCATATTCGTTTAGTTTTATGCATAGGCATTGCTAACTAAGAAAAACTAGCTAATTCTAGACTGTTGGTTAAAACTAGCTAATTCTAGACTCAAGATTGAGCAGGAGAACCGAAGATTCAAATCCATTCTAGCTTTATATAGTGTTAGGGCGGGGATATGCTAAGAACACCGCTCTACGTCATCCGGTACCGTTTTAAGCCCGCCCAGAAAATCCAGAAATCAAAACTGGTCAAAAACACAAAACTGGTCTAACTTCACAATTCAGTACTACACATGGTTCATCCCATTTTTACATGTTATCAGCAATGCATCACTAACACATAGAATGTGTTTTCAAGCAAATCTCTGATTTTGGTTAACTGGGACTTTAATGAAAGGAGGTAGTTAAAGTAAAGTGAATAGAGCAAGGTTAGGAGAGGGAGGGAGGCTAAGGCATCTGGCCAGTGTACATCTCCAGAGGAGTTTCCACAGTGACTTACCACAGTCACTAGAGGACACAGCCCTTCTCAACACAGTCACTAGAGGACACAGCCCTTCTCAACACAGTCACTAGAGGACACAACCCTTCTCAACACAGTCACTAGAGGACACAGCCCTTCTCAACACAGTCACTAGAGGACACAGCCCTTCTCAACACAGTCACTAGAGGACACAGCCCTTCTCAACACAGTCACTAGAGGACACAGCCCTTCTCAACAGTCACTAGAGGACACATCCCTACTCAACAGTCACTAGAGGACACAGCCCTTCTCAACACAGTCACTAGAGGACACAACCCTTCTCAACAGTCACTAGAGGATACAACCCTTCTCAACACAGTCACTAGAGGACACAACCCTTCTCAACATAGTCACTAGAGGACACAACCCTTCTCAACACAGTCAGTAGAGGATACAGCCCTTCTCAACATAGTCACTAGAGGACACAGCCCTTCTTAACACAGTCACTAGAGGACACAACCCTTCTCAACACAGTCAGTAGAGGATACTCAGCTGTTCTCAACACAGCCAGTGAAGGATACACAGCCCTTCTTAACAAAGTCACTAGAGGACACAACCCTTCTTAACAAAGTCATTAGAGGACACAGCCCTTCTCAACAGTCACTAAAGGACACAGCCCTTCTCAACAGTCACTAGAGGACACAGCCCTTCTTAACACAGTCACTAGAGGACACAGCCCTTCTCAACACAGTCACTAGAGGACACAGCCCTTCTCAACACAGTCACTAGGGGACATACAGCCCTTGGACTTGTAGCTACTCTAGTTTGGCAGAAGAGGAGAATCAACCCGTTACAATACGTGAAAATCAGTGATATCTTAATATAACAGATCTGGTGTGGACTAGTAGGGTAATGTAAGGCATAATGTACGGCCACCTGGGCATTATCGAAAATTAAGAGCTCTTTAGGGCGTTCCGAACATACATACTACACTGCGTCAAAATATTGATTAGATTTGACGAATTGACGATTTATTTTCTAGCAATAGTGGAAAAAAATAAGGCAACGTTGGTTTCCGCAGGATCGATTCAGGACATCCTTAAATATAGTAAATAAAAAAATTATTAATGAATATTCATAGCAATATTATTGTATGGTTGTCAGTGTCACAAAACACAAAACTTGCCTCGCAGCACACTGCACACCCTTTGATCACCACAATGACATCCATGGTAGTAGTAACTAGGCCCACAGTACACATTATTTAGCCAGCGAATTAGCTTAACGTTCCCCCAGCCTTTCACAGGCTCTGGGTCAGACCTTAAGGACCAGTGGCATGACTAAAGGCAGGGTAGGGTAGTGAAGCAAAAGGATCCGTCAGCTGGGAGGCTAAGAGAAGTGCTCTCGCCTCAGTTACCACGGTCACCAAGCCAAGCGCAGGACAGCAAGGACCGCAGTGTCTGCAGGGCCTGAGCACGAGTCCAAAAAATGAGTGTAGGTAAATGGACGGCCATGCGAACGGTTTACAATCTGTGTGTTACAATTTAGGTCTGCATGGTATGTGCACATGTGCATGGTATGTACTGTACATGTGTGTTTTATTGGAATGCATAGGTGTGTGTGTGTGTGTGTGTGTGTGTGTATCTCACCTTGTCCTCCAGGGTACATACAGCGGAAGGCCCTGCCCAGCTCCTCAGCTTGTACCCTACCCGCCGGCGTCAGCTCTCCTCCCCACTTCAGCACCAGCAGCAGAGACGGGCCCTCCTTACTCGTGTCTGAGAACCGGCCAAAGCACGTCAATCATCTCAATCAAACAGGAAACATACTGTAAACAGTCACGTGAAGGCGATATGGGTTTTCCTTGTCCTAATGTGGTCATACCTTCCTCCTCGCTGGAGGTCTTGGGCTGCCCATGGGGCAGGTAAGTGAGCTGCACTTTCCTGTTGATCCCAGAGAAGTGTCCGTACCTGAGAGAGGTAGCAGTGAGGAGCAAGCGTGAGAAAGAGGGGCAAAGCTCACGCCGTTTCTGCTTCAGTTGCCCGGTTTCTGCTTCAGCCAGCTTGTTTTTGCCCGGCTAAACAGTGTGTGATGAGGTACAACGCTATAGCCTTGTTGAATAAGGACACAGAAGGGTACTTTAAGTACTTCTATAGCCTTGTTGAATAAGGACACACAAGGGTATCAAGTACTTCTATATCCTTGTTGAATAAGGACACAGAATGGGATCAAGTACTTCTTTTAAACCTCTATGCATGTTGGTTTCATTTGCTCATCTCATGAGTGATTTGCTCATCTCATGAGTGATGTAAAAACATGTCACAGTGACCCTCCATGGCAGGTGTGTTTGTGTTCGGGCTGTCAAAAGTGCCAAGAAATTGAGTGCAAATATTATATATATATATATATATATATATATATATATATATTATTGGTGTAAGAAAATATCGCTACACTTAAAAATTGCGATATTTCGTGACACAATATTGTATCGATTCTCTGAAGCGCTGTATCAATTTTTTTATTTCAATGTGGTCCCCAGACCCTTGTTGTGCCGTTGTTAGTAATGAGTTTGGCGACGCCTAAAGGGCTAAAAATCAAAAGGAGTGGATCAGACACTTTCAGTTTATAATTGTAGCATCCAAAGCATATTATTTTACAAAGTATAGTTTTTTTTAAAGGTACCCCAAGGAGTTTATTTTTGGTTACGAAACAGTCTCATTTTAATGTGGGTGAATCTACATTACCCACACACGTGTCCATTTTCGACAAATGTAATTTCTTCTATGTAGTTTATTTTTAGATTATTATTTCGTGGTCAGGTTGTCCAGAACTTCCTTGGAATGACGAAACGATTTACTGCAGTAGCCTACGCCGCCGACAAGAGACAGCGCAAACAAATATGACCGTTATATATTGTCAAAAGTAACGTTACTAGTAAGACCTATGTAAGTACCTCGTCGGTGGCCATCGTTCTGTCTTCAAAACACCCGGCTCAGGTAGCTAAGGTTTGCGACAGTGCACGGGGAGGCTCATGGGAAATGTGGTCTTTTTGGGCGGAAAATACTTCCGCTTCCCGAAACTCCTCATAGGGCCTTTAATTAAATGAATAAAATAATACAATTAAATATATATGTAATTTATTTAGCTTAAACAGTTCACATTCCTGCTCCGCCTAAGCAGACAGCAAGCACTGAGATCAGTAGGCTACACCTGACATTGTATTATTCCATTAGCCTACTCTTTCTGATGTTTTAGGTTTTTGCCGTGGTATTGTTTCTGTATTGGTATCGAGATATTTTTAGCAGGCATCGTATCAAAGTTATAATTTTGGTATTGTGACTTTTTACATTCTATGTACTGTATTTGAGCGGGCTGCTTGTGTGTGTGCTGTCACAGCTTGCGCAGCCTCATCTCCATTGTACTTGCTCTCTCTTTTCCGATATACATGTGGATGTGCCAGGTAGGCTAGCTGTAAGGAGCCATGCACAAAACTAACCCACGTATTTCTGTGAAAATACTCCATGCAGATGGCGAGTGATGCAATAAAAATTGATGCAGTGCGTCGTTCAGCTTGTTCATTAAGGAAACACAACGCAGAGTGAGTCTGGCTACATTTATAGGCTTGCAATATGCTCTTTAATAGTAATAATATATTAATACTGCAATTCTTAAATTTAGATTCAAAATGAGAATATTTTTTTAACGTGGATTTTTTTGACAGCCTAGTGTGTGTGTGTGTGTACCATATGCTTCAAATTCCTTTATAAATATATACACATATAAAAGGATCAAGACAAAGGATGACACCCTTGCGTCTCAGTGTACAGTTCACTTGGGACAGGGGGCCACATAATCCAGGGTACAAAACAAGTGACACCAAAGTAGAGTCCTACAGAATAGAACACATACACTGCTTTCCAGTTTGGTGTCCTTAAGTGATGTTTTCTTCTTTTCAAGCATTGAGCTGAAATGGCCCAGAAAGTGAAAAGGCCCCGGGTGGGATTCTGTGCCAATTAGGGTGACCCACATATCAACACATCACTCACATCTCAAGAACCGTCTTCAGCTGCTCCAGTTTAGACGTCTTCTCTTCAATCTCACAGTCATTGTGCTGCCCCAGTTCTGCCAACAGTTGCCGGGCAATGTCCAGCACCTCCTAAAAGACACCATGCCAACACAAGGTGACAGGCAGCCAGACAGACATGCCAAATCACTCATTCACACAGCTATTATTACTAGAACCACAGGAAGACAGACATATTCGAGGCAATATCAGGACCCTCATGCAGTCGCTACCTGCAGCTGTTTGGGCTTCTTCAACTTCAACTTTCCTGTCTTGTAGCCTCCATACTTCTCAAAAAGTTCAAAAAACCTAGAAAAGAGGTAAAGGGAGAGATTGTTCACATAAAGAAATAATCACCCAAGTTCCATTTGTGGCTGTCATTAATCATGGAACTGCCATTGATCCTAAAACTGAATGGGTTCAGTCATCACTAACATGGGGTTCCGAACTTCCATTTTCATCTTCTGTTTTGGGGTTCTGTCCCCGTGGCGGATCACTGCGATGACACAGCGCAGCTCCATCCTGGAAGGGGAAGAAGGGTACACAGAAGGTGTGTTAGGGTGTAAGGGTACACAGATGGTGTGTTAGGGTGTAAGGGTACACAGAGGGTGTGTTAGGGTGTAAGGGTACACAGAGGGTGTGGTGTGTTAGGGTGTAGAAGGGTACACAGAAGGTGTGTTAGGGTGTAAGGGTACACAGAAGGTGTGTTAGGGTGTAGAAGGGTACACAGAGGGTGTGTTAGGGTGTAGAAGGGTACACAGAGGGTGTTAGGGTGTAAGGGTTAACAGAGGGTGTGTTAAGGTGTAAGGGTACACAGACGGTGTGTTAGGGTGTAAGGTTTAACAGAGGGTTTGTTAGGGTGTAGAAGGGTACACAGAGGATGTTAGGGTGTAAGGGTACACAGAGGGTGTGTTATGGTGTAAGGGTTAACAGAGGGTGTGTTAAGGTGTAAGGGTACACAGAGGGTGTGTTAGGGTGTAAGGGTACACAGAGGGTGTGTTAGGGTGTAAGGGTTAACAGAGGGTGTGTTAAGGTGTAAGGGTATACAGAGGGTGTGTTAGGGTGTAAGGGTTAACAGAGGGTGTGTTAAGGTGTAGAAGGGTACAGAGGGTGTGTTAGGGTGTCCCTAACATACTGGACTCACATGGTCCCAGAGGTTGTGGGGACAATTGGGATGTCCTCAGCCTCTGTAGGGATGGACCAGGGGATCTGAAACTGAGGAGCCAGCTCCCGCATCACTATGTTCCTACACAAACACACACACACACACACACACAAACAGAGGAGAGAAAATGAGACAATGTCACTACCCCACTGGCCGTTGTCCTGTAAGAGCAGGACCAAGAACCCCTGGCAGAGGGCTCTGGAACTGTTCTATAAATCCCATAGTAGGGCTGACTGCATGTAGTCGACTGGTTGATTGTTTGGTTGATTGGCTGTTGGTCGACCGAGATTTGTTCGGGCTTTTTTTTTTTTTTTTAGGGGGCCAAGCACGAATGTACAAGGCACCCTATTGTATTTGGTAGTTTTCCTATTATTAGGGAGCCACGCAAGAAAGTGCGAGGCACCTATTGTAATTGGTAGTATTATTATTCTGCCATGGAAGTTTATGGCAGCCACTATAACCGACTGGTAACATTTTACGAAAGTTTGCACAATGGTAGAGGATCATGCAAAGAGGCCATGGAATAAGTCTCACATCAATTGGCCAAAGAGGGGCCCTATAGCAACCGTTTGAAATGGTGAACTTTGAACATGCATTTCTCATGTCCCATTAGAGCTAGAGTCATGAAACTTTGCACACATATGTTACTCCTCACAAGGAACAAATATGCCTCAAGAACCCATAACTTTCAGTTATGTAGATTTCCCGCCATTTTAAATTTTTCGAAAAATGTTTAGAATCTATCTCCTCCTAGGAGGACGTTTCACCAATCTGCATGAAATTCGGTAGACAAAATCTAAGCACCAATATCTAAAGTTCCATCTCTGCAACATTTTGAAAATTTGATTAAAAGAGCCACTATAAACCAATTAATATTGCAGAGGGTGTGGCTTTTCACATGAAGATGTATACGTTCTGACTGGTTGCATGGAACACCACAAAACCTTGTTTGAAGAACACCACACATAATCGGAGGCTAACCCTCCATTATTGGCCCGATAAATCCCAATGGGGGCTCTAGAGAGCTAATTTCTGGTTTAAGCCTAACCGCCATGCCGCTTTTTCCGAAACTTGGTACTGTACTGTACCAGAGCATGCCTAATGGCCACTGAAGAAAGATAAAGCGAATTGGCCACAGTGTGGCGCTATAACAAATCAAAATGCTTAAAAGTGGCTATTTGCCTTTGATGTTGCGCTTGGCCCCCGTTATTGCTGCTTGCAGCTATACTTTTTTATTTTTTTCTCCACACAGCATGAGACACCTAGATTCACGATCGATTTCAACCAATCGTTTCAATTGGTACTAGTCAGGGACATCCCTACACCATAGGTAAGAAATCGCCTCCACATACCCCAGGATCTTGGCACAGTCGTCATAGTACTTCATCGAGTTCTTCACAAAGCTGAAGCCATTGACGTCACACACGTAGGAGTGGCCGTTGGCTCGGAGAAGGTCAAACCCACACACCGTTTGCTGTGGCGAACAGAGTGAGTGTTGTACCAAACAACAACAATGGTCAGGCAACAGCACGTTTCTTCCCCTCAAGGTCCTTCTGAGCCAACATTAGGGTTAAAGTTAGGGTTAGGGTCAGGCAACAGCACATGTTTCTTCTCCCCATGGTCCTAAGTCAACAGCCTACCTTGAAGGCCAGGCAGACCTTGCGGGCCACAAGTTTCTCCATGGCCGTGAGCATGACCGGGTAGCGGATCTCCTTCCCCTCACTGTCTCTCTCCACCTTTCCGTCCAGGGCAGGGGACTTGCGGGCCTCAGCGTGGGCGTAATCCGGCCCCACTGTGTACACCTGTGATACACATCCAGATGTACGCACAAACTCACAGCAACTACTAAAACACAGTGACTGATGAGCCGACATGCGGAGCAAGATGTCCATTGTCAAAGCAATTTTTCCCCCACTACTTTGATCTCAAATCTACCTTGACATCGGTGCCGTCCGTTGGCATGAACTCTTCATAGATGTAGGAGCCGGTCTTCCTCACATTGCTCTCAGGGGAGTAGACACTGCTTCTGCTCCCGATCTAGAGAAGAAAATACAGAGTTAGTCTGGAAGAACTGCAATCTCCTGCAAGCTACTGTTCTCTGTGCAGAGCACACACGTTTAAGTACTGATAACTAAAAGAACCTTTCTGGCCCAACTAGGTTTCATGAAAAGACCTTCATCCAGACATTCGCAGGTGAAATCTCTACCATCCATCTCACCAGGACCTAAATGTTCTGCTCGCTTGTTTGAGAACACTGTCAGATTTATGATCAGGGTTCGCACGCTATATTAATTTTCAAATTCAAGGACTTTCCAAGCACTTCAAGAGAGCATTTCCATGTCCAAATATAACCAATACAGTGCTGTGTATTTATTTTCATATATTTTGTACTTTATATATTATTCTTATTTTATAACGCATGAATAACTGCTGTAGGCCTGTGAGCCTGGGTGCGATGTGTTTGTGTGATCGATTTGACGCCTTGAAATAGGACAAAGCTACAGCCAGGCTAACATGGAACAAATAAACAACTGTTAAACCAATCGCATCATATTTTGAATTATTCCTACCTTATTTTGACACCTTCACACATTGTTCAATCCTGTGCTGAATGACAGCAAGTTCACCGTTTCGCAGTCCTCCTCATACTGTTGGACTTTGTAATCAATGTAAGGTGACCTGTTGACTCTGCCTTCTCTGCGTATTCAACTGCCGATTTTGTTAAACTGCCTATGTCAATTTCGAGACAGCGTTTCTTTTGTCTTAGTTCTGCGATTTCCCCCATAGAGGATTTTGACTTCTCAGAAACCACTTTCTACTTTTTCCCCTCTTCCAAGTATGCCATGTAGCGTTGCCTTGCTCCAGAGACAAAATAAAGTTATTTCGTGATTTCCACGTTCAGCACCCCACCAACTAAGTGAATCAACAATAATGCGCTGTGATACTAAAGACTCCTCTCGCAAGTTCTCAACCCCCATCTCCTTATTAATAGAAAATCCACGTTCCACACTAGTCTGGCCATGCGAGAGGTGCAATAGACAGCGGCATACTGGCCATATATCAGAGTAGGAAGCATTACTGGCCATGCTACTATGTAACAATACATCGACACGGTCACTTAATTGAAAGTCTTTGAATTTAGATGGTGATTCTGCTACAGTGCTGTCAATAAACCCACCAAATTGCCTTAGTATGTCATCACATTTGCTGGCATCAACTTTCTTAGCATCGACTAACATCTTCTTCATCCCAGCTTTGCAGTTCTCCCCATCTGTGACCAAACGTCATGGATCCAAAGCAGACATGCACTGGACGAGTGTGTACTTGATAGGCACCTTCTCCAGTAGCTTCTCAACTATTCTACTCAAAATATTCCTACAGTCCGTTTTGAATTCAAGCACTCGCAATTCGCTAATCTTTTTCTTAGAATTCAAGTTCTTTAGAATATTTTCCATCACAAACCCCACATCAATTTTTTTCACATCACAGTGGTTTTCTTTTTTTGAGGGGTTGATTTTCATTAGTTTTACTACTGTTGATGATTCTTTTAAGATGGGTGATTTGATCATCTCTGCATTGGTCCTCTAATCATGCAATGCATATCCTCACATATAAATGGTAGCATAGGTGTTATATGGTGTGGTGTAGCTAGGAGTTGTAGCCTTCCAGAAGTCATATACTTCTTTTGCCACAAGATGTGATGATTCGCAGTCTTTACCCTCGTATGTCCCACTTTTCACAAATTGTGATGCGATTTTGTTTAGATTTTCAATTGTTGTCATGCTTGAATAATACTTTTGGATTCATTACAAACAACAATTGCAGGCAGTAGTATGACCACAATATGAAATGATTTCAACAAGTTGAAAGAAATGTTTTGAGGGTAACACAGAGGGTTGTGATAATGTAAAGGGGATTTGACTCAGCCCAAAATGAATTTACATGTAGGCTTAAAAGAAAAACAATATAAGATTTAAACGTAAAATAAAAGGTCCCAAATCCACAATAGTAAGAAATATGTTTTGGCATCAACTTAATGTGATGTCGCAAGTGTTGTCCAATTCCTTTTTATACCGTTTCGAGCCCTTGCAGCCTCTCACACTCAACCACTTTACCAGGTGACGTCAATAAGTCTGTGAGGGCTCAGGGCGTGAGGGTTTATGGGGGACATTGAGATTGGGCCACAGTCTGCTCTGAAAATCCAGGCCACAAACAAACCGGATGCAACCTGATACATTATCGGGTGCCAGTTTTGGACAGGCAAGCTCTAGACAGGATCTGAATCTGATACTGAATGGGTGACACAAGGTTACGTTCCAACAAAGGTTCCCATTCCATGTTGATAGTCAAACTTTCGCTTTCTGTCAAGTAACTTTACCTTAAGCTTCACAAGCTCTCTCTTGCCTTAGGGTTAGCCAACTCTAACATTGGCTAGGCTAGCTAACGTTAGCTAGTACTTAACCTTTTGAATTATACCATATCAGCATATCATTCAGCTACAAAATTATCTATAAAACACAGCTACCTAAAAAGCACACCTAGCTACTAGCCTAATAGGACTGAAACTGAACAACACAAAACTTTAAGTTAGCTTGTGAGCTAGATATAGCATAGTCTACAGCCAAACAGGGGCGTTCAATAGTAGCTAGCTGCCTTGCTGGCTAGCTAGCTAGTTTCTTAAGGCTTAAGCTAGCCAGATAACTTGAGTCTAACTATTCTATTGAGCGCCTGTTTGGCTGTAGATGCTTTATCTAGAGAGCTCACTAGTAACGAATGTTAGCTAGCTGTGTTTTGCTTTGTTCTCAGTCCCAGCAGCTTGTACATCACACCATACCTTGTAGGCTAATGTTCTCTCTATGTCATCCTTGGACGAGCCCTCCACCAAAATTTCCAGTCATCTCGATCGTCCATGCACCAATACTTTCCAATATAAATGTTTAGATTAGCGCATCGTGTCTGACTGTATTCAACTAGCTTGGCTATGTACAGTACTGTATTCAAACGAAAACCTATAGATTCGGGGGCGGCTGTAGCTCAGTTGGTAGAGCGGGTCGTTCAGTGATCGTAAGGTCAGTGGTTCGAATCCCAGCGCCGACTGTCCACATGTCGAAGTGTCCTTGAGCAAGACACCTAACCCCAAATTGCTCCCAATGAGCAGGTTAGCACCTTGCATGGCAGCTACCGCCATTGGTGTGTGAATGTGTGTGAATGGGTGAATGAGAGGCCATTGTAAAGCGCTTTGAGTGCCGCTAAGGTGGAAAAGCGCTATATAAGTGCAGTCCATTTACCATTTACCATACCTTTGAGCGCCACCTAGCTCAAATGAAAACATTTACTTTGGAAGAGATGGCCAAGTAGACTAGGCCTACTCTGTCCTTTGTTTATTTTTTACTCATGGCATGATTTGGCTGAGTCTGGCGCACAGGAGCGGGATGACAAAGAAATACTGGGAGAATCACAAACCTGCTTTTGATTTTAAGTTGAAAGCTCATTTTGATTTTGAATTGAAATCATGACACCCAAATCCAACTTATGTCTTAGCATTTTTAAGAAAGACTGAAAATTTGATTTAAGACATGTTAATACCAATTAAGGCCTTATGTTAAGATTAATGATTTCAATGCCTTTTCTTCTTCTTCTTCTTCTTTCTCTTTTTGTATAGCGCATTTCATACCCAGAGGCAACACAATGCGCTTTACAGAGAACAAGGGAGGTGGGCAGATGTCCCACCCCTACATATTTTAAGACTGAAGGATCCGTGGGACCCCTGCTGCTGCTTGCCTGGGATGAAGAGGCCTTGAGGTTGACACCCATACTGCGAAGAAGCTTTCCACGTTCAAAAAGATGAGCCTTTTCTTTAATTCACAATGCTTTTGTCCTTTCATATGACTTCTAACCGTAGCTTCACCCATTTTACAGCCCGACCTTTTATGCACTTTTTTCGTTGCTATTATTTTCGATTTTAGAGATTTATAAATGAGGCTATCGATATTGAAAGTTTGCACTGGTAGGCTAAATGAAAATGGCACCTGTAGCCCTGCGTGTAGGCCTGTCGTATAGACGCCCCTTCCCCACGCACGGCTTTTCGTAATTGCCATCAGACAAAATGTTTAATATTTTTCATGAGATTATTTTTTAAAGTTGAGGCATATATTTATATTTTATATAATGAAATATTCTATGACTTGCACCTTTATCATTTTTAAGGACATTCCAGGACTGTATTTTACCATTATGAAATTCCAGGTTTTTAAGCACCCTGTATGGTGTGTGTGCGTCTGTGTGCTCATGTCTGTGTGCTCATCTCCCTCTCCCTCTCCCTCTCCCTCTCCCTCTCCCTCTCCCTCTCCCTCTCCCTCCAAGAGCAGTAGATAAAACCTAGTGTTTCTTTCTGGTTTACAGAGGAAGGACCAGAATCATACCAGTCATACCAATCAAATCAGTCCAGTCATTATTCTATTTCTGCTGAGGCTGAGGGAGCAGGACAGTAGAGGGGATAATATCTACAAAGCAACCATAAGGCCCTACAAAGTCAGAGGGGAAGACATGTGCAAAGCCCAACATAAGGCCCTGCTCCTTCAGCCCCTGCAGACATGAAACAGCAGATTAGGGAGTGGGGACTGGAATGGTAAAAAGAGAAAGAGACCTTTCTGAAAAGCCGCTGGCTGCCCCCACCAGCTGAGGTGGGGTAGTAGATGTAGACGTTGTGATCTTCAGCACAGACAGGCTTCTCAACGAAGGGTTTAGGAAACACCTCTCCATTCACCTCCACTTGGTCCTCTCCTTCAACCAGGTTACACTCTGAGAGAATAAGAAATCACACAATGGCACATAACAATAACATCAGATCAGTGCTTGACTTAAATAGTATAGACCTTATAGAATCTGGTTTACCCTATTTTATGTATAATTTAAAGTCCATAATTTGGCCATCATGTTTAAGCACTCTGGCAGTTCTCCAATGTAAATTAAGCTTCTAAGTAGGGCTGTCAATTGATTAAAAACTTGAACTGATTACATGATCTGTAATTAATAATGTAATATCTATTCAGTCGCAAATAATCACACATCATTTTTTTCTGGGAAAAGCCCCAAAATTAAGATATTTCAAATTGAAAACATTACACAATTGTGGCAGATGAGACATTACAAAAGGTGGCTTTAGAAAGTCCATATATTGTTTATTATTATTTTCAATATATTGTTGTCTTCTCTGTGTCAGAGTATAAATCAACATATTTGGCTTGTCAAATACGTCAATTTTTTTTTCTTTTCAGTGTCATGTTTCTGGATTTTTTGAACTATTGTGCCTCTTGATGGCAGCTTGTAAGCTGCATCAGAGGACGCAATTTGCAACGCTTCCATTAAGCTCTTGACTTCTACCATAGCAACTGACCTGCAGTCCACAGAAATTCATTTTGCGATCGAGTTTGTTAAGGTACATTTACTGCTTCTATGCTGCCTGCTCTCTGCAAGCTTGGTTTGGTGAAGCGCATCGCTAGTAGTAGCAGCTGGGGCTGGCCTGACTGCTGCAGAAGTCCTATCTTGCTTTGCACCGAGATGATGCTGTTAAGATAGAATTTGCGTACCATTTGAGTAATTCTTTCTTGCAAAGAATATAACCATCAACTGTTCCATCTGGGCCGTATCTAAACTTTCCATTCAGAAGGCCAAGCAAAGTTTGTTCGTCCGCTTCCATCATATTCCATCAGGCAATGAATCATTGTGCATCATACAGTATGCAGACATATAGTCTACACCGGGGTCAGCGGCAAAATCGCTTAATATATATATTTATATATACACATTTTCATTCATTTATTGAACGGGAGTGGGAATCATAATGAACTCATAATTAACAACAGGTCTTTTTTTTTTTTACATACAAAAATGTGCATTTCTAATATGAATAAACGCCATTATCTTTCTATTCTCTCCCGTCTGCTTCTTCCTCATTGCTGCCATGATTACCTTGATTGCTTGGGAATGTTATAAAAGTTATCCCTACAGTGGGTTCTGACATCACTCTATGTTCTACTGTTAACTGAGGCTGACAATAAAACCGTACCTCAGCTGAGTTTCAAAGAGGATTACAGTCTCACTCTTCCTCTTCCTGTTAGATAGGCATGATGCAGAGCTACATACTGCTGTGAAAGAGCATTTCCACAGATGAACTGTTCTTAACTGCCAAGTGCCATCTTAACTTACTGGCCAAACGGTGTGACTGAATAAAAAACTGCAGAACATAAAGTAATCTAAAGACAGGTTGGCCAGAACATCAAATCAAAAGCCATTGTAACATCTCGCCAGGGACTACAGAACTAGCCTTTTGGCTGATAAAAAACAATGCTTTGCTTAGAAGACTCCCTCGCCACTAAAAAATTAGAGGGAAAAAAATGGGAATGAGAGTGGGAATTATTCTCGTTATTTTTCCAGGATTGGGATGGGACAAGATTCATTTTTTTACTCGGTCATGGGATTGGGACGGGACAGGAATTTTTTTGTGGGAGTGGGACGGGACAGGAGTGAAAATCCACTACCGTGTTACCCTCTAGTGCCCTCTAGTGCTCACATGTCAGGGTTAAATCCACTGCCGTGTTACCCTCTAGTGCCCTCTAGTGCTCACATGTCAGGGTTAAATCCACTACCGTGTTACCCTCTAGTGCCCTCTAGTGCTCACATGTCAGGGTTAAATCCACTACCGTGTTACCCTCTAGTGCCCTCTAGTGCTCACATGTCAGGGTTAAATCCACTACCGTGTTACCCTCTAGTGCCCTCTAGTGCTCACATGTCAGGGTATAAAGTCGGAAGTGAGTGCCAGAAACATCAAGTCACAGCACTCAGTGATATCACTGTAAACTCCGGCCGAACACTCTCATAATCACTCCACATTATCTGCTGTATTTACCCAGGGACTAAAATAAACCAGCACCGCTACAGTGGATTGATTGCCTCAGGATGTGACAAACGCTTGAGATGTTTTTGTGAGGTTTCCCCAGAAGAAGAAAAACCAAAGCATATGGGGTAGTGTAATAGGGCAGCAGTTCACATATTTCCCCCCAATTTGTCTCGGTTGTCTTTGAGGCCTTGACTGAATAATATGACTGCAGTCAATGAGTGAATGAGCAACCAGGGAGGCAGAACAAGTGACAACCACACACCATCCCATCACACACACCATCCCATCACACACACCATCCCCACTGGGCTGACACACTAACCGTCTGGTTTATCTGGGTCACGGTTCAACACAGCATAGCGCGGTAGATCAATCCCTTCTTCCTGCAGGATTCGATACACCTCCCGCCTGGAAAACAGCGACAGCACATTCAGAGAGATGGCAACGCTGTTGCCGTCATGCCCAGAACCATTCCTGTAATCATTACAGTAATGTTCTTTAAGCTGTACCTGTCCTGTATGAAGTACTGCATGTTCAGGTCATTGATGAGCAGAGGGTTTCTGAGTTTGGCATAGCTCACTGCCTTGTCCAAAGGGAATCCTTTATGCAAAAAAAATAAAAAATAAAACAGCAGTTAGCAAATGCTAGAGAAAATAGGCAGCTGTGTCAGAACTCATGCTGGGCTAAGCACACATAATGCTGACACTGTGGTTAAGGTGCTTGTATGCATAACAAGAAGTGTCATTGTGCTGACTTGTTTTAGTTGAATATGTGTGTGTCTGTGCGTGCATGTGTGTGGTGTATTATCCACCTTTGGAGTGAAAGGAGATGAGGCAGTCACACAGGGGCCATTTCTCCACAGGTTCGTTGAGGATGGCCTCCTCAGGGAAGATGACCACGGCGAGGTACTCAAACCGGCACAGCCGCTCCAGGATCTGGGTCATGGGCTTGGACTTGGACTTCTTCATCATGCAGCAGATCCCCACCACGATCTGTGGCTCAGGAGGCTGATGGAAGACCAGAACACCTCAAAAAGCATATCTCCTCAAGCCTTGCCTTCTCTCACAATCTCTTCCTTACATCTCCCTTATGCCGGGCTCAGACTACAGGATTTTTGGGCCGATTTATCCCCGATTCACCCCTCCCGACAATCGGAGGAGAAATCTGGTCTGGAACGTTGGTCGGGGCCGATGATTGGCCCAGATGATCTTGTAATGTGAGGGGTTTACAGATCCAATCTTATACCTCCCGATCGGCTCGTAGACCCATCGGGGCTGCCCCGATAATATCAAACATGTTTGAAATTTAAGATTATTACGTCCCGACTTTACAAGTGAGACGGCGAGACCAGTGGTTCGTTGCTCCCTCGGGCACGATAAGATCCTGTAGAGTGTGCTCAGCCGTTATTTTCAAATCTTGCTGTGTGTGCTTGTTTGAGATGCGCAAGAAGAATATCTGTTAATATATAAGAATAAGAATATCCTGTAGTGTGAGCCCGGCATTAGCCATATCTCAGAAAATTTGAATATTGGGAAATAGTCCATTATTTTTCGTATTTTAATTCAAACAATTTCATGTATTCTAGATCCATTCAAAGTGAAATATTTCAAGCCTTTTTTGTTTAAATCGGAGTGCGGTATGGTGTAGTGTGGTTTAGTGTAGTGTAGTGTGGTGTAGTGTGGTGTAGTGTGGTGTAGTGTGGTGTAGTGTAGTGTGGTGTAGTGTGGTGTAGTGTGGCGTGGTGTAGTATGGTGTAGTGTGGTATGCTATGGTGTAGTGTGGTTTAGTGTAGTGTGGTGTAGTGTAGTGTAGTGTAGTGTGTAGTGTGTAGTGTGTGGTGTGTGGTGTAGTGTAGTGTAGTGTGTAGTGTGGTGTAGTGTAGTGTGATGTAGTGTGGTATAGTGTAGTGTAGTGTAGTGTAGTGTGGTATGGTGTGGTGTGGTGTGTAATGGTGTGGTGTGGTGTGGTATGGTATGGTGTGGTATGGTGTGGTGTGGTAGTGTTGTGTGGTGTGGTGTGGTGTGGTGTGGTGTGGTGTGGTGTGGTGTGGTGTGGTATGGTATGGTGTGGTATGGTATGGTATGGTATGGTGTGGTGAGGTGTGGTATGGTGTGGTGTGGTGTGGTGAGGTGTGGTGTGGTGTGGTGAGGTGTGGTGTGGTACCGAGTCTGCCTCCTGCTCATCCTCGTACAGCTCCATGTCTGTCCTCATGCTGCTGCTTCCGTCGTCCTCTGGGCCCTCGCTCTCATCGTCCTCGCAGCCCACGAAGAATCTGGGAGCGCTGCGCTGGCTCTCGCCCGGGCTGTTGGGCAATGACATCACAGTCGCCCGCTGCAGCCCTCAGCGTCCCGCCGCGCCATCGCACACCCAACACACCACCCAGGCGGGACGCTGATGGGGGGGGGGGGAGCACCAGGCCAGGGGGCGGGGTGGTCCTGGACGTGACCTGGGCTGGGTTGGACTGTGGTGGAGGGTCCTGGATGTGACCTGGGCTGGGTTGGACTGTGGTGGAGGGTCCTGGACGCGTGACCTGGGCTGGGTTGGACTGTGGTGGAGGGTCCTGGACGCGTGACCTGGGCTGGGTTGGACTGTGGTGGAGGGTCCTGGATGTGACCTGGGCTGGGTTGGACTGTGGTGGAGGGTCCTGGATGTGACCTGGGCTGGGTTGGACTGTGGTGGAGGGTCCTGGGTGGTGGTGGTGGGGGTTGGGAATTGAGGGACTAGGAGCAGGGCTGTTAGGGACTCAGGGGACAGGTGTTCAATCTTAAGGAAGGTTTTTAGGAGGTTGTTGCTTAAATCTCCTCCTTCGTGCAGCAGACAGACTCAAATTACTGGCTTGGGCTCCTCGAGTCTCTTCAGGGGCCAGAAGGGTCCGGTCCAACAACAGCCCACTCCCCTGTGTGTGTGTGCGTATGCACGTGTCCAAGAGGAAAGGAATCTTAGAAATAGAAACACAAACAAACAGAAGTTAGCTTAGAGGCTAGACAACATTCTACAGCTGCTAGTGTTCTGTGGTATTACTGTACATGAATGTTTGGCAGGCCCAGTTCCATACTGTTTGGCAGGCCTAGTTCCATACTGTTCCATTGGTTGAGGCAAGGCCTGGCTCATCTTTAGCAGCAGTCAGTATGACGTAGTGTTAATCACCCCCACGCCTACTCTAATGTTATACTGTTGGCCTGACTTCAGCAGGATGCTACAATCTGGACCTGCAAAATATCAGGCCATCAAAAGCTGCTGGTCTGAGTGACCCCTGTGGACAGGCAGTGGCCTACATCTCCCACTAAATAAAAGTCAAACTTTATTTGTATAGCGCATTTCATACAGAGGCAAGACAATGCGCTTTACAGAGAGCAAAAGGGGGGGGGGGCATAGATCCTGCCCTTACATTTTCCAGAGAGAAGCAAAAAGCCAGTTCACCCAGGGGCCACTAAGCCCTCTGTTCGTTGTAACCAGTGAGTCATTACCCTGTTAGGCGATGTCATGGAAAAAAGTTTACCCTCAGACTGGTAGAAAGAAACATGTCCTAGGCTTTGCTTTAACTCATAAAAAATTATTTGGCTCAATCAAATATCAAACAGGGCAGTTAGCCAACAGGTGGATTGTACAGGATATGCTAAGTAGATTACTAAAAGTGCAACAACATACAAAATTGGAACAACAAAATCATAAGAAGATCATTCATCTTTGATCAGTTATCATTGATAAACAAAATTGATTAAGTGGATCCAGCTGAGTGGTGGTAGCATTAGCCTAAAATCTAGTCCTTCTAGAAATAAGCCTCAGAGATTCAGGCACACAAACATCTCTCTCAATCAGTCATCCGTCATCTTGTGGATAGCACACACAGTATTTAACTGAAGCCAGGCAAACACCGGGAAATCCTTTTTACATTACATAATATTGGCACATGGTTTATTTAAAGTAAACTCTTTCAATGGTTAAGTGGATTACTCAAGGCTTTGGAGTTGGGGCTTACATTCCAGTTTGTTGGTGTGAAATTATGTTATATATGCATCTGTGTAACATAAAACCGACAGCGATCGACTACCGATGTTTTTTTAACTACAAAAGTTATGCCATCCATTAATGACAGCACGCTGAAACTGAAAAGTGGCAATAGATTTACGAGCACATGCGAAAGCTGCTAAACCAAAACAGCACATAGGGGATCCTAACTCAATCATTACTCATATCAGGTGTCACTGGACACAGCCGAACCCAGATTCACCCCATTCCGGTATTAATGTTCTTGTCTCAACCTACAGTAGCGGATCAGCTCCAGGCTCATTCTCCAGCCCTGCCTGGTATAACAACATGGGAACAACCATTCAGCAACAAATTTTAAAATTGTAGATGCAGTATCACACAAAACAGACAACCCCAAACCCTAGAACTTCAATTATAACGTTAAGAATATAGCTAACTGACGTGTCATTAATTTACCACAACAATATATACCAGCTACTGTATAATTAGCTAGCAGCAAAAGTGTAGTGCTAGTTAAAGAGCTAGCAAATTCCATGTATTTAGCTAGTGGATCAGCAAGATCAGCAAGATAGCCTAGCACTAGCACTAGCACTAGCTAATTACAGTGAATATCTGCCTATATGAGAAGAGGAGCAGCCCATAGCAAACTCAGTTGTTCTTTCAGCTAGCTGTATATTCGGCCAGCTAGCTGTGAGCTGGGAGCTAGCTGACTTGGCTAACGGCAAATGTCTCGCTAGCTCTGTAAACAAGTCTAACTTAAAACGTTAACTAGTCATACATTTTATGAGGATCAACATGCCGCGGTTAGCTGGCTAAAAATCAGACCTGCAAGATTTGCTGATGTTTCCTATCAAATAATTATAATATAATACCCATAACTGTCATTGACATTTAGAAGAGTCTGTTACTTACGAGGTAATTGTTCTGTATTTCTGCCTCGTCGCTTCTCTGTTGACAGCTTGTTGTCATGAAGCCTACATTTGCAATTTTTCTCTTCCTCTTTTGGTTTTATGGCGGATCCTCCAGCTTAGAGGTGCATTCCGCCACCTATTGTACAAGAGTGTGCAGTATCATGTCAGCCTACATTCTATATCCCCACCAGTTGTAGCCCTGTGTTATGATAATGATAATGCAATCCCTTATTGCATTTCAAACTGCAATACATGCAGGTACATGAAAATGTAAATGCAAATCACACAAATGCATTTTAATTTAAATATTGAGTTAAAGAATGCATGCAAAAATTGAAAAAGAAAATGCAATCCCATTTGCACTGCCACTTTGAATAAAGAGGCCAAAAACCTTTTATGAGAATGAAAATGCAATCCCTTACTTCCATACATAACTGGTAAATGGAATTGCACATCACACGATTGCATTTTAATTTTAATATTGAGTGAAATAATGAACGCAGAAGTTGAAAATGAAAATGCAATCCCAATTTGCATTTTCAAATTGCATGACGAAGAATATTGAATTGCCAATTGGAAAATGCATTGCCATTTAAATAAAGACACCAAAAAACGTCCATACTATGTCACCCAAGAACGTGAAAAGTGCCTTCCTGCTGAGTCCTACCTACACTCAGTGCCCACCAACCCCCTTAGACTTCAATCTTGTCCTGCCTCTCTGATTGTATCCAGTGTTCAGTCTGAGTCGTGTCATAATAACTTCCTCTCTTCTAGACCCAACTGTAGCTGTAATAGGCTCTTTGCACAAGCTCCACTACTTCCATCATGAGGCGGCTGTAGCTCAGTTGGTAGAGCGGGTCGTTCAATGTTCGAAGGGTCAGTGGTTCGAATCCCAGCTCCGACTGTCCACATGTCTAAGTGTCCTTGAGCAAGACACCTAACCCCAAATTGCTCCCAATGAGCAGGTTAGCACCTTTCATGGCAGCTACCGCCATTGGTATGGGTGAATGAGAGGCCATTGTAAAGGTGAAGGTGCGTTAAGGTGTAAAAGCGCTATATTAGTGCAGTCCATTTACCATTCCTGAAATTCTACAGGCATCTTTATGTCCTATACTATTGGATGGAAGTGATTAATCAGGTGCGGCACACCTGATCACGCCTGATTAATCACTTCCATTCAATAGCATGGGACAGGAAATAAATATGCCTGTAGAGGTTCAGGAAGTAGTGGAGCTTGTGCAAAGAGTTCATTGTTGCTAGACTTTTGGATGTGTGGTATCCTAGCTCTTGAGGAGATGCGCACCAACAGTCCAGTAGAGGGCGCTCTTGCCTTATCTTGGTTATTGTATTACAGGTAGTCAACGGCAGACAAGTGTTATGGTGCATTCGTTTATAACTGGGAGGTGGCAAATTGCGACTTGCTACTAGGAATGATTAAATAAAACACCTCATGAACTCGCACTTCCTCGTCGCAAATTCAGATATGTTTCTCAGCCCCCAGTTGCTCGAATGCACTAGATATAACTAGGTACCTGTGATATAACTAGGTAACTGTGATATCATGGTATATAGATATAACTAGGTAACTGTGATATAATGGTATATAGCTCGAATGCACACAGGTCGGAGGTAGGTATTTTGCCACTTGCGACTTGCTACCTCCGACCACAAACGAATGCACCATTAGACCATAGATGTGCACATGTAAAGTGATCTTTCGACCATATGGCAAACATGCAAGTAAAGTTCAGTACTTTTACTAGATGTGTGGACCTCAGTTATTGATCAAGATATGACACATAGTAGGCTAAGCCCTCCCTTCCAGGTCCTCTTCCCATCTGTGCTGCCAGATCTCCAGTCCCTTTCTTCTAATAAGTGACTTCCCTGTATACTTTGGAGTCTCTACACACCACCACCCTATCTGGTCGGACCTCCTCAACCCACTGTTACCCAATTATGACTGTCAACAGTTCCGCTGTGTAAGATAAATGACTGCGGTCACGTCATCTACACTTCGGATAATCGCGGTCGCGCTATCTCCGCTTCTTCTCCCATTCAAAGCTGACTGCGCATCTACATCCGTACTTTTTACGGTAAAACATAAATATCCCATTGAATTCTGTATCGGCTTACCTTTAGACTTCAATGAAGTGCTCAGATCAAATTGTTTCAGCAAACTCCAAATGACTCTTGTTCAACACATCCTCTTGTACATCTTTCATTAATTTTTACTGCAGGATTGTTTAATAATGTGATATTACAGTCATAACAATATCCCATTGAGTTCTAGGCTGACCTTTACATTAGCATATATATGTCAAATCAAATTGTTTTCAGCAACCAACACCATATTTATGTTTTACCATAAAAAGCAAAGTAGATGCGCAGTCAGATTTGAATGGGAGATGAAGCGGAGATGGCGCGACCGCGACCAGAGGTTTACTGAGACCCAGCAGGCGTCCAGGAGGTCGGGGATGAGATGTCCAAGGTGGGCCAGCTGTATGCCGGCTGGAGAACCCTGGGGCTGGACCTCTGTGATGCCGGCTGGGTGGCTGATGGGAGTGTGCGCTTCTTTATCACAAGGCCCCGCACTGTGGTCCCCCTGAAACAGGGGTGCGCGGATTTTGGCTACACTGCAAACACAGAGTCAACTCAAAACCCTGCAGTAGCCTAGATCCAGCTGGGTCTTAAAGGCCTCTTCAAAAGGAAAAAATATAACAGTTGAGAAGATTGCAAAACAATTTGGGATAAAACCACTGATGTATGTTAATGGATAGAACCCCCTGGTAGTGGTGGTGTGTCCACAGTAATGACACTCCTTTTCACACAGGGTCAACCACTCATAGTAATGCCATGTCATCTTCAAATACAGTATTGTAGCCTACATACTGTATGCATATAGTTGTTTATACCTCGTGCACTGTAGCATTGTATTCATCCACTGTAAACTTCACAGCATATTTAAATGGATTACTGGAATAATCAGGGACAATTAAGTGGCCCTCTACTTCTGTGAAATATAAATATCTGTACTGTATCTTAATTTACCTCAGCGGATGTAGGTGGTGGTCTATTTTCAGTTTTATTGGACACTGGTAATAACTTATTTTGTTAAAATAGATAGGAAATGTGCTTGTGTAAGATTTGGTCACCCCCTTTCACCTTACAGACACGCAC
This sequence comes from Borostomias antarcticus, assembly GCF_949987555.1. Classification (NCBI taxonomy): domain Eukaryota; kingdom Metazoa; phylum Chordata; class Actinopteri; order Stomiiformes; family Stomiidae; genus Borostomias; species Borostomias antarcticus. Next base: position 8,489,579 of record NC_140237.1, read on the forward strand.
ACACATGCACATACACACGCACACACAGAGTGTACTATAACAAGGGCTCCTTTCACTCACAGAGCAGAACTGACGACATCAGCTACCAGCCCTGTTGGGCAAATAGAAATGTACAGTAATTTTATTATTCCAGTGACTCAAGGCCACATCCTATTTACAACAGCCTGCTGCCTCAGAAACACAGGGTCCACTGAGACCCAGACGGAAGGTGAAAGACTCTTTTGTTGTCTTTACCTGGAATGTTTGGGTGGTGACCCTCCTGGAATGAGACGGGAGTGATTGATCTTTGTTGTGCGTCAGGTCTCCAAGTTAAACAGAGCTCCTATTTTCTGCTTAGTAGAAATCATAAGGACTACTGTGATGATTTAAAAAGGTGTGTATTACAGCCACATACAGAGGTGCATTGCACCACTTGTCTGACAGTAACAAGATTATTGTCTAAGGCGTTCCATTTTCACTGCAGGCATACAATAAAACTCGAACCAGTAACAGTATTTTTATTTGGCTTTCCTTTACACATTTTGAGAATACAGACATTCAAGCATAAACTGGTAATTTCAGGCACATCAGGATAGATTCTACAGATCTTCAGAAATGGGAATATCATACCTAAAAGTGAGTTTTGTTGCAGGAGTGCCTTAGACCAGAAGGATTATCATTAGAATTCAGTGCCATATCCAACCATTTATATTCTATGCTGTCCACATGACGGTGTATATTGTGACGACAGCAGACGCTACATTGAAATCAGACCTGCCATGAATGATGAGGCCTGGCCTGGCTCATAGTATGATCCATACTCTATTTCTGTTCTGAAGGGAGCACAAGGTGAATTCTTTGATTGTAATTCTCTGTTTCTGATAGGTCACAGCAGGCGAAAGGGAGGCACAGCCTCCACATACAGTAACTTGAGGCATAAGAAGTGCATGCGTTAAGCAAACTTAAGGACTAGAAGAAACTCGCACTGCGATGGGGTGTCCTGAGCCTGTCTCGTGAGGTTATATTAGAAAAACATGGAACAGATACCAGTTTCTTCATGAGAGCTGGTTGATACACACGTAGAGATGCTATGCACTGCACAGCCTGCTGGAAGATGCCGGCAACACCACTGAACACAAAGACAAGAAAAGACTGAAACATGTCCTCTTGGAGTCCATTCCAATTCATCTACAGCCTCTTAAATTAATACAACGAGTTTTACACTGGACTGAAATTGAAGTGGAATAGACCCCAATCCTGTTCCATTGATCAGATTCCTCGTGGGGCTGTAGAGAACCCTCTCAGCTGTTTGGCAATGACAGGCTCAGTACATTGCAGTACCAAGCCTGCCCAGTGTGCAAGATACTATTACTTTGTGAACTCAATAAATAATTGGATGTGTATTCACATTACGTGCTCTGCTCTAGACAACTGATATAGGTCTGTGGCATAAACACTACAGCATGTTGCAAGTGGGGTTTGCTTGCTTTCTCTCATGGCTCGGATTAAATACAATTTTACTAAATAACATTTCCCCTATTAACCATTTATTTTATCGGGGCATTTTGCTCCCAAACTAAGGTTTGTCTGATTTTTTCACACATCCAAAGATGCCTGTCAGGAATCTATATCCCACGCCAGTTGTTCAACAGAACCCTTTACAGTACCTGCTTTAGAACCCTTTACAGTACATGCTTTAGAACCCTTTACAGTACATGCTTTAGACCAAATCCTCAGGTGTAAATGAATGAAATGAGTTGGAAAACATCAAACATGCTTTGATTTTCAGATCCCTTTAACATGTCACATCCTCTTCGTACAAGACGTTGGTGACTCATAATTGCTTGCTGCAATTGCACATGTAGCACACCAGATCTGTCTCTGCTGTAGGCTACTTTGCCTGGTTCATACAGTATCTGCTGCAAACAGACATGAGTAGAGAACAACCACCTATCAAATGCTGCTCTCCTCCCACCGTGAGTGTGCAGGCAGCTTCAGTAACTCTCTGACAGTCAAGTATCTATCCGACTGAACCGAACCATCCCTTGGCTCATACCAGAGTGCTAAACCACCTCTTCATATCATTCAGTCTAGGTGGAATATTTACGTCTGGATTTTTTTTCCTGTTGTGGAACAAACCTGGACCTGATCAAAGAGAGACTGATGATCATCTATAGTCACACAAGTCTGGTTGGCATGGCAACAACTCCCACTTAATTAACAGCATAACTCAGCAGGTTGATACAATTATAAAACAATTTTTTTTTTTTTAAAAAGCATAACTTTTGGGAACAAAAACAGCAAATCAGGATAATTTTTCTTTTTTTAAATAGTCACATATTAGAAACAAACATAGGAAAATGGTACTGCTCTAGCTTGCTTTGGTCTTTTCATGTATCTACAAGGTGGACATTTAAAAATGTAAATCTTCTTCCATAAGATAAAAATGGCATTTGTGCTGTACATGTTTTTGCTCTTTGTCTGTTATTCCGCTCAGTGAAGTCTGCTGCTGGTCGATCCTGATCGATCTCTGGTTGATCCTGATCGATCTCTGGTGGATCTCTGGATTCTGTTGCTGGATGTGACTGCTGTTGGTGACACGCATGCACGCATGCACATGCATGCAGGCACACGCACGCACACACACACACACACACACGCACGCACACACACACGCACACACGCACGCACGCACACACACACACGCAGGCACACACACACACACGCACACACACACGCACACAGTATTTGAAACAACTTTAATGTACCTGATTTTATCTGATAATGAGGGCTTGGAGGAAATGACAGATTTTTGTAAAAGAGCGAGTACTCACACTGGATACATTCCACCCGAGGTTTCTCCCACTGTCCGTCTGCCAGGCAGCGCACCACAGGAATGTGGCGCTGTGTGAAGCCAGCGTTACACTGGTAGCGGATGATGGAGTTGACTGGGTACTGCTCCCTCTGCTTCCCAAACGACCTGGCGTTCTCCACTACAGGCGGAGAGCCACAGGACACTGGGGGGAGCAGGGACACACCAGATGAGATCTCACCTGGCACAGCCTTGACAGTAGGCAAAAACATGGTTCCTTAATGTAGCTACATCTCCCTCAGGCCATATAGAATAGAATATACTTTATTGTCCCCTCAGGGAAATTTGTCTTGGACTCGTTTGCTGCACAAATCAACTCTATACATAGAAACAGAGGAGGACAACACATCACATGTCTCACATACATATACTACACACAACACGTTGTCCACAGCATATTGCACATACAAAACCCATTACACATATTACTCACAACACATTGCACATACACAACACATTGCACATACACAACACAACACATTGCACATACATAGACTATTGCACACAACCCACATTGCACTCGTATCAGATGTAAAGTGTACAGGCTGACCACACCCCGGTCTCTGTGTGTACCTGGGCCGGTCTTGCAGGTGAAGGGCAGATGGTAGTTGCAGGGCACGTCATTCCACTGGCCATTCTCATGCCAGATCATCACCACACAGTCTTCTCCAGAGCTGAAGTAGTTGTCGGGCTGGTTTGGCCTCCAGTTCTCAAATTGCTGAGGTGAAGGCAGGATGTTAGTCTATAAAGCGTTGTCTCTACACTAGTCGCCTGGAGAGCTCGCAGTAAACGTGCTGTTTAGCAACGCATACGCATAGATAAGCGAGTATTTTGCGGCAAGTTAATGTCTGAGGACCTGCACGGTCGGCCGCAGACGCTCCAGAGGGATGCAGGAGACGCGTGGCGGACGAGGGTGCGCAGTGAAACGCAGGTCTACACGGTTGACTCACCACGGGGGTCCCGTCTGTCCAGCGGAAGTCATTCTCCACCGTCTTGTCATTCAGGCCGATCCACTGATAGTCCTGGGCGTTCGCTTCATGGATTAGGGGGAAAAGGGTGATAATATGCTCTCACAATCTCTCTCTCTCTCTTTAACACACACACACACACATGCGCACACGCAAACAGGGGGACTGCCGACGGAAACTAGCCTTTAGGCTAAAATCCAGTGCATTTACACTGTGTGTTAATTAAGGTACGTTGTCCCTCTTAATCAAATTAACTAAAACAAACAAACAAACACACACACACAAAGACAAATACACTCACAGTTGACAAAGTGCTGCTCCTCGGGCGTGATGATGCTGACCAGGTGAGCGTGGAGGTCCCTGCAGCGTTGCTCTGCGTCCAGCCAGGTTGCCCTCTCAGGGAAGTGCAGGTAACAGTTCCCCTGAAACTTGGTCCAGCCCTCCTCACAGGGCTGCTCATCTGGACCAGCAACACAACAGGTGTGAAATCCACGAGCATCCCAGCGTCACAAACTCTCAGTTGAAACTTCCTTCAAACCTCATACTGTACATGACACCTGGGACAATCACACATGGCCCTAGAGGCCATTAGCAACACTAGTCCTAACTTGGGGGAAAACTATCTTTTCAACTCTAACTTGAAACTCAAACGATCCTTTTAGTCCATAGCTACAGGGTAAGTAAGGTTGGAACGAAAACCAAAATACTGCAGGCCCGTAGCCAGGGGGGGATCGGGTGGATCGAACGAACCCCCCCTCACGACCAAAGGTCCAGAATTTAAGACCAAAGGTCCAGAATTTAAGTCCAAAGGTCCAGAATGTAAGACCAAAGGTCCAGAATGTAAGACAAAAGGTCCAGAATTTAAGACAAAAGGTCCACACTCCCCCCCGCGTCAACAAATCGCCCGACAATCAAAATAATCTGTCCGCCCGACAACCCCCCTGCCCCCCCCTCGAAACGATACGGGCCACTATTGGAAAAAACGAACCCCCCCATCCACAAGGCTGGCTACGAGCCTGTACTGTATCTATTACCCAATCTCTTCCATTCAGAAGCACACAAGGATCTTCTCAACAGCCATGTGTGGGTTATTGGTGGTGGTACTGGTAGCTTCAGCTGATACACAGTGCTTGATAGTGCACAACCCCTGCAGTGTTTCAAGGCTCATACTTGGAGGTATGCTTTTACTTTTGACAAATTATTTTTGTCTTGCCTAAGAAGCCATTATGTAATTGTTTAAAAGTCAGGTATCCAAGCATTACATCTTTCCATTATGGAGTCATTGCAACAACATGGAAAGTTGGTAGATAGATATGTCCAGTAGTAGTTGACCTGCGGGCCGCTCCTTGCAGAGGGACATCTGTATACGTAGTAGACCTTGATAATTTCCACAGTTTTTCTCCAGTGTAACATTCAAGGGCTTCATTCATTCCACCACCACACCTTAATGACTTCACAAATTCACTTAACGGCTACTTCAGCTACTTTGCACACCTGCTGACAAGGAAGGGCAATAAAAACATACCTCTATTCATCACCCCTTAACCTATCCCTCTCTCTCTACCCCAGAAAAAAACACAGAGCACAGCCCAGAGTCGGGTTGCCTTCAGGCACTGATCTTTGTCATTGATCTTTTCCTCCAAATGCTGATGGTCAGGATTTGGGATGGTAAAGCTGATCTTAGATCTGTGGCTTACGGCAATTACACAACCTCCACACGGCATCCACACAGCCAACTGACTCAAACTCCAAACCATCATCAAACATGCTAATGAAGACCAGTGGCTTCACATCTACATTGCTCCTGTTGTTTTTGAGAGGTTGTTGTTAGTATTCATTAGCTGAAGCCGACCTCATACCGATCTCGCAGCGGTCTCCTCTGTAGCTGGGCAGGCATAAGCATTTGTAAGAGTCCGCACTTTCAACACAGGTGGCTCCATTGGAACACGGGTTGGAATGGCAGATATCAACCTCTGTAACAAAGGGGTGCGGGTGAGACCGGCGTCTCAGGGGGAGACGGGGGAGGGACGGGGGAGACGGGGGAGATGGGGGCGATGGGGGAGGGACAGGGGAGACGGGGGAGATGGGGGAGAGACAGGGGAGATGGGGAACAGACAGGGAGATGGGGGAGAGACGGAGGAGACGGGAGAGATGGAGGAGAGACGGGGAGATGGGGGAGAGACGGGGGAGATGGGGGAGAGACGGGGGAGATGGGGGAGAGACGGGGGAGATGGGGGAGAGACGGGGGAGAGACGGGGGAGATGGGGGAGAGACGGGGGAGACGGGGGAGATGGAGGAGAGACGGGGAGATGGAGGAGAGACGGGGAGATGGGGGAGGGACGGGGGAGACGGGGGAGATAGGGGAGGGACAGGGGAGACGGGGGAGATGGAGGAGAGACGGGGGAGACGGGAGAGAGACGGGGGAGATGGGGGAGAGACGGGGAGACGGGGGAGACGGGGGAGATGGAGGAGAGATGGGGGAGATGGGGGGGAGACGGGGGAGACGGGGGAGATGGAGGAGAGACGGGGGAGACGGGAGAGAGACGGGGGAGATGGGGGAGAGACGGGGAGATGGGGGAGAGACGTGAGATGGGGGAGAGATGGGGGAGATGGGGGGGAGACGGGGGAGACGGGGGAGATGGGAGAGAGACGGGGGAGAGACGGGGGAGATGGGGAACAGATGGGGAGACGGGGGAGAGACGGAGGAGACGGGAGAGATGGGGGAGAGATGGGGGAGACGGGAGAGACGGGGAGATGGGGGAGAGATGGGGAGATGGGGGAGATGGGGGAGAGACGGGGAGATGGGGGAGATGGGGGAGAGACGGGGGAGATGGGGGAGATGGGGGAGAGACGGGGGAGATGGGGGAGAGACGGGGAGATGGGGGAGAGACGGGGAGATGGGGGAGATGGGGGAGATGGGGGAGATGGGGGAGAGACGGGGGAGATGGGGGAGAGACGGGGAGATGGGGGAGATGGGGGAGAGACGGGGAGATGGGGGAGATGGGGGAGAGACGGGGGAGATGGGGGAGATGGGGGAGAGACGGGGGAGATGGGGGAGAGACGGGGAGATGGGGGAGAGACGGGGAGATGGGGGAGATGGGGGAGATGGGGGAGAGACGGGAGATGGGGGAGAGACGGGGAGATGGGGGAGAGACGGGGGAGATGGGGAGATGGGGGAGAGACGGGGGAGATGGGGGAGATGGGGGAGAGACGGGGGAGATGGAGGAGAGACGGGGGAGATGGGGGAGAGACGGGAGATGGGGGAGAGACGGGGGAGATGGGGGAGATGGGGGAGAGACGGGGAGATGGGGGAGAGATGGGGGAGATGGGGGAGAGACGGGGGAGATGGAGGAGAGACGGGGGAGATGGGGGAGATGGGGGAGAGACGGGGAGATGGGGGTGAGACGGGGGAGATGGGGGAGAGACGGGGAGATGGGGGAGAGATGGGGGAGATGGGGGAGAGATGGGGGAGATGGGGGAGATGGGGGAGAGACGGGGAGATGAGGGAGATGGGGGAGAGACGGGGAGATGGGGGAGATGGGGGAGAGACGGGGGAGATGGAGGAGAGACGGGGGAGATGGGGGAGATGGGGGAGAGACGGGGAGATGGGGGTGAGACGGGGGAGATGGGGGAGAGACGGGGAGATGGGGGAGAGATGGGGAGATGGGGGAGATTGCGGTGAGACGGGGGAGATGGGGGAGAGACAGGGAGATGGGGGAGAGATGGGGGAGATGGGGGAGAGACGGGGGAGATGGGGGAGAGACGGGGGAGATGGGGGAGAGACGGGGAGATGGGGGAGAGACGGGGAGATGGGGGAGAGATGGGGGAGATGGGGGAGAGACGGGGGAGATGGGGGAGAGACGGGGGAGATGGGGGAGATGGGGAGAGATGGGGGAGAGACGGGGAGATGGGGGAGAGACGGGGAGATGGGGGAGAGACGGGGAGATTGGGGAGAGATGGGGGAGATGGGGGAGAGACGGGGGAGATGGGGGCGATGGGGGAGAGACGGGGGAGACGGGGGAGATGGGGGAGAGACGGGGGAGATGGGGGCGATGGGGGAGAGACGGGGAGATTGGGGAGAGATGGGGGAGATGGGGGAGAGACGGGGGAGATGGGGGAGATGGGGGAGAGACGGGGGAGATGGGGGCGATGGGGGAGAGACGGGGGAGACGGGGGAGATGGGGGAGATGGGGGAGAGACGGGGGAGACGGGGGAGATGGGGGAGAGACGGGGAGACGGGGGAGATGGGGGAGATGGGGGAGAGACGGGGGAGACGGGGGAGATGGGGGAGAGACGGGGGAGATGGGGGAGAGACGGGGAGATGGGGGAGATGGGGGAGAGACGGGGAGATGGGGGAGAGACGGGGAGATTGGGGAGAGATGGGGGAGATGGGGGAGAGACGGGGGAGATGGGGGAGATGGGGGAGAGACGGGGGAGATGGGGGCGATGGGGGAGAGACGGGGAGATTGGGGAGAGATGGGGGAGAGACGGGGAGATGGGGGAGAGAGGGGGGAGATGGGGGAGAGACGGGGAGATGGGGAGATGGGGGAGAGACGGGGGAGACGGGGGAGATGGGGCAGAGACGGGGGAGACGGGGGAGATGGGGGAGATTGATAGAGACGGGGAGATGGGGGAGATGGGGGCGATGGGGGAGATGGGGGCGATGGGGGAGAGACGGGGGAGATGGGGGAGAGATGGGGGCGATGGGGGAGAGACGGGGGAGATGGGGGAGAGACGGGGGAGATTGATAGAGACGGGGAGATGGGGGAGATGGGGGCGATGGGGGAGATGGGGGAGATGGGGGCGATGGGGGAGAGACGGGGGAGATGGGGGAGAGATGGGGGCGATGGGGGAGAGACGGGGGAGATGGGGGAGATGGGGGAGGGACAGGGGAGATGGGGGAGGGACAGGGGAGGGTGGATCTGGGAAGTCATGGAATCAGAATACTTAGAGCTGTTGCAACATCATGGTCCAGACTTTAGCTGTACTGCGATTTTACATGATTGAATAATGACATTTAAGTGTTGAAACGTGTGAATGCTAGCTTCATTCATAAGTTTGGTAGAGATGTACAGTGCATTATATTGCATCTTGTCATATTTGCAGTTAGCCTAAGTCTGAATCAGCATTTTTGTTGGGCAGCAGATCAGAGTTCAGATTCATGTACTGTAGGCACAGAGTGCGTGTACCCTGGAATTAGCAGACATGCAGCAGTACGGAGATGGAGCTTAATGGAGCTTATTGGCATACAGCAGAGCAAACACAAGGTAGGACGACAAGACAGTCACCCTGAACCAGTGTGACACAAAGAAAGGGCCAGGACCTCCACATACACACACGTGCTGCCACCCCCGTAGACATACTGTAGTGTGACATACAACACAAGTGAAACCCAATACAGATGCAGGCAACATGAACCGATGACAACACACAACACAACACATCTCGACACAACACAAAACAGAACCAAGGAACAAAAAAACTCGCCAAACATAACAGGAGAATTGTTATGGATAAATGCGTAGCTTAACACCCGATTAACAGAATGCAACAGAGAATCAACATAGTGTAACCATGCAAGGAGTACACTGATCAGAAACATTGAAAAACTTTACTTGCAAAGATGTTTTACATTTACATGTACAGTACAAGCTTCAGAAAGAGAGTCCAATCAGAAATCAGAAAGTCTAAAAGCTTTGAAGATGTTCAATTTAGCATATATGATCTCCCATCGTGAGGACTCACCATACTGGCACTCCTTCCCTGTCATCCCAGGAGGGCAGTGGCACAGACCAATGCCATCCTCCACTGAGCACAATCCTCCACCACACGGGTTAGGCTCACATGGGTTAGGGCCACCTAAAGACGAACATAGAGCTGCAGTTTGTAATCATTTGGCATTGATCATTTTGATTGCATCGGAATACCAACAATTTCATAGAGTGGTATCACAAAGACCCAATGAGAGAGAAGATCTCACCCTTTGCTGATGCCGGTTCTTCCATGACAGAAGGTGTCGGCAAGAAGATGGCAGGGGCTGTGGTGGCCGCAGCAGCCAGACCTGCAGGCGCCAGGACAGGACCAAAAGTAACATAGATCTCCTCTGTGGTCATCACCAGCTCTGCTCCTGCCAAGGCCTCCTCGGGTCCCTCCGTGCCTACGGCCAGCTCCCTGTCGCTGGGAGGAGAGGACACGATCATGGGGTGGGGGTCTCCGGAGTAAGCCCCAGAGGAAGCACCGCTAGCTTGGGTTGTGTAGGTCTCCCCACTGCCTGAGTGGAGGCCACTGCTGGTGCTTCCCTCTCCACTAATCTCCACTGGCCCCTTCCCCAGCTCCATGGAGACAGTGGTCACTGTGGAAACTTCAGTCAGGACCTCATCGGTCATGAAGGTAACTACCCCCTCTTCTGCGCTGGCAGACCACCCAGATCCAGATGTAGAGGCTGCAGACGTGGCCCCCGATGGGAAACCAGATGTGTAGCCTCCACTGTCTCCAGAACCGTACTGTAAGAACCCAGAGGTTTCCTGCTCTCCTGACGGTGACCCCGTGAGGTCTGTGAGCCCTGACCCCAGGAAGGTCACACTTGAAAAGAGCCCAGAGCCACTACCCGAGAAGGTTGAACTGTCGAGGTCACCGCTAGACAGGCCGCTCGTCATCCCTGAGCTGTCCCCGGAGCCGCTGAGCTCCAGACGGCCCCCGCCCAGCTCCTGCTCCCTGCTGGCGTGCGGGGTGGACACCTCCCACAGTTTGCCGTCGATCAACAGGACCTGAGTGTCTCCACTGCCTGACTCCTCCCCAGACATGCCGCTTGAACCTGAGAGAGAGTGTCCCCATGGAAATCCACTGAATCCAGAAAACTCCTTGCCAGAGCTGGAACCTGAAGACATGCCAGAAAACTCCCCGCTCTCCCCAGAGCTTCCAGAGCTGTCCGACGTCGAGCCGCTATCCTCAGAGCCGAAGCCAGAGCCGCTGTGTGATCCCGACAGGTCTCCACTGCCACTGAAAGTCGCTGAGCCCATCCCGGAAGGAAAGGTCAGAATCCCTGTGCTTCCCTCACCAACCTCCAGAGAACCTCCAGATCCAGAGCCCTCTCCGGACAGAAGAACGTCACTTCCTGAGAAGATGACTGTTATCCCAGATCCCTCTCCACTGAGCCCTGAGCCAGACAGGTCTCCGCTGCCCAGGCTCGACGCTCCTCTGGGAATCACAGCAATCCTGCCGCCTGAGGCTCCCCCAGATCCAGACAGATCCTCAGAGTGATCACCAGACAGATCTCCAGAATGATCACCAGACAGATCCCCAGAATGATCACCAGACAGATCCCCAGAATGATCACCAGACAGATCCCCAGAGTGATCACCAGACAGATCCCCAGAGTGATCACCAGACAGATCTCCAGAATGATCACCAGACAGATCTCCAGAATGATCACCAGACAGATCCCCAGAATGATCACCAGACAGATCTCCAGAATGATCACCAGACAGATCCCCAGAGTGATCACCAGACAGATCCCCAGAATGATCACCAGACAGATCCCCAGAGTGATCTCCAGACAGATCCCCAGAATGATCACCAGACAGATCTCCAGAATGATCACCAGACAGATCCCCAGAATGATCACCAGACAGATCCCCAGAGTAATCACCAGACAGATCCCCAGAATGATCACCAGACAGATCCCCAGAATGATGACCAGACAGATCCCCAGAATGATCACCAGAGGATCCACTGGCTCCAGATGCTCCAGAACCAGAACCTGACGGCTCTACAGAGATGGGAGCTGCGACAGAGGGAAGGACTGTGGAGAAAAGAAAAGAGAATAGAGGGCAAGTCAGAGGAGAACACAAAGAGAACAATAAACATCAGTTAACTTCATCAATTACTCTTATATCCCTCATGTTGTTGTTTTTTATATAAAGAGAGATGTGATTACATACCAGGCCTCATTAAATCAATTATTGATGTGCGGTTAACCAGAGCCTCTTCTATTTCTGTAAAGTTCAATCCAGTTTCATTGGCAAGATAGATGTCCGCTGAGGAGAAATCAGTTTGATGAGATTAAATTGGTTTAGATAAAAGTCCCACAAGTCACCCAATGAATGATGTCAGTTGTTTACCTCTGAAGCAGTAGGCATCATATCTGGCATATGGGCCTGGGTAGCCAGTCTGGTTGGGGTGGGAATAGATAGTGTGTACCCCAGTCCTGCCAGCCCCGCACTGGGCCCGAGGTTGGTTAATAGGGTAGCGGACGCTACGGTCCAGGAGCCAGCCTGCACGGCACTTGTTAAAACCCAGTCTCCAGGCAGCGAAGAGCTCTCCTGTGGAGGCCAGGGTAGCGTTCTGACCCTGACAATGGGCCAGGGCCTCGTCATAGGTGAAACCCTCACTGGAACCTGCATGAAAAAGCTGGCCTGGAGGGGAGAGAATAGTGGAAAAGTGGGAAGGAGGGACAGCGAGAGTTGAGGGAGTGCTTTCACAAGTGTCATTTCTACTGCAATTATACAACAGAGGTCAAGGGTAAGATCTTTTCTCACCCTTGAGCCTGTCGATGTAGCAGTATACATCATATCGCTCATCTGCTGGCCTCAGGCCGTAGGACCTCACTCCTGGCAGATGCTCTAGGTCTCCAGCACACTTCTCCCGAGGAAACACGATGGGATACCTGGACAGGAAAATAAGCAGGATTATTCACTGAATATGAATTACACAGGTATGAGTCCTCCTCATCACCTTCATTCCAACAGTACCTGACAGTCTGGTCCAGGAGCCAGCCTGCATCACACTGGTGGAGGCCGGCCAGGTAGGCCGCCTGGAGCTGCTCCGGGGAGGCGATGGAGGCTCCAGCACTCTGACACGCCAGCTGGGCCTCCACAAAGGTGAACAGATAGCGGCTAGAACCTGCACGGTAGTGGAACACCACGCCTAGACAAAGAGAGGAGAACGTTTGAAAGTAATTTGTTTATTTTGGTGGATCCGGTTCAGTTTCATCGCAATGCACTACGAACACAGTCTTTGCTTAAATTTGCCAGAGCAGAATCATCATAATTCTCATAATAGAGGGGATATCACCTCAAATTCAATGTGGAATACTTTTGCATGGTGATTCATGTAATTATCACCTCTCTAGGGAATCATGAAATTATGTTTTGGGATCAATATCATACTTCCACAGCATTGTATTCTGAACATACAACATTAAACTTAGCTCAGATTTGGCTCATATCTTCTTGTCACTGACCTGCTGGAGGCGTCACATCGCCTGGTCCGACCGTGGCTCTCTGCAGCCCCTCGGTGATGAGCTCTGTGCCGCTGGGTGGGTGGGGTAGGGGCAGCTCCGTGAAGCTAAGGCTGGGGGGCCTCTGGGTGACCAGGGCTCCCTGTGCCTCGCTCTCTGTTGTGCTGCTCCTGAAGAACACCTCGGGGCTCTCAGTTACCTTGGTGACGCTTAGCACGCCACTTCCATCCTCTGTCCCCGACCGCATGCCAGAACCCTCCTCATCAGAGGATTCTGGGTAAGACATATGAGGAGGAGTAACATGGGTCATGTGCACATTCATTAGAGTAATTTGTTTACCTATAGGAGTCATTGTACAGTAGCACAGAACCTACCTGTGTAGCAGAAGGCATCATATCGGGAGTCTGGGTGAGGGTATCCTGTCTGGTTGACATGTAGGTACACTGTCCTCACCCCAAGAAGTCCCCCTCCACACTGTGGCCTGGCAATGTTGATGGGGTAGCGAACGCTCCTGTCCCCGAGCCAGCCTGCACTGCAGACGTCCAGCCCAGCCTGCCAGGCCAGGTAGAGCTGGCCAGTGGTGGCTAGCTTGGCTTCCTGCTTGGAGCACTGCTCCTCAGCCTCGGCATGGGTGAACTTGGCCACAGACCCAGAATAGAACACCCTGCCTAGGTCAGAGAAGGATGATGGCAGACTATTATGATGGCTTAAAATGAACATGGGTCAACCAGAAACACGTGTGAAGGATCAGAGATGTATGTACCTGTCATCTTCTCAGCGAAACAGTATACGTCATAAGTCTCGTTGACGTCTCTTACTCCATAGGTTCTCACCCCAGGGAATTCATCTTTGTCTCCATAGCAGTTCTCGCGTGGGTCATGGATTGGGTACCTATGATTCAAAGAAAAACGGTTACTGAGGTATCTAATCCACAATGTGCGCTTATCCACAATTACCATCTATTATTGCTATTATTGCATTAATAATACCAATATGTTTAGTTGCACAGTAACTGGAAAAATCATCAGCAATAGTTTAGCAGTATTTAGCAGTGTAAGCTTCCCTTGTGAGGTAATGTCAAACAGAGGTGATATCAGAGACATGTAAACAGAGTTGTTTAGGGTTGGCCAAGCGTGCAGGGGTGGAAACAGGACAGAGGAGAGGCTGTAAGTCTGGAGGAAGTGACACGTTCAGGGGCTCAGTCCAGGCAGACGTCTGTATTTAGAAGGTTTGCTCAACCGAATGCTAACATTAAACTCTGTCGAAATGGAAAACTTTCAAACCAAAACACAATGGTGCGTCATCTTCTATCCGTATCCACAGAACCGAAAAAGTGAGCTGTTAAGTTCTGTCACTAGGTGAAGGGACACGCACATGAAGAAGAAGCTAGATTATGCCAGTAAGAGATGTTTGAGTGTAACAGACACACCTGACAGATTGGTCAGAGAGCCAGCCGGCATCACACTGATGGAAGCCGTCGTCATAGGCAGCCTGCAGCTGCTCAGGGGTGGCGATGACAGCACTGTTCTGGACACACGCTGCCTTGGCCTGCTCAAAGGTCAGACTGTAGCGTGTGGTGATGGCTCTGTAGTGGAACACAATACCTAGGGAGGGAAACAGGTTTCAGACGACAACCTTTTCTCCATATCGCTTCCTGGATGCTAAGATGGTAGGCAGGTTAACTACTGTAGGCTACTGACAGCCTCCTCTACCTCCAAAGCAACGTCATAATTATTTGGCACTGTAATGTGTGCTGTTGTAGTAGGCTACTACAAGCTCTCCCGGTACAGCCTGGAACATGGCTTATAAATACAGTTGAATAGGCGTGTTCAATTGTAACCTTTGATTGACTGGTGATTGAAAAAAAACAAAAAACATAAATGACAAAAGGAATTAACAATAACACTGCAGATTACGAGAAAGCTGAATGACATATCTTTTCTGAATTATAGGAATCGTGGGATCATAGGCCTACAGAATAGATTTCCTATACTTCCTTGCAAATTTGTCTTGTACTGCTGCCGGTAAGGACATTTTACAAGTGTCTGCTCTGCTTAAATTTGAACGGCTTCTGAAGAACGTTCCAAATTGTTTGCATAAATTAAACATGATAAATAGACATCGCAATGAGGGTTTCAAAACTTACAGTAGCTTCTGTGAAACATTCGCAAAAGGAAATCAAAAGTGAGGCTAAAGGCAAAAGCGCCTACTTGGCAATATTCTCTGCCTGCACATGGAGGGGGACTAGCCTATACATACACCATGCTACATTTTGCATCAATGAGTAGTATTACTACTCCCTCTTGAGGCTGAGAGCGGTATTTCCAGAAATACCCCCAAAATACCATTGAGATCCCGTGGGTAAGATTACTACTCCCAAGGGCTCCCTACTCTACTACAAAGTCAATTTTTCCTATGTAACAGAACAGGGAGCTGTGAGATTGTTATGACCCTACCTTGAACCTGGATGTGGACTGTGTCATGGTTGTCCTCGATGCCATGCTGGACCTCACAGCGGTAGGTGCCTGAGTCGTTGGAGTGCAGCTCTGTGATCTTAATGCTGCCGTCTGTGGGGTTCATAGGGTAGCCTACCATGTGAACCCTGTCCAGGTAGTCCTCCTCTATCCGTATCCGTCCTTCCATGGCCACAAGGATGACAGACACCTTGTCCTTGGAGACGCGGCTCCATTTGATGCGGTGAGCGAGGGGGGCTATGAGGGGGGCTCCTGGGTCAGGGACAGAGTGGTCCTGGGAGAGGGACGGGCATCACAGCTACTCAATGATAGGACAGCAAATGAATGAACCATCTAACTGAATATTTAGCACAAATATAGACTCCCACCTGGAAGTAGCAGGGTAGTAGCATAGTACCGCCTAGTAGAGGGTACTGTGGGCGCTTCAGAGGGATGCTGACACTCAGGACATCCTCAGGGTCTTGGGAGGATGAAGATACGCATATATAGAAACATACTTGCACACAAATACTAACACATACATACTGGACTGTGTATAGCATGGAATAATATTGTTGTTGTATGTTGTTGCTCAATATGTTTTTGTTACTTGAGCAAGCTACAAATGAATTGCCCCATGTGGGATCAATAAAGTTGTCTGAATCTGAATCATACAGTATGTACACATCCGCAATAAAGGGAAATGTTATTTCTTGTACAGAAAGCATATTGAAACGTACCCAGAAAGGAGTGGTCCTCATACATAAATGATGAGCTGAATGTTGCTGAGCTGACTTGCAGAAACACCGATAGTAATAATATCCACTTGTTCATATTTTACCTGAAATCAAAAAGAAAAAAAAAACAATTCACCACTATACCATTTAAATGTCAGATATTAGTCATTTCTACAGCTCTATGAATATTACAGAAAACTCTATCAGGTTTTAAACCCTTAAGGTACCAACCCATCCTGTGCAGTTTTCCAATACTGCTCCCATAATGCATGACATCATGGCTAACATAGTGGAGGGCAGGAACAGTACACTATTATGAGTACAGTACGTTTTGAATTGCCATTTCTAGACCAGCTTAAGCATAGAAGTATAGCCTAAAGAGTGCAGGGTGTTTGAGTTAAAGCTAGTGAACAATGTAGTTTTGCTGAAGGAACATGACCAACAAATGAGCCATGAGGGTGAGACTTTCACCTAACACAATTAGTTACTATGAACCCCATGCTATTTTCAGACTGGCAGCTACACCCCCACATAATGTAGAACACAACACACGTTTTCCACACTAATCTTAACATACATAATACTGTAAGGCAGTACACACTTAAACATGGACTATAATGCCAGTAGTAACATCACAATGAACGGTGGATATATTCAAAAATACAAGGCAAATCTTAATCTTTACACTTGCTCAAAGCTCTCCGGTTTGGACTATGCTGCCTTATACAGTGTGTAACTTGCATGTATGACTTGCAGTGTGACTGATGAGTGGAGGACAGATTTATATGACGGAGAAGCACGGAGGAGCATTCCCCTACTGGGCCGCTGTCCTGGGATAACCTCTCAGGTGAGCGACAATTCCGTCTGCTCAGGCTGAGGGAGGCCACTCTGGCAGGGGCCACGGATTCTACAGGTCCCTGCCAGCTGAAATGCCCCATGGCCATACCCATGTGGAGGACTTCAACCGGACACTTTGTGGCAGTAGAAATATAGATTAGACTCACTTTTTAGTGCATAAAGGGTTCCATTATGTAGATGTGACCCACAAGAAAACTGGTATAGCAAAGAGTTACCTTGTAGGCATATGACCTGAAACTTTTTGTTTCAAACTAGGAGGCGCGAGGCTTTTCAGGCATAAATTGACTATAACATCTTGTTTCACTAAGTGACAGTTAATTAGCCGTCAGGTTATGCGAAAACAGAGCTACCTCTACACTGTGTCCATTCAGCCAGTGTGGTGTGGTCGAGTCCCATAAGAGCAGGTCTGTTCCCCCCAAAGTTGGTATTATAGGAGCTCTGACGACATTAAGGCCAATGTAAACACTAGTGCATCCAGAGGACGCCCTTTCCAGCCAACTGCAGACCAATGGCAGCTGAACACTGTTCACATTCAGATAACTGGGTTGAAAAGTGCCAGACATGTGAGCAGCTGAGGTCCATGTTACATGAGTTTGTTATGGCTCACTTTGTCAGACAGCAAAGGATTTTGAAAGTGGGTCCATCTTAAAATCATAAAATTAAAACGTGGCCATTATTTAAGATGCACTCAAATGGGCACCGGAATTGCCCTTCTTCCATGTATCACATCAAGGGGCCTGTCTGTAGGGAAGCAGCCACACTTCACTATGGAAAGACTGGTCTTTATTGGTTTCAATTAGACATTTAAGACAGAGCTGGGAACAACTGTTCCATGGTAGCCTACCAGAGATGCGTTGGAGAGGCAGTCACTCTGAGCAGACAGTAGGCTAGTGATAGAGATGATGCTTGCAGGTCACTCACTCAACACTAGGCATATGTCGTCTGAGTGAATTCACTGAAATGGTTCAACACGAGTGACCAACTGAATCGATTTAGATAGGCTAGCCTAGGCTACAATGACAATTCAATTGGTAAAAGCAGAGCAACAGACAAAATAAAGAAACCAGACAGACAGACAGAAAGAAAGAAAGAAAGAAAGAAAGAAAGAAAGAAAGAAAGAAAGAAAGAAAGAAAGAAAGAAAGAAAGAAAGAAAGAAAGAAAGAAAGAAAGAAAGAAAAAAAAAGAAATCAAACAAACACCGGCACTTATTTTAGCCGAGTAGGCTACCTTCTGAAATGAGAACTGTGAAAAGGTAAATCACTGTAGTGGTGTCCTCCGTGTTGTTTCCAGGGATGTGAAGATAAATCTCTGAAGGGATTTCTTTAGTGCGCGAGTTAAATCCCAGTCAGCAGGTGACCTCTCTCAGGAAGAGCGGAAAGTCTCCTCACAACAGGAGCGAGTTTAGCTGTCAGAATGCAAGGAGGTCGAGGAGAGGGAATCTCAGATGTTAGGGGAGGGAAGATGGAAAAGAAATGTATTCAACATAGCCCACCTCCTTTTTACTTTATGCCAGAGAAATGAGGTAATGGTTCACTTTTACAGCCCTTAAAGCTCAATGAGATAACTTTTTTATGGTTCAATATTCACTTTTACTTGCTATTAGTTTATGAATTGGCCTTATAGCAAAAACCCAAAATAATGTTTGTGACATGAGACTGCATGAGACCCTGTGAATGTATTATTTTAGGGCCCCTCTTATCCGAACCCAACGGGACCGAAGGTCATTCGTATCTCTGAAATGTCCAGATGACTGAAACTTCTGTTAAAATGCACCAAATTCAATAAGTGGTATACTTGTTTCATATAGACTCATAATAGACCCTTAATTACTTGTGAAAATGCATCAAAATTGCAATCAAATAGCCAACTAAACTCATATAGCCTAGAATAGACCTACAGTAGCCATAATAAAATAAACGAATTTCCACTTGACTGCATGCTTTGATCAAATACAGTACTTTATTCTCAAATGAGGCTTACGCTTTCTGGCTACCAAGGAATGCAGCTCTCGCGGACTCGTTTGCGTTTTGCGCTCGACATCAGATTCACTTCCCTTGAACGGAAAATAAATCAAAACGCCGCTGATATCGTGACTATCAAGGAAAATGTCGAAGGGTATATATCACCAAATGAAGATAACTGATGAGAAAGTGTGTGTTGTGTCTTGACGGATATCTGAGGAAGATATGAAGATTGAAGACGCGGAACGTTGCAGTCGGCGGTGGAACCTGAAACTGTTCAACATCCCTGAGACTATCAATGAAACCGCAGAGGATGTGAGAAGGCAAGTCTGAAATATTTGGTACAATGGCTCCAGAGGAGAAGAACAAGCCTGGCTTTCTCATTGACACTGTGCACCGACCGTATCGGTTGTCCAAGGGAAGATAGGAGCTCTCGTCCAGTGATAGTGCAGTTCACCATGCGCACCTTTAGGCAGAGAATCTGGAGGGCTTCGGTGAGCGCTACGGTGATGAAGGAGAAGAAGCTTCGACTCGCGGAGGACTTGACGCACTGGGAGAGGGTGTGTCGACAGAAGCTTTGGCCCCTTGTCGAGAAAGCACGCAAGGAGGGGAAGAAAACATCGTGGCACGGTGCTGATGTGATCATCGATGGAAGAAGAGTGTCCGCTGATAAAACTACTTAGGTCTCAACTGACTCTACGGCCCTTGCACTCTATTTCCTTTACATGTGTGTTTTAACACACGTCTGCTGGCCAATCAGAAAAGAGTATTAACCCAGGCCATGGTATAATGTGTGTTTACCCGTTTTATTTAGGGTATTATTTTGAAGTAATAATAATGAAATGGATCGGCCTTAAAATTAAATTGGATTGGCCGATACGATCCAGCTGAAAAGGCCTAGATCGGCACCGATCTGATCCGGGATCGGTCAAAAAGATTGCTGAATGTAGTTCCTTCCAGTAGCCTTTAGGTGGTTCCAAAGGGAGCATATAACTGAGGAAATTGATTCGAGGGAGAACATTCATTTTAATAACCGAGATTCGAGAGTGAAAGGAAAATGGAGAGGTAATCCACTTTTGCAGATCATTCTTTACTTCTGCAAGCACGCTCTTATAGTTAACTGACACAGTGTTTGTAACTGAAGGGTGGATAGAGACCCCCAGGTATTTAAGATTCTGGACCACCGGTATATCTATTGGAGTAGTTAACTGTTCTGTAGCCTAGAAGAATTCAGAGGCATTAGTGCAGATTTCGCCCAGTTAATCTTATATCCGGATAATTGTCTAAAATCCTTAAATATATTTAGAAGGTGAGGAAGAGACTGGGAGACATTTTCAATAAAAAGCAGTATATCATCTGCATATAGCGACAGATAGTGTTTTGTGTTGTAAACAGTAATGGGATCATGATTAACCGATTGCCGGATAGCCTGTGCAACCGGTTCCAAAGATAGAACAAATAACAGAGGGGAGAGAGGGCAGCCCTCACGTGAACTACGGGAAACTGGGAAAAGTTTAGAACAGATATTACCCGTCAACACCATAGCTGTTGGGTTAGTATACAGTAGTTGAACTATTCTTATGGAATTTTTTCCAAAACCCATGCGCTGCATTACAGCCCAAATAAAATGCCACTCAAGACGATCAAACGCCTTCTCTGCGTCCAACGAGAGAATAGCTTCGGTAGTTTCAGTAGAATCTGAAATTTCCAAAACATGAAGAAGGCGACGGATGTTGTCTGAGGCTAGACAATTTTGGATAAAACCTGTTTGATCCTCGTGCACCAGAGATGTCATAAAAGGCTCGAGTCGAGAGACAAGTACTTTGGCGTAGAGCTTCATGTCAGTATTCAGAATTGAAATGGGACGGTAGTTTGAGCAAAGAGTGGGGTCCTTACCCTTTTCTAACAACAAGGAAATAAGGGCTATATTATTATTACTGGAGAATGAGCCATTTTTGATTGCAGAATGAATCATATCGAGACAGAGAGGGCCCAGCTGGGACCAGAATAATAAGTAGAATTCAGGTGGTAGGCCATCTAGACCAGATGACTTCCCTTTGTTCATTTTACAAACAGCTTTATGAAGTTCATCAAGAGATATTGGGGCGTCTAATTGAAGGCGAGCTTCCAAATGAAGCTGCGGTAAATCTGGAGGGTTTAGAAAAGCATTACAGTGTTGCTCATTGAAATTAATCTCAGAGGAGTAGAGAGTTGAGTAAAATGCATGACAACTATTGTTGATGTAAACTGAACTAGTGCACAGAACACCTGTGGGAGATTTGACTGAGGTTATATTTACCAATTGTTCATTAGTTTTAAGTTTAGAAGCTAGCAGGTGGCTAGGTTGTGCGTTATGAAGGTAGTATTTTTGTCTGCTCCTGTGGATAAGAAAGTCTGCTCTATATCTAAGAGATCGGATGAGTTCTTTATTCAATAATTCTCTTTCCAACGCTATGTCAGGAGTGGAATTGAGTCATCCGTCTTTCAGTTTTGGCGATTTTCTTTTCCAATTCATGTATATGTTTTAATTTGGATTTATGCAAATTGGAGGAGAATCCGATTGTTTTACCCCTGATAAATCCCTTCACTGCATCCCACAGAGCGCAAGGGTCACACGCCGCTTGTTTATTGATAGCTATAAATTCATCCAATTGTTCCCTCATCTCCCGTAAAAATTACTCATTCTGCAACAAGGTAATATTAAAGCGCCAGCGCGCTGCTCGTTTGAGGCCCTTGGAGATTGTAATTGTGCCCATGACTGCCCTATGGTCCATTGGAAGTAAATCAAGGCCAGAAGTCTTATCATATAAATGTTTGGATATAAAAATATAATCTATACGAGAGAACGATCTATGCCATGCTGAGTAACAGGTGAATTCCCTTAATGATGGGTTTGCCAAACATCAACAACTGCACAATCATTAGCCCAGTTCCTTAGTGCTTCAGATGCCAATCGCTGATCTCTCCCCTCCGTAGCCCCAGTTCTATCCAAAGCATGTGTCCAGACAGCATTGAAGTCGCCTCCTATTATAAGACTGTAGTCAGATAAATCCAGCACTAGATTAGTTAGATAAACAAAAAAGTCTTTATCAAAATGATTTGGTGCATACACTGATATGAGTGCTAATTTCTTATCATTTACCATAGTTTTGATGTAGGCTAAGTAACTCTACCCTCAGAGTCCTTCCCAGATCCCAAATCTGTGAATTGAAAACTTCGTCTGGCAACAATCATCACTCCTCTGTTCTCTTTTGTATTTGAGGAGGAGGCTATGACTCGATAGGATTTGTTCTGCAGTCTGTGAACATCTTTATCCAGTAAATGAGATTCTTTTATGAGAGCGACATCTATTTTCTTTCTCCACAAGAAATCCAGAGTACTTGTGCGTTTATGAGGTATATTTCAGCCCCGCCCATTCCAAGACAGTAGAGATGCTAGTCATAGCTATCTGGGTAAAAAATCATTGATATTGCTAGAAACCAAAAAGTGCAGATATAGTTATTTAATTCTTTATATTTCTGTCCATTCACAACAACAAGGTCCTGTACCACCTTCCCCTCAACTCTATCCTCTGTGTAACCCCCAGAGATCGAACCCCTCCCCAATCCCAAAAAGTGAGTGTCCCTCTCACTCCCCCCCCCCCCCCTCTAACCCAACCCAACCCAACCCACCGAGAAAGCAGATGGAAAAAAAAGAGTCCATCCAGAGCCCACCCCCCAAAAAAAAGTATGGCAGTGATCATGAGAAGATAGTCAGATAACCCCCAACTTCATGCCTCTCCAATAAGAATATTCTCTTAGTTATTCATTTCCAAAAAGGAATAAATAAAAAATGAATAAAAAGCTAGAAATATTGGGGTGATACGAATGTAGGTTATTCGTATCCAAAGTAAAAAAATACAAAGTAGAATAAACAATGATATACAATAAACCTTGATAACCCCATTTGATATTAAACTAAGATCAAATTAGATCAGACAAACTAATGTAGTCAGACTCCAAACACTTCGATTGGCAAACTGAATATCAGCATAGGTACCAGATAGTAGGCCAAAAAGATTGCATGCCTATAAAAGTATTTAGAAAATAAAATAAATGAAATAAAAAAAACGTAAACAAATCGCCAGTGATTGTTAGTCATTCATAAGCCCGAGTGATGTTTGCAAAAACATGGTCCATAATATCTTGAGCAGGTGTTACACTTTAGTTACTGGAGGATAAGTAAAAGTTAAATGGTGAACACCATAGAGACCCTCCAGAATGTAAACGGCGCTCAAGTAGGCCAGCAATATAATGTCAGAGAGCTAGCCTATACTAGGCGATTAACCTGCAGTTGACTGAGGCGTTTTCATGTGAGCCTTACCCACGGATGTTACTGGTAGACTAGCTGTACTCGAGTAAGGCTAAGAATTCCTCTGCTGCGGATAGTTTGTGGAAGAGATGCTGCTCCTTTCTGTGGATTAGCTTGATCACAGCCGGGTACAGCAGGTAAGCCTCGCAGCCCAAACCTCGAGCCCGGTTCATGACCGGGTAACAGGGTCGCCTGCGCTACGAGGTGAAGTTGCTATAGTCTGCAGAAACTCGGATGGTGTGACCGGCGACCTCCACGGGTGCTTCTCGTGACGCCTTGAGGATGCGATCTCTGTCTGTAAAGCGAAGACACTTAACAATCATGGTCCTGGGAGCTGATGAAGAAGATCGCGGAGGGCCAATGCGATGAGCCCGCATGAGCGCCGGCGGATTAGGGACGGGAACCATTTGGGGAGATTAGCAGTCAGGTAGGCCAGCGCATTATCCTTCTCTTCTCCTTCTTTTAGGTAAATCAGCTGTAAATTGTCCCTTCTGCTTCTGTCCTCGATCTCCGCCAGTTTGGTCTCGAGTTGAGCTAGTAGCTCACTGTGTTGAGAGGTTGTGAATTCGGCTTTCTTTAAGCGCTCCTGTAATTTAGAAGTAAGAGTGCGTTCAATCAATCAATCAAAGCTTTATTTGTATAGCGCATTTCATACCCAGAGGCAACACAATGCGCTTTACAGAGAACAAGGGAGGTGGGCATACGACCCACTCTACATATTCCAGAGGGAAGCAAAAAAACAGTAATCACCCGGGGGCCAGATAAGTGAGCTGTAAAAATTCTTCCCTGACCCCTCTTGACTGTTGATCTCCTCTGCATGTTTGGCCAAGGTTGCTTGCATGATTTCCAGCTGAGTCTCCAAGCGATCAAATCTTTCATTAGAGTTCTTCTCAGCTAGATCAAAGTGTCTTTTTAGCAGGGCTTCAAGGGAGGACATAGTGAGCTGGCTCTCGGTCATCTCGTCGCCCTCGTCGGTGTCCACAGGTGATTCCTCCACCAAATCTTTTCCTTTTTTGGGATTGTTGCATTGTGCACGGCGGTTCATTGCAGAAGACACCACCAGTAGCTGACTCATAAAATTAGGCTAGATCAGGTTCGCGAGTCTGAAAGAAATTGAGAAGTTTGCTCAAACAATTGAGGCGAGAGGAGCTGAAGTTATCTACTCCGCCATCTTGGTCACGTATCCAATAATTATATTGTCAGTGCAGTATGCCAAGTTTCTCGGTGTCTACATTGATGAAAACCTAAACTGGAAAAAACATATATCATTCATTTGTTACAAAGTTGCTAAGAATATTGCCGTCATCAGAAGGATAAGGCATTTCTTACCCAGAAAGATTCTCATATCACTCTATTAGGCCTATCCCTTCCTTTTCTTTCGTATTGCAATCTAGTCTGGGCAAGGGTGACACACTTAAAATGTGGTCACATTTGTAGGCTATATTATTTAATAGAAATATATATATTTATAGTGTTGTTTTGTTTCTTTAATAAGTTACCACTATATGACACAAGGGGTTATCAGAGGCCGCGTTTAATGTTTCTAGTCTCGCGCAGGCTTGTTGCTGTGTTTACCTACGCGGAGCGATGTCGTCATTCTCTGAGATGAGACGATACCGGCAGCAGCTGTGTTCTGTAACTGATTTCTATTAGGCTATCTTATTTCAGGTTGGTAAAGTGAACGCGAAGCATTACAATGGCTGTAGTTCATATGTTTGGAGTCTTTTTGTAGTTTTCCTGATACTTTATGTCGAGATGTGTTAAATTATTGTGGTATTTATACGAACGTTGGTGGCCGTTTGGTGCCCGGTACCCCGTACTTACATGTAAGTACTCGGTATGGGTAAGACACTGGTAAGAGAGTGTAAGACACAGGTATTACACTGGTAAGACACAGGCTGTATTATAAAGCGTTACCGACAGAACGAGACAGATTAATATATTGACACAGCGAGGAAGCACGGGGTGTGTGCATCATATGAACTGTAGTCAGTTTACACCCAGCGTTCCAAAACCTATTGTAAAGCCTTTTATTCTGTCTTTAAACTGCAACATATAATCAAAATCAATAAACAGTGACTCAATGTGTCTCAGAAACTATGTGAATAATAACTCAATGCAGCCCAAAACATTTTTTATTTTATTTATTACTAATAAGAACCACTAGAGGGCGTTTCGTCACTCCCCTTGCTTTTATGACGTCAGAGTAGACGTTACTGAGGCAGACACTTAAAGTCCAGGTTAACCCAGTTCAATTTTTTGTTATGAGCTTCACACACCACAGGAAAACATGTCATTAACCACCCAGCCAAATCTGAGTGATTAAAAATGTCGCTAAGTATATAAAATAAGGCTTCAAAATCGGTTAAAAATCAGCAGCATTCTCTGGTCTGAGACCGTGGGGGCGTGTCTGCTGAAGGCACCGAAGCCACACCCAATTGCGTGGGGAGGGGGTGTGGAGGGAAGAACCTGTCAAATAGTACCGTTCTCTGGTCTGCATATTGTCACACTGGCACGCCGTCTCTTTTGTGGTAGGAAGGCACAGCTTTGTGAAAACAGGAGAGAGGAGTTGAAATTACACTTGTCTAATGAATCAAACGCACAGATGCTTCCTCCTAACCTACCTCCTGACAAACACAGGTAAAACTGTAGCTACTCTATACCAACGCGCCAGTGTTACTACCCTTAGATGCAAAATACAAAAACAGGCAACGAGGAATGTATGAGTCCGTCCCTATTTTCTCCCTGCCACCTCCGGACCCATTCCTATCCCTCCCAGGCGATCCTGTCGTCCCTTGGGATCAATGGAAAAAGTTGTTTAAAATGTACCTTTTAGTCACTGGCTTGAACAGCGCTGATAGCGCGAAGAAGCGTACTACCGGAGTTGATAATTGGGACAGACTCATCCACTCTCGTTGGCAATGTTATGTGTGAGAATAATTCTCACACATAACATTGCCAACGAGAGTGGATGAGTCTGTCCCGACGAGCACTCGGCTTCAACTTTCCCTCAACATATCCAACAGAACTGGAATGTTCAGCCAGTAGCCGCCGAGCACCGCTTCCCTGGGAGAGGGTGCGTCTTTCTCCAGCTGCAGCTGGTCTACCTAACCATCCCCCTCGCTCCCGCCTCCCGGTCTCCCGCTGGAGAAATATACTGTAACCATTACCGGTGAACCCATACGCACATCAGGTGCCACAAATATGGCAGGCAGTTTCTGTATAGTTAACGCTTATAGTCATAATATATCATCCGTAACGTTATTTGGTGGGTGGTCGCCTGGTCGGTGCTGCTAGCTGTTAGCTAGACTAAGGTTATATACACACTCCCATCTGAAACAAGCTACATAGCTAATGTTAGCTATAATTCCTCCTAAGATTACATAATTCATCATAGCTGACATTACCACATACATGTCAAGACATATTTTGTATATTAATAGCAGTGTATTTTCCTATTGCTTACGTTACCTAGCTAACGTTATAACGTTAATAAGCTATAAGCACACAAGGCAGCGGTGTCGGCACCAAAGGTTGATGCGACAGGAGAATGGAGGCCGGGGAGGGAGATGGTTGGCTCCGCCGAATTCACCAGGACCAGTCGTGAGTCCGTGAAACCCAAAAGCCTCATATTATAATTGCAGAAGCTTTCGGGAGTGAAATGTTTGCTGCAGAGGCGGGCGCTAGCGGTGACAGACTCTGTAACACCATGGCTCTTCAAAAATGCTAACCCATTTGCTTCTCATTTCAGCTTTACTCGGGAGTGAAAGAAGCAGACCTTATCATCCCATTCCTGCTGGCATCCAGGAAGGATGCATTTTCGTTTAGATTTATGCATAGGCATTGCTAACTAAGAAAAACTAGCTAATTCTAGACTGTTGGTTAAAACTAGCTAATTCTAGACTCAAGATTGAGCAGGAAAACCGGAGATTCAAATCCGTTCTAGCTTTATATAGTGTTAGGGCGGGGATATGCTAAGAACACCGCTCTACGTCATCCGGTACCCGTTTTAAGCCCGCCCAGAAAATCCGGAAATCAAAACTGGTTAAAAACACAAAACTGGTCTAACTTCACAATTCAGTACTACACATGGTTCATCCCATTTTTACATGTTATCAGCAATGCATCACTAACACATAGAATGTGTTTTCAAGCAAATCTCTGATTTTGGTTAACTGGGACTTTAAATAGTCAGTGATCCGATTCCACCTCATCAGAGTAGCTAGTGACTTCTGGATTTGACACACTCATTTAGAGAAAACAAGTAAGTCCATAATAGGGATAGAATTTAGAGTTGGAATTTTCTAAAATCATTCTGTATTGCTGTCTTTGACAAAAACACCTCCAATTGAAGACAGAATACAGAACATTTCTCTCAGAACTTTGTTTAACCAGGTTAGAAATTATGTCCAGGTTGAGAGCGATACTGGTTGATTACAGGACTAACAGTGATGTGTCTGGGTAATATGAGTTCCTGGGTGAACCTCCTCTTAATTAGTGAATCAATAATAATAATAACAATAATGATAATAATAATTTTATATTGTTTTGCTTGCTGTTTTGTAAAGTGTTATCTAGCTACAGTAGGCCTACTGTGCTGTGTTGTAAAATCATGTATATCCAAATATAGGCTGTAGTATTGCTGTAATATAAAGTGGTATATTAACCTATTGAAGGAGCATGGTACTGTATTGCCCTGCTATTCATGCAGTAGCCAGTGCACTGTGGCATCTTGTAAAACTGAAGTTACTGTATGTGTAGGATTACTGTACCATGATAGGAGTAGCCTGTGCACTGTGCATCTTGTAGCCTACCTTTTAGCCATATTATCATCCTACTGCTCAAATGTAGCATGCTCAATCAAGTTAGTAGTCAAGTGGAAATGAAATAAGACCTATTAGGGGACTGGAGAGGGCATGCAGTGTATGCTGTGACAGAAATCATCAGCACTAGCCTACTATCTAGCCAACTATCTAGCCTACTATTTTCCCTGTAGCGTACCAGATAGCTACAGACACTCAAAACTGATCAGCAGACTGGTAGCTTTGACCAGCAACTTTGCTACCTTCTCATCCTGTTCCTTTCTCTCCTCTTTTCTTGCTGCTGCCTTTATGTTTGCAATACATGATGACGGTTCACTCTGCGTGCAGCTTGTTAGTCTCTTGATGCTCAGACGCTTTGCACCTAAACTACCTGTATACAGTAGCTAGGTATGGGCCCACTGTTCTGTGTTGTAAAGTGCTGTATGACTACAGTATGCTTGCTGTAATGTAAATTGGTACATAACCTATTAGGAGCAGTACTGTACTGTGATGTATTGTATTGCTCTGCTATTAATAGCAGTAGCCAGTTCACTGTGACATCTTGCAACACTGAAGCTATGTATAATCGTACTGTGCCATGCTAGGAGTAGCCAATGCACTGTGATATCTTATGATCACTGTACTACAGTGTATTGACTGCATGAATGTGACCCCGGTGTGACTGACTGGTTGTCCCTGTGCCCCCCTGACCCCCATAGCCTTTAGGAATGACAAAGCCCTGCGAGACTGTCTGGGTGGAGGAGCAGCTGCAGAACGTGGCCAGAGACATGGGCCGCCGGATGGCCAAGATGAAGAGGGAGTTGAGGGAGGAAGACGAGCGGAGGAGGAGGCAGGAGAAGGAGATGAGGAGGAGCGAGACAGCCAGGATGGTAGAGGAATACCTGAAGGACAGAGAGACGCAGAGCCAGGAGAGGGAGAGGGACCTCGTCGGCTCACAGATGCCCAGATTGAGGAGGCAGG
Source organism: Borostomias antarcticus (assembly GCF_949987555.1). Lineage (NCBI taxonomy): Eukaryota > Metazoa > Chordata > Actinopteri > Stomiiformes > Stomiidae > Borostomias > Borostomias antarcticus. The sequence goes on from NC_140237.1 coordinate 8,518,779, forward strand.
CGTGGGTGGAAGATGAGGGGAGGGGGAGGCAGGAGGAGGAGAAGAGGAGACCCGGGAAGTCGGAGGAGATGGAGCGCATTCAGGTCCTCCTGACGAGATCGATGGATGACCGGATGACCGCGTTGAGGGTCGAGTTGAGGGAGGAAGATGAGGGGAGGAGGAGTAAGGAAGAGGAGAGGAGTAGGAACGAGATAGCCAAGATGGTTAATAAATGCCTGGAGGAGAGAGGGGAAAGGAGCCAGGAGAGAGAGAAGTACCTCCTGATCAGGGAGTTGGACCAGCGGATGTCCAGGTTGAATGTGGAGTTGAGGGAGGAAGAAAAGGGGAGGAGGATTGAGACGGCCAGGATGATGAAGGAGAGAGAGGTAAAGAGCCAGAAAATGGAGCAGATGCAACTGGAGAACATGATGGCCGTCATGATCAGGGAGTTGGACCAGAGGATGAAAAGGTTGAGGACGGAGTTGAGGGAGGAAGATGAGGGGTGGAGGGGGGAGACAGCCAAGATGTCTGAAATTGCTGTTCAGTGTCCCTCTAGGGAGCTGGCGACCAGTGACCAGCGGCCATCTCAGACATCTGGGGGCATCTTTGCTCGCCTGAAAAAGATGTGGAGTGAATTTAAGATGAGACAGCAGGAAAAGAAAGAGAAGAGGAAGGCCAGGCAAGAGGAGGAGAAACAGAAAAAGAAAGAGGAGAAAGATAGAAAGCAGAAAGAAAAGGAACTGAAAGAGATGAAGCCTCTAGAGAAGCACCGGAAGAAAAACGAGAACTTCCTGACCTTCTTGAGGTACATGGAAATGGTGGACAGCAAAGAGAAAGAGGAGAAGGATAGAAGGGAAATGGAAAAGCAGAAAGAGAAGATGGCTGTAAAGTACCGGGAGGAAACCGAGGACATGAAAAAGTGGAAAGAAGAGGAGGAGATGAAGAAGGCCAGGGGAGAGGAGGAGAAAGAGAAACAGAAAGAGGAGAAAGAGAAAGATGACGAAAAGGGAGAAACAGGAAAAGAAGGGAGAAACAGTAAAATAAGACGCAGGATCTGCTGGTAGAGGAAAAAGAACAACCATTGCAAAGGTGAGAGTATAGCCACATAGTATACCTTTAGCATCACCTGTGTTTTCTTCACAGTATTTGAAAACACACAAGCAAAATCAGTGACTGACAATATACTGTGGATATGTGAATGTATTTGTAATGACAGTCACTGACCCAGACGTCTGTGTCTTTGTCCTCTTGCAGATTTTTCGATATTTTCAAAAATATCAGAGACCAACACCCTCAGACAGACAGACAGACAGACAGACATCACAACAATTGTGCAATGTTCTATAATACTTACCATAAGGTTTATTTTCAGATGTGGGGGTAAGTGAGAGTCAACCTCAAATTTTCAAACATGCTTAATTTTGGAACCATTGTAGAAAAACATTTAAGGTGTAATTTCCAACAAAATTGGAGATGCACACTCATTTAGTGATACTTTTAAGAATGCCAGAACCAAGGATCAAGGTCACGGTCAAATTACGTAGCATGTACTCTTTATGTTCTGCTTGAGTGCCACCTGGGTTGGAAGAATGTTCTCTAGTTCCAGACTTGTGCGGAGAGCTCTTTCCTGGCATCTTTTATGTCCTTGCTGCTCACTTGTTGGGGTGATATATCAGCACCACACATCTCTGCAGCAGTAACACTGATTCTTCACTGACCTCACTTGGCATAGCGGTTCATTGAAAGCATCATTGACCAATGGGGAGTCTTTCGTCGTTTCCCAGGCATTCTTCTACTGTCCTCCACCAACCAATACTGAATGTGACAGTGTTGGGTTCATTGTGGCAAGAACCATTGGTATACAGTTAGGTCCATAAATATTTGGACATTGACACAATTTTCATCATATTGGCTCTGTACACTACCACAATGGATTTTAAATGAAACATTAAATATGTGCTTTAAATGCAGAATTTCAACTTTAATTCTGGTATTTACATCCAAATCAGGTGTAGGAATTACAACAAATTTTATATGTACCCAACCTCCCTTTTAAAGGACAAAAGTAGTTGGACAAACTAACAAAATTATGAATCAAATTGCCATGTTTAATATTTGGTTGCAAATCATTTACAGTCAAATCCAGCCTGAAGTCTGGAACCACAGACATCACCAGACGCAGGGTTTCATCCCTGGTGATGCTCTGCCAGGCCTCTACTGCAACTGTCTTCACTTCCTGCTTGTTCTTTGGGCCGTTTCCCTTCAGTTTTGTCCTCAGGAAGTGAAATGCATGCTCAGTTGGATTCAGGTCAGGTGTTTGACTTGGCCATTGCAGAACATTGCACTTCTTTGCCTTGAAAAACTCTTGTCTTGCTTTCGCTGAATGCTTTGGGTCATTGTCAGGGGCATAGATTCACTTTTATTCCCATGGGGTTTTTTTCACCTCAAAGGGGCCCCTAGCCTGTCTGTCAATCAAAAATATGTTTCTAATAATATATTCATTAAAATAGCCTATTGAATTTATCATAATTTGTACCAGCTGAAACATATAGCTGTGATATACTGGAGCTATATAAACTTATTTCTACATAAGAACGAGGACCGGGGATAACAAAAGACGTGTTCTTTATTATAAGAGACCAGACTAAACATGACACAGCACTTCCAGGCATCAACTGCAGTTATGTAGTCACCAGTAGGCCTAGTATGTGCTAGAACTCCCCAACAAATAGTATAGCCATACTAATGTACTGTAAGACAAATCACTAGGCTCAATAGGCTATACGGTATTTTCACTCAATTCGCTCAGAGGCAACATGTCATGGTAAAGGCTAAGCCTAATAGTCCAATGTAGGCTACTCAAATTTGTTTAACACATGAAAATGACAAAAAATATTTAAAAGTAGGCTATTCTTGGAATGTGTAGACTATCTGAACTGTGTTCTTCTTTTCTTCATCCTCGCAAATGTCTCAATTAGGCCTACATTGCTTAAGTCCACCCTCTGTCATTTCTCTCAATAAAACGCAGTGGATATACACCGAGTCTGACTAATGCCCCACAATATATTAAAACATAGTAGTCCTAGTAGTTTTGTTACCAAAAAAAATCAAAACATGATATTTTAATTCCCTACTAACTAATGACCCTGATAGCTCGCCTCAGACAGTGGACTGGACACGATGAATAGCAGCCGACTGGCGTTACCTCAGACAAGCAGCAGACACGTGCCAACAGTTTCGTTATATGTGTATGACTATGACCAAGAGACAGCTTAACTATCAAAAAAGTGAAAATATAGAGAGGGAAGATAAAAGAAAATACTGCAGTGCCATTCCTTACACGCTGATGAGCTGGCAAGTTAGCCTACTAGCTAATGCCCCACAATATTAAAACAGTAGTCCTAGTTCTGTTACCAAAAAAATCAATCAATTCCCTACTAACTAATGAGCCTGATATCTCGCCTCAGACAGTGGACTGGACACGAGAAATAACAGCTGACTGGTGTTACCTCAGACAAACTCGTACTGCGACTGACTGAGGCGGAGAGAATCGTGTGAGGGATTTAGTGCGAAACTGTTCTCTGAAAAAGTCTGGAAAACCTAAACCCAAATTTAAATTTGTGGTGGTATAAATGGTTGCCACAATGAACCCAACACAGTGTATTACTGTCCCATTCCTTCATGGTTTCAGGGCCGACTGCTGGCATAAACACTAGTTCATGTTGTAGCTGGTAACCTACAGATTATATATTGATGAACTCATCCCTATAGAGTGCCTAAGTGGAAACAGGAAGATTGGCCAGCCGGTGATTATCTAAAAAGAATGCAGCCACAACCAAACACCTAATTAGCAGTCATATCTCAGAATCAAAATATCCCACACAAGGTTTTGGTTAATGTCAGCTAGCTAATATTAGCTAACTTGCGAGTTAACAGAGATCAGTAAAATTTATGTTTTAAATTGACAAACACATGTTGTGGTCATGGCACAATTAAAACGGGATCAAAAAATTATTTGTCATCCACCGTTCACTACCATCCATATTTTTTCCAATTTAAAGGACAATGCTCGTTTTTGACAACCTGGACCTTATTTACGACATATTATAAGACGTTTGACTCACCGAGATCACTTTGGCGTAGTTCGGAGGCATGTAGAAGAAATTAAAAATCCAGCGCGAGCCAGTATATCCATGTAATGGCGTTGGTCGGAGCACTTAGAATGCAGTTTCTAAAAATCTATTTTCTGCCGCGAAACGGTTGCTTTCATCAATCTGTCTTGATGAACTCGCTAGTTGTGCTTACATAGAGCATAGGCCTGTTGTGGTTTTCACACCAAGCGAGGTCCATGAACAATCAGTTACTGCTGGAGAGATTTGTGGTGCTGATGTACAAACCAACAAGTGAATAGTACGGCATGAATGATGTCTTGAAACAGCTATCCACACAGAAGTCTGGAACTAGAGAACATTACTCCAGCCCAGGTAGTACTCGAGCAGAACATTAAAACACTTGCTACGTTAATTTGACCTTGACCTTGATCCTTGGGTTCTGGCAGGCTCAAAAGAATGTATACTGTACATCCCCAATTTAGTTGGATATGACACCTTATATGTTTTTCTACACTGGTTCCAAAATTGAGCGTGTTTGAAAATTAGACCCAAGGCACTAGCGGCCATCTTGGATTTTACCTCTCACGGTCCTCAGGGGTCAGGTGGCTTTCCTCCACATCTGATAAAATTATGGTATAGGCCATTCTAACTAGAAATGTCATGCAATTTCTTATAACATGCACAATTGTTTCACCGGTACCCAATTTCAAGTCAAAAAAATACATTTTTCAAAAACACTGCCTGCACAATGGTCTCAGCATCAGCAGAGATCCCGACCACAGCCTATTCTCCAATCTGCTGAACTATCCACACCAATCCAATATGACCTGTTCTCCAACCTGCTGAACTCTACACATCACCCCAACCACTGCCTGTTCTCCAACCTGCTGAAATCTCCACACCACCCCAACTACGACCTGTTCTCCAACTTGCTGAGCTCTCCACACCACCCCAATGATGGCCTGTTCTCCAACCTGCTGAAATCTTCATACCACCCCAATAATTGCCTGTGCTCCAACCTGCTGAACTCTCCACACCACCCTGAACACAGCAAGTTCTCCAACCTGTTGAACTCTTCACACCATCGTGACCATGGCCTGTTCTCCAACCTGCTGAATTCACCACACCAACCTGACCACAGCCTGTCCTCCAACCTGATGAACTCTCCACAGCATCCCAACCACGGCCTGTTTTCCAACCTGCTTAATTCTCCACACCACCCCAATGACAGCCTGTTCTCCAACATGCTGAACTCTCCACGGCACCACAGTGACGGCCTGTTCTCCAACCTGCTGAACTCTCCACACCACCCTGAACACTGCAAGTTCGCCAATCTGCTTATCTCTCCAAATCATCCTGACTACGGCCTGTTCTCCAACCTACTGAACTCTCCACAGCACCTCAACCATGGCCTGTTCTCAACCTGGGGAACTCTCCACACGACCCCGACCACAGCAAGTTCTTCATCCTGCTAAACTCTCCACACCACCCCAATGACAGCCTGTTCTCCAACCTGGTGAACTCTCCACACCACCCCAATGACAGCCTGTTCTCCAAGATGCTGAACTCTCTACAACACCCCAATGACGGCCAGCTCTTCAACCTGGTGATCTCTCTATACCAGCCCAACCATGGCCTGCTCTCCAGCCTACTGCTCTCTCCACACAGCCTGTTCTGTCACCTGCTGATCTCTCCCCACTGCCCCAATGACGGCCAGCTCTTCAACCTGCTGAACTCTCCACACCAACCCAATACGACCTGTTCTCAAACCTGCTGAACTCTCCACATCACCCCAACCACTGCCTGTTCTCCAACCTGTTGAACTCTCCACACCACCTCAACTACGGCCTGTGCTCCAACCTGCTGAACTCTCCACACCACCCTGAATAGGGCAAGTTCTCCAACCTGCTGAACTCTCCACACCACCCCAATGATGACCTTTTCTCCAACCTGCTGAACTCTACACATCACCCCAACCAAGGCCTGTTCTCCAACCTGCTGAACTCTCCACAATACCCAAACTACAGCCTGTTCTCCAACTTGCTGAGCTCCCCACACCATCCCAATGATGGCCTGTTCTCCAAACTGCTAAACAATCTACACCACCACGACCACGGCCTGTTCTCCAACCTCTCATCTCTCCACAATGCCGCAATGGCGGCCTGTTCTCCAACCAGCTGAACTCTCCACAGCATCCCAACCATGGCCTGTTCTCCATCATGCTGAACTCTCCACACCTCCCCAATGACAGCCTGTTCTCCAACAAGCTGAACTTTCCACAGCACCACAATGACGGCCTGTTCTCCAACGAGCTGAACTCTCCACACCACCCTAAACACGGCAAGTTCTCCAACCTGCTGAACTCTCCACACCACTGTGACCACGGCCTGTTCTCCTACCTGCTGAACTCCACATCTGGTAAATGATGGTATAGGATATACTAACTAGAAATTTCATGCTTTACTTATAAAATACACATTTGTTGCACCGGTACCCAATTTGAAGCTAAAAAATAAATTTTTCATTCAGGTTGCAGAGATCTCACCCACCCTGACCACAGCCTGTTCTCCAACCTGCTGAACTCTCTACACCAACCCAATGAGGGCCTGTTCTCCAACATGCTGAACTCTCCACACCACCTTGACCACGGCCTGTTCTCCAACCTGCTGAACTCCACATCTGGTAAATGATGGTATAGGATATACTAACTAGAAATGTCATGCTTTTCTTATAAAATACACATTTGTTGCACCGGTACCCAATTTCAAGCTAAAAAATAAAATTTTCATTCAGGTTGCAGAGATCTCACCCACCCTGACCACAGCCTGTTCTCCAACATGCTGAAGTCTCCACACCACTGTGACCACGGCCTGTTCTCCAACCTGCTGAACTCCACCTACACCATCCATTGTCATCCGCTTATCCGGGGTCAGGTCGCGGAGGCAGCAGCTCCAGCAGGGGGCCCCAGACATCCCTTTCCCTAGCAGCATCAACCAGCTCTGTCTGGGAAATCTTTAGCCGCTCACAGGCCAGTACGGAGATGTAGTCCCGCCACCTGGTCCTGGGTCTACCCCGCGGCCTCCTCCCAGCCCAGGAGGCATCCTCACTAGATGCCCGAACCACCTCAACTGGCTCCTTTCGATGCAAAGGAGCAGCGGCTCTACTCCGAGTCTCTCCTGGATGACTGAACTTCTCACCCGATCTCTCAGGGAGACCCCAGCCACCCTCTGGAGAAAACTCATTGGATGGCCAATCACAACTCTAATGTGAGTCGGGTTTGATATGACGACTAACCCACTTTTCGATGCTCGTGATTGTTTGTAGGTCTATCCAATTGCATCCAGGGCATTTTGGTCTGCCACCATTGATAACGCCCCTTGAAATTCAAAAATAAACTTAGCAGCTCTGGACACTTCGCCCCCCCACCAGTGTGCGGCCGGTTGCAATGCCTTCTCCCTGCTCTCCTCCCTGCAGCTGCACTGCCATCTCCACGACGATCTCCGTGACGACGATGATGAGGATGACGACGCCCCCCTTGCGAACTGTGCTGATCCGTGTCTCGGCAGCGTGGGAGCGACGGAAGCGGTGGCCAACTTCCAACCCCGAGGGCCCCCGCGACAAGTCGCCGATGTCGCCTGTGCCCCCTGCCGACGGACATTCAGCCAGAAGCAGGTGCTGCTCCGCCACCAGCAGTCCAGCTGCAGTGATCTGTAAAACCCTGACAATGACAATAGCCCTCTTGCTCTCGACTCGCCCACTCCCGGCTTTGAGGCCGTGTGGTCCCCCGCCTCGGATGCCTCCAACAGCCCCGACGCCACCACAGACGGCCCCGCCCCCCGCCTGCTGCACCGTACCCATGCTCGTACTACGGTAAGAACTTCCACTCTCCTGCGGGCCTCAACAGCCACCAGAGGACCTACCACGTCAAGGAGTGGCTCCTGGAAAAGAGGACTAGGCCCGCTGAAGTCAGACAAGGAGGAGGAAGAGGAGGAGGAAGGCCGCCTCTGACGAACAATGGCGACACCAAGCAGAAGGTTCTGGCGTACGGCTCCTGCGACATGGAGTTCCCGAGCACGGCCAAGCTCTACCTGCACCGCAAGAAGAAGCACAGCCAGGAGAAGGACATCCGTCGGGGCGATGGCACCCGGCCGCTGATCAACAAGCGCCTAAAGGGCGAGACGTACCCCTGCCAGGTCAGGCACGCCAATCACAACTGTTTATCTAACATGGGTCGGGTTTGATACAACGACTGTACCTACTTGATACGACGATACGACGACTAACCCACCTTTCGTTGCTCGTGATTGTTTGTAGGTTTCTCCAATTGCGTCCAGAGGCATTTTGGTCTGCCACCAGGTCTGCGGCAAGGTCTTTCTGCACCACCTGTCCCTCCTGGCCCACACCAAGCTGCACAACGCCCAGAGTCAGTGCCAGGCGGCGGGGGTGGTGTCATCAGGGGTGGAGAAGGTCCCCAGTGGGCCCGCCAAGCTGGCAGAGAAGGCGGTGAGGCCGGGGGCCTGGGAGGCCCAGAAAGGAGACAGGAGGAGAAGGGTGAGTTCCTGTGCGCGGAGGTGTTCCCGCCGTAGTGGTCTGCAGCGTCTGCAGCCCGGACATGGACATTGTCTCCAAGGGGCCCGGGGGCCAAGCGGCAGAGGCTGCACCACTGTGGGCCCTGCCCCCTTCCTGGACGCCTTCCTGCAGCACTGCCAGGTGCACCTGCTCGCCAAGTCTGAGAGCTCATGAGTAATGTCATCACTTTGATTGCCTTATTCCTTATTATTTTCTTTGCTTTAACATAACCACACTTAGCTGCAAATTGATTGTGGTTCATTTTCATTGTAATATGAGTTGCAAATAAAGATTGTTTTCAAGAAATATGTGGCCCAACATGCATCAAATCCCATAAATAGGATTCAGAAGGTGGGATAGCTCATGAGCTCACAACAACTATCAGCAGCTTACATAACATTAATGGTAGCGGTCAGTGGCTAAAGCAGTTACACTGATGATTCCTGTAACTTTAGCTATTTTGCTGCAATTAGTTCAACTTCTGTTTCTGGACAAAGGTAAGGGATAAACCCAGATAACACAAAGCTAGCGGACCTACAGCGAGTCCCCGATGGATGCTCCACCACCATTCCACCGGTAGTTTATTGTCTATATCCTAGGCCAATTGGCCCTAGGCTTATGGATTTCTATTGCTAAATTAACTGACTGAACATTTTTTTGGTAACCCTTTCATAGTCCACAATTACTAAACATTTACCTGGTAAATACATGCAAGTATAGCCTAATATATAATGGGTAATTACTGAGACACCTATACTGTAGGTATAATTTAAAAACAGGAGTATTTCAGATGTTCAATTACTGCACATAAATTCAATAACTGACATAGCACCACCAGGTAACCCCTATCTAAGCCTGTTGCCCTCTCGTGGCCGAAAACGGTAAATGCAGTCTATCTGCCTCTATTGCTGAAACTGAACAAGGAACGTCTATCTAAGCCTGTTGCTGCCCTCCCGTGGCTGAAAGTGGTAAATGCAGTCTATCTGCCTCTTGTGGTAGCAACATAGAACTGCAGGTTCTGGGACCACTGCCTCTTGTGGTAGCAACATAGAACTGCGGGTCAACAACACGACGGAGGAACCCAGGGAGGAAGCTAGGGAGGGAGGGAGTGACAACTGGACATTTGCTATCATTGGTGCGCTGGCTTACAGCCACGCACAAAAACAAGGCTTTCAGTTGTCTTTCACAACGGCTGCACACGAATGAGAACAGTCCACAAGACAAACAACACATACGACCCCTACTGGTAGCCACAGGTATTAATGTTATTATTTAATAATAAAAGAAGAAAATAAACAGAAAATCTGACAATACATTGAGTGCATAACATATGTGTAAAAAAAAATATTTGCAAACAATTTTCACAATATACAGCACATCACATTGGTTTTTGTTACACTTTGTTACTTTGTTTACAAAGACAAAAAATCATCCATTATAAAGATAGACAAATGGACATTATGATCAATAAAAAACAGCCTACAGTATGTCTATATATACAGACAAACCGTTTAACTTGGCCAGGCTGCAGTCGGCCACCTTGTTCTCCATCTGCTTCTCGAACATCTTCAGGTTGTATTCCAGCTCCATGGCCAGCAGCTCATCATGCAAAGAACTCCTTGACCTCATTTTAAAACCTCTAGGCCTATTTCACAAATGAAAAACGCCTAGCCTCTATGGAAATGGGATGGTGAACTTGATAGTGAGAGACCATGGTGTGTATAGTGAACTTGATAGTGAGAGACCATGGTGTGGATAGTGAACTTGATAGTGAGAGACCATGGTGTGGATAGTGAACTTGATAGTGAGAGACCATGGTGTGGATAGTGAACTTGATAGTGAGAGACCATGGTGTGTATAGTGAACTTGATAGTGAGAGACCATGGTGTGGATAGTGAGCTTGATAGTGAGAGACCATGGTGTGGATAGTGAACTTGATAGTGAGAGACCATGGTGTGGATAGTGAACTTGATAGTGAGAGACCATGGTGTGTATAGTGAACTTGATAGTGAGAGACCATGGTGTGGATAGTGAACTTGATAGTGAGAGACCATGGTGTGTATAGTGAACTTGATAGTGAGAGACAATGGTGTGGATAGTGAACTTGATAATGAGAGACAATGGTGTGGATAGTGAACTTGATAATGAGAGACAATGGTGTGGATAGTGAACTTGATAGTGAGAGACAATGGTGTGGATAGTGAACTTGATAGTGAGAGACCATGGTGTAGAGGAAAACCCAGTCTAACACCTGGAGGTAGATAATGGGGCGGCTGTAGTTCACAAGGTAGAGCGGGTTGTCCAATGATCGTAGGGTCAGTGGTTCGAATCCCACCTCCTCCTGTCCACATGTCGAAGTGTCCTTGGGCAAGACACTGAACCACAAATTGCTCCCAATTAGCAGACTAGCAGCTTGCATGGCAGCTGCCATGAATGGGTGTGTGCAGGGCTGAAAATTAACACCTGCCACCGGCCAAACGCACGTAAAATTTCCAATTGGCGACTAGATTTCGGAAGCCTATCTGAAAAATATATATATACTTGGCCGGTAGATTTTTTCATCTATAGTCCCCTTGGCAGGTGACTCACCGTGAGCCAAAAAGTTAATTTTCACCCCTGGGTGTGTGGATGGGTGAATGAGAGGATAAAAGCGCAATATAAGTGCAGTCCATTTACCATCTACCATCATGAGGTCCTTCAGGACTGGCGAGCGCTTCTGTTCCAGCAGACTCTTCAGGGCGATGATGATGGAGATTATCATCAAATCCTTCTGGACCTGAGGACAGATGGATGATTGAGGATGGTGCCCTCTAGTTGTGCTATAGCTTCATCTCATAATTTCATCAATATTTCTTGTGGAAAGTGTCTCAAGAAGTTGGACTACGGAGTAAATGTAATTTAAGACGAATAATAAAACGAGATACAAGATACACGGATACAAACGGCCGAATTGAGTTTTCTCCGGAGGGTGGCTGGAGTCTCCCTGAGAGATCGGGTGAGAAGTTCAATCATCCGGGAGAGACTCGGAGTAGAGCCGCTGCTCCTTTGCGTCGAAAGTTGCCAGTTGAGGTGGTTCGGGCATCTAGTGAGGATGCCTCCTGGGCGCCTCCCTAGGGAGGTGTTCCAGGCGTGTCCGGCTGGGAGGAGGCCGCGGGGTAGACCCAGGACTAGGTGGCGGGACTACATCTCCGCACTGGCCTGTGAGCGGCTAAAGATTCCCCAGGCAGAGCTGGTTGATGCTGCTAGGGAAAGGGATGTCTGGGGCCCCCTGCTGGAGCTGCTGCCTCCGCGACCCGACCCCGGATAAGCGGATGAAGATGGATGGATGGATGGAATAAAACGAGAAATGGTGCTCAGAGAGCACAGACCTCCGCCCATGAATGCATTTTGTGGCTCTGTGTGTGTGCATGCGAGGAGGACGTTTGGGTTCAAATAAACTTGCCTTGCCTTTGTGCCAGTCCAAACCCCATGTCTAAAAATTCATCAGAACGAAGGAAATTAAGTGTGTGATGCTCAACAACCTCCTTCTCCCTCTAATGTGTCCCTCCTGGGTGTTACCACGAAAAAAATGCATCTATGGGAAACACTGCCTTCATTATAAGGCTCAAATGTTTCACCGCTCCCATCAGATTTTTTATTATTTTTTTGTCCAAAAATGTTTCTTTTGATAGGTTGCTGATCTCTGGTATATATTCATGTTTTAATGAGAGAAGTGACAACTTATCCAGACACATCACAGTGTATCAGTCATGGCTAGACATGCATGTGCCATGTGCAGGTGTACAGTGGTGAGTGGAGCAGAATGGCGCATGTTTGATGGAGCCTCTCCTGCCCTCTACTGGTCAAATAAGCTCTTTGCACAAGCTCCACTACTTCCTGAAATTCTACAGGCATCCTTATTTCCTGTCCTATACTATTGGATGGAAGTGATTAATCAGGTGTGCGGCACACCTGATCACACCTGATTAATCACTTCCATCCAATGGTATAGGACAGGAAATAAATAATATTTATTTATTATGCCTGTATTATGCCTGTAGAATTTCAGGAAGTGGTGGAGCTTGTGCAAAGAGCCTATTCTTTACTGACATCTTGTGAGGATCAAGCCAAGTTGATAGGATTTTATAAATTGTAATTGTTCTTTCTGTGTAAATTGTAAGAATTTCTTCATATACCAATATTGTTAACCAGGTGAAAATCTGCAGGCTTGGTGAAGTGAGTACGTATCACAGTATTGTTGGCCTTTGAGATCTTTTCTTCTGTTGCTCTGCGTTGTGTAATTTTTTTTTAGAAGCCTTGATAAGAGTTGCAGCACCATCTAATTATGAACCACAATGTTAATTGCCTTTCTTGTTGTGATAGTCAATGATGAAATCACCCAACACTGGATTGGAAGCGGCGACAGATGATAGATTTATTGTACAAAGATACAATCACATGGAACACTGGGATGTTTCCCTAGTCTCTCTCTCTCCCTGCTTCTCTGCTTGTCAAGGCCTTAGACTTCCCTCCCCGCATGGTGTTATCAGCGTGTCTGCCTGCTGGGAGCAGCGAATCTGTCCGGCTGAGTTGCGTACCGTTTCCAAATCGAAGTCTCAAGGTTTGGTTGAGACGTTAAATAGTGCTCTCTCGGCCCACCCCCCACACCTAGGCCTGCCCGTTTAGGGCCTAGTGAAGCTAGATTGGTGGAGGAGTGACCATACAGATGTGTCGCCTATCACCCTAACATGATGTCTTAATCACCATTGGTTGTCAGTCTGGGTTGTGTCTGTTTATAGTGTCCCATAGAGATGTGTCATTGATACCCCAGAGGAGTGGCCCCCCCCTGTGGCCTAATTGTGACCTCTTGACACCCACTACCCCGAACGGCCACAGCAGCAGCAGCATCAGATGTCTCCCTCACTCTATCGACTACACAGTGTCCACGTGAAAACAAACAAACACATTAAACCAAATACATAGCAGTAAGACTCTGTAGATGTTAAAGACATTTCTTCCTAGATTCTTCAGTATGTCCTTGGCTCATGATGTGGTAGGTGAATGCTGTGCATGGTCATTTTGATGCTGTAGAAAGAATACTAATAGGAACATACATTGAATGGTGGGATGAATAAACACATTTGCACAGCTGAGATAACAGTGATGGCGTGTGTGTGTGCATGTGTGTCATATTAAACAAATAACACATACAGTGCTACAGTTGCCCGAATACTGCGCGGTTTCTGCAGCGGCCTTGTTCACGCCGATGCCGGCACGCTTCGCACTGTGGGCGGGCTTCGGAGGACGACGACCCGCGGGACTGCATCGTGTCGTCGACCCTCAGGAGCGCAGAACCCGCTCAGAGCTCGCCCCTCCCAGTGGTCAGTGCAGGTCATCCACAACCGCTGGCGTGCGACTCCCACAACCGCGGCCCACCTCCGGACGACCTTCGACTCACGACTGCCACGCTCTCCGGCTGAGGAGGCCGACAGATCGCTCCTAGCTGGTCAGCGGTGCCCTGCGGACGCGGGGGCGCTGTGCGGCCGTGGGTGTGGGTGCTGCTGTCTGTTCTGTCCAATCGTGGATGTGGATCCCTGCTGTTTACTACTACGCTGTGCCAGCGTTCAGCTACTCTAGAATTATTTTGCCGTTAGACAGTCATATATGTCTCAGTATGTATGTAAATGGCCAATAAATTGAACCTAGGTAGATAGATAGACAGACAGACAGACAGACAGAGGGAGAGAGGGTGGGTAGGTAGCTAGATAGATTGATACTGTAGATAGATAGATAGATAGACAGACAGACAGACAGACAGACAGACAGACAGACAGACAGACAGATAGACTGATACTGTAGATAGATAGATAGATAGATAGATAGATAGATAGATAGATAGATAGATAGATAGACTGATACTGTAGATAGATAGATAGATAGATAGATAGATAGATAGATAGATAGATAGATAGACAGACAGACAGACAGATAGATACAGTAGATAGACAGACAGACAGACAGACAGACGACAGACAGACAGACAGACAGACAGACAGACAGACAGACAGACAGACAGACAGACAGACAGATAGATAGATAGATAGATAGATAGATAGATTGATTGATACTGTAGATAGATAGATAGATAGATAGATAGATAGATAGATAGATAGATTAGATAGATAGATAGATAGATAGATGGAAATAGCACACATGCACACCTCTACAACACTGTTATAGAGCCTGATGGCCGCTGCCATAAAGGAACGTCTGAACCGCTCCGTATTGCACCTGGGTGGGATAAGCCTGTAGCTGAACTTGATTTGAACTTGAACTTGACAATGGGATCCCTGGGTACATTTGAGGGTGACAGATGCACAGCAGCACTGGAAACGCATGCAGAGAGCAGCAGCGGAGGCCGACACAAATGTGCTGATGAAATATAAATGGGTACATGAATATTCCCAGTGTTGCTGATTTCAGATTGTGTCACTCGTCAGTATAGCTTCCACCAGCACTTTGCCCACACTGGGTTCAAACTTGGGTCCTCATTTACGACACTCACGTGACCACTTCTTGTAAACACCGCTACTAAACACACCACCGAAAAGCTAGATTTTGATGCCACTGGTGGGCGGTATTTAAACTGAGAAGTGAGTTAACCAATTCAACTCTGTTACACCAGTACATGTACAGAAGGCAAGAAGATACCAGGACCTGGGAGTTGGGATAGATACATTCCTCATTTCTATGAGTTGAGGGTTGAGTAGGAAAACAGCCCACATTTCTACTGCTGATGCCACGTTACCTGCATGCGTGCTGAGGTATCTACATTGAGAACAAGGACTCAAGCTGCCAGCATGTAGAAATAGTAACTAGTAGTGATTCTGACGAGTGTGTTCAACATGTGCAGTGCTTATAGCTCTGTAACACACTTTTCCTTTAGGGGGCGCTGTAATGAGAATAGGACTTATCATTCAGAATCTTTGTTACCTGATTAGTTAGTGTGTGTGTGTGTGTGTGTGTGTGTGTGTGTGTGTGTGTGTGTATGTGTGTGTGTGTGTGTGTGTGTGTGTGTATGTGTGTGTGTGTGTGTGTGTGTGTGTGTGTGTGTGTGTGTGTGTGTGTGTGTGTGTGTGTGCGCAGACAGAGAACACAGTACCTGATCCCTCCAGGGGTGTGAAGCTTGTGTGGGCCACTGGTCTGCTGTGTCCCTCTAGCGGACAGCGATGGACACCTGGCTTCAAACAAACACGTTACACACAGTCGAACACAAGACACACACAGTCTCTGTTACACTCACCCAGTCAAAATAGACGTGTGGGAGGAATAGTAGCTAATAGCGGTGCTAACTTGTCTAGTAGGGGCAAGGGGAGGGGATGCTGTAATACCAGGCCAGCATCTGTTTATTAGATTAGAAAGCGACTATTTAGCTCTATTTGAAACTGGCATGCACGACAAGCAGATAGTAGATTGATTTTGCATGTGTTACACTTCCCAGGCACAGGGTTGGGTGTAGCAGGTCTATTTAAGATGGACAGAAAAAGTAGACGATGCTGTCAGTATCTTTCACAACAGCTGCTCTCAGACGAATCAGTTTGATTAAGCAATGAAATGGCTCACTCCAGTATGGGTCTGTCTTAATTCTGTCTTTCTTCTCTCTATAGAAATGCTTTTTCTAATGGATATAGCTTATGCATACTTTTTCTAAAATATAAATATATATCCAAACTAGAATGCATTTTGTGGCTCTGAGTGCGCACAGGTGCATGTGTGCAGGACATGTTTGGTAATGCTGCATTTGTTAGGTCGAGAGCTTTGTGCCAATCAAAACTGCTAACAACCAACTAATAAAGCAACCAATAAACTTATGCTACCAAAAACATTTACCTCTCACCCTGGGCTGTCGCTGGGGCCTAGTTAATAATTACAAATAAACTCACTATTCCTATTCTATAGAACCCCAAACTCACATTTCCCTACAAACACTTTTCATGTTGTTTACATGCAACTAGTATACCTATTTGTATATGTTGAGTATTGTCCCCTTATTAATGTAAAGTAAGATTAAACTGTTACTGCTACATGGAAAGCAGATTACACAAATTATAACACCGTTGAACTACATGGGTGACCGCCAAAACTATGCACGCGCTGACTAATTTAATGACACAATAAACAAGGCTAATTAGGCTATAAGTAAACTGACTCATATTCCGTTCATACATTACAAAATATAGTGCCATACAAACATTCAATAATCAGGGTTCGAGTATACAGGAGCATTCCTCAAGGTGAGCTTTGCTTTTTATTAAAATAAATGTTGTAGGATCTTAAAATAACATCTAGACTAGCCTGACGGCTACGTTACTAATCCGCTAGCTATCACTGCGAATAAATAGCTTGCTAATCTAACTGCTATTAAACATATTGTAACACATAGCTACTACTTTATTACACACTTTCAAACACTTAGCCTACACATTCAAA